>NW_009258689.1:181120-182539 GCF_000687185.1 Egretta garzetta
CCTGAGGCCAGCATCCCCGTGCAGCCCATGCCCGCGTCCCACCAGCGGCTCTGTGCTGCCGCGACGCAGTGCCAGCGTCCCTGGGGGTCTGGCCGGCCCCCTGGCCGGAGGTGCCTGGGCTGTTTGGTTGCCCGTGGCCAGGCAGAGCTGCTGTCTGCCAGCTATGCCCCTGCAGAGTTTGGGGGTTTGGTTCTGGTTTTGGTCTTCCAGCCCCCTGCAGGTGTATTCTCTAGCCAGGGGCCGCCTGGTGCAGGGTCAGGAGAGGAGCACAGGGAAACCCCCCTCCCAACCCCTCTGCTGAACTAACCGCCTGCCTTCCTAACCAGCCTGCACTAATTGCACTAACGGTGCCTGCTCTGAAGTCTGCCATCACCTCTGACACCTCTGCAAGCCCGGGAGCCCCCCGGGCACCCTGCAGCCCCGGTCCTGGGGCACCCATCTGTGCCAGCCCTGTCTCCCCAGCTCAGTGTCCCCCCCTGTGTCCCTTTGCATGGATCCCTATGTCTCCACACTGCCGCAGCGTGGGGTGGGGTTTCTTGCAGCGTGTGTTTCCCAATGCCTCGCCCCCATATGGGGCTGCCAGGCCTGCGGGACGTGGTCCCCTATGCCAGCCCCGTGTCACCGGCCTCTGTCGTGCTGCTCTTGGGGCCGTGGGAAGGAGGGTTGGGGATGCTCCCCCTCCTCCCAGGGCCAGGAGCAAGCGTCTGCTCTGCCATTAACTCAGCACAGCCTGAGCAGCTCCGGCAGCGGGGTTGGACCCCAGTCTCCCATTTTCACTGCCGTCCTGGGGGCAGCCCTCCCCTTCCGATGGAGAGGGGCGGCCCGTGGTCCCTCAGCCTGCGCACAGGACCTGCTGTGCTTAATGGGCAGTGTCCTGGATGTCGAGCGTCAATTAACAAAGCTCGTTAGCGGTCGTTCAGAAGGCACATGTGATGCAGCCCTTTGCAGCAGCTGGATGAATCTATCCCTGCCGTGAGAGTTATCTTTTTGCTGCCCGTAAGTGGGCTTTTGGCACGGAAAGGCAGGGCTGAGGTTGAGGGCTGGCCATAACCCCTTTAACACCGCCCAGCCCCGGTCCCCTCCGTAGGTGCCAAGATGCTCCTCCCCACGAGCCCCCCTTTTCCCAGCTGAGCCCCTCTCTAACTCTGCAGCTTCTGCATGGCGCGGATTTGAGAAGTGTGTTTTCTCTCTCTCTCTCTCTCTCTTTCCTTCCCCCCCCCTTTCTTTTTTTTTTTTGTTTCATTCTCCCCCCAATTCAGGAAAGGGCAAAGGTTGATGCTGAAAGGAAGGAGCTAGAGCAACTCCGGGCGCTTTACCATGAGTCGAAGAGCCACCTTGCTAAGTGCCCTGAGTCAATGCGGGAGCAGTTGCGGGAGCAGATGCGAAGGGTCAGTGTCTCCCCCCCACCCCTCCCGGCCC
>NW_009258689.1:183379-183746 GCF_000687185.1 Egretta garzetta
CTGCCCAGGCCCCGGTGCCTCCATCGCCTTCTCCAGCTGGGCAGAGGTTGCTGGGGTCTCCCACGTTGCTGGTGCCCAGCAGGAGGGAAAGCTGCCTGCCTGACCGCCTGACTGCCCGGGGCACCGGGGACGGGCTTTGCCAGGGGTTCCCGTTCGCAGCCGGTGCCAGCAGGCTGTGGGCGCACGGCCGGAGGTTTCGCTGCAGGAGACCTGGCTGTGGGATGTGGAGGTGTCTCTCCAGAGGGGGTGACCCACCATGCCCTTCTGTGTCCGAAGGAGGCGGAGGCGCTGGAGACGGAGGCCAAGCTGTTTGAGGACCTGGAGTTCCAGCAGCTGGAGCGGGAGAGCCGCCTCGAGGAGGAGCGCG
>NW_009258689.1:183885-185554 GCF_000687185.1 Egretta garzetta
CAGGAGGCCGAGCGCCTGGCCAGGGAGAGGAGCGGCGTCCTGCAGCTCCTGCAGAAGGTAACACAGCCGTTGGTGGGTGCGCGTGCTTTCCCCGACCCTGGGGGTGCCCAAGGCGGGGGATGAGATTGCACCGGCTCTTGCCAAAGTGCTGGTAGTTGGGGTGAGCTTGCGGGGGACTGGCCACGGGGTGCCGGTAACAGTCTGTGTGCCTTTGCTCTCGCTGCCGCCCTGCGCTCAGGAGAAGGAGAAGCTTGCGTCTCTGGAGCGGCGATACCAGCTCGTCACAGGGGGCAGGAGTTTCCCCAAAATGTCCTCAGCTCTCAGGGAGGTAAGTGAGGAAAGGGGGGTATGGCCCCCAGGGCTGCTCTCCTGCTGCCCCGAGCCGCTGTCACCAGCAGGCTCCAGCCTGGTGCTCTGCAAGCTCCGCTCTGCAGTGGCTCCTGTGCTCCCAAGCGCCTCCTGGATGGAGCCGGGTGCTCCGGGCTGCTCAGAGCCTCTCCGTGGGCTGCAGGCACCATCGCCAGGTTGGGAGGGAGGGAGGGAAAACAAAATAGAGCTGGGCTTGGGAGCCGCAGCATCGTCCCTGCCGGGCTGGTCCAGTACTGCGGGAGCCCTGGAGCAGCCCAGGCTTTCGGCAAGCGCCCATGAGGGAAGGGCTCGGCACGGCTGTGGAGCACGGGGGGCAGGCACTGCCTGGGGTCCCGTCCTTGCCAGAGAGCAAGTGTGGGGCTGTCTTGGTGCCAGTATGGGGGACTCCTTACAATTCACGTCCAAAGGCTTTTGGGTGGGAGTGGGTCACCCCATTGCCCTGCTTGTGGCTCTGAATGGGGAGCCGGAGCCGCAATGCCCACAGGGACCATGGTGCCACCCACCCCGCTGATGGGGAGAGGGGCAGGGTGTCCCCTTGTGCCTGCCCGCAGTGGGGCTCCTGCTGCTGCCACCTTGCTGCCTGTGCCCGCCTCGCCTACGTGATCTTTACCCTCCAACAGGAGACCCTCCATATCTCAGAGCCTTTTGAGCTGTTGGAGGGACCTAAGCCCCTGAGCCCCCTGCCAGCAGCAGCTGCCTCCTTAGCTTCTCCTGCCGCCCGCGCCTACCCCAAGGCACATGAGGTAACGGGACTAACTGCACGTGCTTGCTCGCTTGCCCCCTCCTGGGCCGAGCTGCCGCCGGACCCCTTACACGGACTAACGTCGCCTTTGGGCAGCAGGGCACCCCCCAGCAGCACGCTGAGGTGCCATGGCTAGGGCATTTCTCATTTAGCGCTCATTAACACTCAGGCCCCGGTTTCGGGTGCTCTCCTGAGCCCGACGGGCATCCTTGGCTCCCGCTGCTGCCCTCGGTTCTAACCCCAGCGTGGGGCCGTGTGGCACAGGCATCCCTGTGCTTCCCCCTCGCCTGCTGCTTACCCGCTGGCTGGGCACCTCCTGGGAGCCTCCTTCAGGGTCCTGCTCGCCAGGCTTCCCCCCCCAAAAAAGAGCAGATCGACGGCTTAACACGTCTGGTTCAGAAAGGGCGAGGACGTGGATTTTTTAAGCAGGCTCAGAGCAGCTGGAGGTGCCTCCGGTGCTGCCACACTGGGGAGGGCTGGTGACCAGGGGCCGTGGAGGTCCCCGAGATCTGGGCGATGGGAGTGGCTGAAGGCACCGGGGGCCTGGGCAGGGCAGGC
>NW_009258689.1:186580-187095 GCF_000687185.1 Egretta garzetta
CTGGGCGGGGAGCAGAGGCTGGAGTCGCCCGGTCTCCTTGCCGGCGAGCGCTTCTCGCCTGCTCCGGATGGGCTTTGCCCTCTGCGGCAGCGGGGCTGGGGAGCAGAGCGGGTGCTCAGCGGGGCGGGAGGGCAGCCCTTTGCTGCTTAGACCCAGTCCTGGCCGCCAGTCCCAGGCGAGGAGGATGCAGAGCAGGCGGGGACCTGAGCCGGTGCCCAGCACCAGCTGCCCGTCCTCCTGGGGACATGGCACCCGCTTTTGGAGGCTGGAGCCGCCTGCTCGTTCCCCTGTGCCTGCTTGTCCTTGCTCAGAGCCTCTTCTCCCCATTTAATCTGCTTCTCTCTGCCCAGTACGTGACCGTTGAGCAGCTCTCGGGCATCCTGGGCAGCCTCCATGCCCCTGCCGCTTCCCCGCTGGGCTACGCCCCTCCGGCTCCTCCATCCTCAAGCTGCGTTCCTCCTCCTCCTCTTCCGTCTCTCTCCTCCCCCTCCATCTCTGCAGAGGTTCGTGCCCGC
>NW_009258689.1:187360-188181 GCF_000687185.1 Egretta garzetta
GGAGGTGATGGGGATGCCCGGGAAGGGGTGAGCTGCGGATGAGCCCAGGCTCTCGCCAGCCTGTGCACCCCTCCCTGCCCTGGCTGCTGCTTCCCTGCCCGCCTGGTGCCCTGCCACCGACCTGAGCCCTGCCCAGCCCGCGGCACGGGGCAGGGCATCCCTGTGCCCTCCCAGTGCTTGCGTCGGCTCTCACCAGCCCCCTGGGCAGCAAGGGGGTCCCGAAGCTGCCAGGGCTCAGCCAGGGAGCGCTCTGGGTCCCCAGGGGTCTGCAGGTCCTGTTCTGGGGGGTGGTGCAGGTGCAGGCAGGGATGCTCCGACCTCTCCATCTCTGTGCGTCTGTCCCTCTCGCTGCATTTCGCCCTCCCTCCTTTCTCACGCGGCATCTCTCTCCAGATGGAGCAGCAGCTGCCGGGGGGGCCCGTGCGGCTCCCGGCTCTTGATTTAGAGAAGTGGTACCAGGAGGTCATGGCTGGCTTTGAGACCTCCTCCTCCTCTGTCTCTCCTCCTTCTTCCCCTCCTCCGCTTCCAGGGGGAGGGGATGCTCAGCGCCACCAACAGCTGAGCCATCTGCCTGGGGGGGGCTTTTGCAGCCCCCGGCACCCCTCTCACCTCTGTGTCTCTGTGCCCAGGTGTATCGTGCCAAAACAGAGGGCGACGCAGGTGCCCTTGCCCCTCGGATGAAGAGCGGGACCCCCTCATCCTCACAGCTCAACCTCTCCATGCTGGGGCGCAGCCCCTCGCCCAAGGTATGGCTTCCAGGGGGAGCCAGGCGTCGTGCAGCCCGGGACACCCCGGCCGTGGCTCCTGTGCACCCGGTGCCA
>NW_009258689.1:189186-189537 GCF_000687185.1 Egretta garzetta
CGGGCGGAGCTGAAGCAGAAGGCGGCCGCCGAGGCTCAGTCCCAGTGGGAAGCCCTGCACGGGCAGCCCCCCTTCCCCGCCGCCTTCCCCCCGCTTGTGCATCACTCCATCCTCCACCACCACCGTCCCCACGGCGCTGGGCCCCGGGCCGAGGAGCTGGACCACGCGTACGATACCCTCAGCCTGGAGAGCTCAGACAGCATGGAGACCAGCATCTCCACCGGCAACAACTCTGCCTGCTCACCCGACAACATCTCCAGGTAAGCCCGAGACCCGCTCCCGCGGCCGGAGGGACAGCCTGCCCTGCTGGCCACGCCGCGGGCTCGAGGTCCTTCCTGCTGGCGTGGCAGC
>NW_009258689.1:189815-190493 GCF_000687185.1 Egretta garzetta
GGTCCTGAGGGGGAGCCGCGGCTCTCGCCACTGCCGGCGGGCTTTGCAGGACTGTGTTGCTTTTCCAGGCTCGTCCCCTGACGCGGTACCTCCCTATCCGCAAGGAGGATTTTGACCTGCGGCTGCACATCGAGTCCTCGGGCCACAACGTGGACACGTGCTACCACGTCATCCTGACGGAGAAGATGTGCAAGGGCTACCTGGTCAAGATGGGCGGCAAGATCAAGTCGTGGAAGAAGCGCTGGTTCGTCTTCGACCGCATGAAGCGCACCCTCTCCTACTACGTGGGTGAGTCCCTGCACTGCCCCATGCCGTCGCCCCCTCCCCGTGCCATGGCCCTCAGCACCCACCAGTCGACACTGGCTCCCTCTCTTGGGCAGATAAACACGAGACCAAGCTGAAGGGCGTCATTTACTTCCAAGCCATCGAGGAGGTTTACTACGACCACCTCCGCAGCGCGGCGAAGGTGAGAGCGGGGCACTGCTGCTGCCCTGGGGCCCGCCCCTGCCCCCCTGCCCCCCGCGGCTGAGCTGGGAGGGGGTCATCGCGCTGACCCTCTCCTCCTCTCCCCCCAGAGCCCCAACCCCGCGCTCACCTTCTGCGTCAAGACCCATGACCGCCTCTACTACATGGTGGCACCCTCGGCCGAGGCCATGCGCATCTGGATGGACGTCATCG
>NW_009258689.1:192204-192498 GCF_000687185.1 Egretta garzetta
GGCCGGCTGCCCCTGGGCGCTTGGGCCGCGCTGCTCCCCCCGAGGGCTGAGTTCCCCGCCCCAGGCTGCTCAGTACGGGGAAAAAAGTTTTTTGTGCCGCCGCCTGGGCCCTTACCGGAGCTTCTTCCGTTTCCCCCCGCGCCGCAGAGCCCGTGGCCGTGATGTCGGTGGACATGGGCAGCGAGTCCATGAAGATCGCCATCGTGAAACCCGGGGTGCCCATGGAGATCGTCCTGAACAAGTAAGTAGCTCTCCCGGGCCCGCTCCGGCGCCGTGGGCCGCCCAGGCTGCCCC
>NW_009258689.1:193207-207514 GCF_000687185.1 Egretta garzetta
GCAAGCCTTTCTGCGTTGTGGCGCCTCGCGCTGTTGTAGCTGCCTGTTGAGAGAGTTGATGGCGCGCTGTGAGGCCTCTGGAGTGGGCAGCCTGCACTGAGCTTAGGGGACAGCTCTGAGCCACTTCGTCATTGCCAAGGTGGAATGCTCACCTTGGTGTGCTCGTGCACAAAGTGGAGCAGAAACGAGTCACCTCTTGTTTGTCAGCGTCAACTGTGAGTTTGAAAGATGTCTGTCCGTCTTCGGTAAAACACGTTATTTGCCTGCGTCGCGAGGAACATCAGGAGGTACGAAAGCTCTGAAGGGAGGTGCTGCTATTGCAGCTCTTCAGATGAGCAGAGGCTGGTATCCGAGCACCTTCCCGTAGTCTTTCTGAAATGGAAACGGTGCCCTTCCTCACTAGGGACACTGCATTGAACGTTCACCTCTTTCAACGGGTTTATTCCTCTCTTTCTACGCATCTACACAGGGAGTCACGGAGGAAAACGCCTGTGGCCGTTTCTTTGAAGGAGAATGAGCGTCTCTTCGGTGATAGCGCGCTCGGAATGGTAAGAGATTTCGTCGCTCGCTGTGCCCACTGCGGTTCCTGTGTGCCCAGTCTGTGTTCCTGCTGCTGTGTTCCTGCTGGGTCCTTCGTGATAAACGTCTGAGCCAGGAAGTTTTATTTCTTGTCCTGTAATTCTCATCTCCTTGGTGTGTTATGGGCTTTCTGTACTGGCTCTTTGTGTACCGGTCTCGTGCTCCTAATTCCCGTAAGGAGAGCTGTTCACCACACAGCTCGGGGAGATTGGTTTGACAACAGCAAAGCTGAAGAAATGCAGCTGGGTGATGTGCTTTTTTTCTTTTTGCAGTCCATAAGGACCCCTAAGGTGGCATTCAGATACTTCCAGGATCTGCTGGGTAAGCGTATTGATAACCCCCACGTGGCGCTGTACCGGTCCCGATTCCCAGAGCATGAACTGGTGAAGGATGAGAAAAGGCAGACCGTTATCTTCAAGCTGTCCCAGTAAGTGGCTGCTTCTGGGTTCCTTGCGGACGGGACTTTGGCCTCCAGGCTTCTACAGCTGACTCTGTTGCCGTAACTTTCTCTCCTGTCTGTTTCTTGTAGGACGATACAGTACTCTCCAGAGGAGATGCTGGGGATGGTCCTGAACTATTCACGTGGTCTGGCTGAAGAATTTGCAGGTTAGAAGGGTTTAGCCGTTTCTTACAGTATCTGTGCACGTGCTTGTGTGTAGTAGAGGATTTGGGTAGAGACCAAAGGTGTTTGAAAATCCACGGATTTTTAGAAACAGGCTGTTAGGACTCTTCAGCTGTTGGCTGCGAGCAAGACTTAGCAGCTATCGAGTCATCGTTTGTTTCTAATATGATGCGAGTTTGGGGTCTTAATCTGATTCTTGGGGGCAGGCACCCCAGATCGCGCCCAGTCTTGCAGTGAAGGAGCCTTACTGGCAATCTCTGGAGGAGGAGTGAAGTGGTTTCTCGCTCATGTGTGTGAGTCTTGGGCGGAGGTACGTTGGCAGGTAACTGCAGGGGAAGATGGAAGTGGCTCTGTTGAAGTCTGTGTTGTAGCTGGCCTGGATGGAGACTTGTTGCTGGAAGTGAACTACAATTAAAGGGCAAAACCTGCCCTCTGTTGTGAAACTTGCTGAGGGATATGAGACTCGCATGCGTTTTCTGTGCTGCGTTGCTAGTGAAATACCACAGTAATGAAGACTGGGTGAATTTTGTTGATGTTTGACTTGCATGCTCACTAGGAGGCTGTGTGCTGTTTGGTTAGCAACGCTAAAGCCAGTCCAGGGACTTGTTGCTCTGGCGAGTGAGCATAATTCAGTAATGCAGTAAGTCTCGTGAAGATAACGTTTGTTGAAACCTAAGGCGCCCTAGAGCATTTGAGAGTACCCCAACAGGTAAAAGAGAGGCCAGTAGGCAAAAAAACGTTCATTCCCCACCGTCCCTGCCTGCCGATGCCACTTCAGGATTGCGTTCCATACAAGTCTTTTACCTTGGATTCTCTGGCTTGGCTGCCATCACCCTGTTATAACAAGTCTTTGCACATGGCTGCACTGACGGAAAAACATGTTCCCTGCAACTCTTTCAGAGCAGCCCATCAAGGACGCAGTGATCACAGTTCCTGCCTACTTCAACCAGGCAGAGAGGAGAGCAGTTCTGCACGCCGCTCGCATGGCCGACCTGAAGGTGCTGCAGCTGATCAACGACAACACTGCTGTAGCCTTGAACTATGGCGTTTTTAGGAGGAAAGACATCAATGCCACTGCGCAGGTAGGTGCAGGTGGGAGATGCAGAGAGTCCCGTGCAGGGGCCTGCATGGGGGGAGAAAGTGCTGCAGGTAAAATTAAAAGGTGTAACTGTGAGGAAGTGGCCTCTGCTAGTCAACCAGTCTCCTCTGTTTTCCTGTGGTCTTCAACAAGAGGAAGAGATGAAACCACCCTGTATGAATACGTGGTGAAGTGTGAAAGCTGCTGGAGCGAGGGCAGGTGGCTGGGAGTTCCCGTTTCGTAAATGTGTGCTTGTTCCTTGCCCGTCAACCAGGCTGGGGGGAGGGAAATCACTCAGCGGTTTTCTAAGATATTGGAAGACCGACTCTGAAATACCTTATTTTCCTGAGCTTGACGAAACTTCTAAAGAGCAAAGCATTGTTTTCTGGTCTACAAAATGGATGAAAAAAGTTTCCTTGTCCGCTTGTGTCGGGAGTGACCCCAAACACCTCCTGTGCTTGCTCAAAGTACGAGTCCTGTCATTCTGGTGTAAAGCCCGGCTAGGGAGCAGATAGTCTTGGCCTGTATCGAGCTCAGACAGCAGTGGGTTCTTTCCTTATTCGTGGGGGATTATCCAGGTGTTTCTGCTTCACCGTCCCAGCTTCTCTTTTCAGAATATCATGTTTTACGACATGGGAGCAGGAAGCACCGTTTGTACTATTGTTACCTATCAGACAGTGAAAACTAAGGACTCGGGAACCCAACCTCAGTTGCAGATCCAGGGCATTGGGTAAGAATTCAACACGAGTTGCACGAAACCCACAGGTCTCAGGAAAGAAACCATTTCTTTCGGTCTCTTCTAAATGTGGAATTTTGCAGTGAGGCTTCAGCACAGTAATTTGGATGGCAGAGTGGGAAACATCTGGAGCGAGAAGGCTCCCGTTGGTAATAATTCTGGTGTCGCTGTCCTGTGCAGAAGGTAACTGCAAACATCCAGGAGCCCAGGAGGCAAACCAGTGTACTTGATTTGCTTCAGGCTTGTTTTTTTTATAGTCTCAAGCCATTTTAGTGTACTTCTATTTCCTATAATCATACAGATGTAGAGCGTGTCAGTTGGAAAAAGCAGAATATCCTTCTAGGGAGGAATGAAAATGCAGTGCATTTGCCAAATAAGAAGGGGAGTGCCGTGAATCGCCAGCCCAGCAACTTTATCTCCAAAACGTTTATGCTGCAGTTTCCTAGAAAATACCTGGGACCTGGGACAGTTACCCTTTGGCTTCTCAGCTGTGTGACAGGCTTGGCAATGAGGCCTTTACCATAAATATAATGAGGCTTCCTGCTCAAAGGCTGTTGTGGTGATCTTTCCTTTCTTTCGTTATAATGTGTTATTTTTGGAACAACCGCTGTTCTCTCGCAGTCAATCACAGCTGATAGTACTGTGGCTGCTTTTGACCGCTTGCCGCTCTGCCTATTTGTGAAATAATACGTGAAGTTTGTTTCTACTTCAGCTCGGTGTAAGCTGTTGCATCTCCATTCGTCTTGCTGCTCAGGTTTGACCGTACCCTCGGAGGTTTGGAGATGGAGCTGCGTCTCCGGGACTATTTGGCGAAACTCTTTAATGACCAGCACCCTTCAAAAGACGTCCGAAAGAATCCCCGGGCCATGGCCAAACTGCTGAAGGAGGCCAACCGCCTGAAAACCGTCCTGAGCGCGAATGCTGACCACATGGCGCAGGTCTGACCTTCCATCACAGGCTTTCCAGCTTTTTTAGGGCTGAGGGTGGGGTGGGTTAAAGACCGGTGTGTAGGGACGCTGTTCCTGTGTGGTGCCGGCGTGCTGAAGAGCATCGCTCCTGGTGTTCCAGGAGCGGTGGCAGCACTGGTGGTTCCTCTCAGCTTGTGTCCACTTAGTACCGCTGGTGACCAAATGAGCGGGGTGGATGAGAGTTAGTCCTGCGCAGTTTGGCAAGCAAACTTTCACTGGGGGAAGCTGTCTGTTGCATCCATGTTCTGTCCTCTCCTCAACCTTGGCAGTGGCAGGGTTCGGATGAGTGTGGGTGGGTCCTAGGTGTCCTTAAGAAAGCTGGAACTTTTTGCAGGCTGGGCAAGTCAGACAAAGATTTGGCTTGGAGAATGCTCCACAAATAACTTTGTTCTGGCTGGGTTTTTCTTCTGGACAGATTGAGGGCCTACTAGATGACATCGACTTCAAGGCCAAGGTCTCAAGGCAAGAATTTGAGGATTTGTGCTCTGACTTGTTCCAGCGAGTTCCAGGACCTGTGCAGCAGGCTCTGAGCAGTGCAGAGATGAACCTGGTAGGTTTAGAAATGCATTAAGAAGGCTGAAGCTTCTCTGTGGGGAGCTGCTGTCGTGTCACGATCAAAGCATCAGTGATAGCGTTGTCAGCATGGCTGAGAGGTACGGATGCCTGCTAGAGTAATGGAGCAGTGCTGCCGCTGCAGCGAGGTTACTTGCTGTGGTGTCAAGCAGGAGTCTGTCATGGCTTCCTGCGCTACGCACCAGGAACAAAGGACTCGGAAGAAGTGTTTCCATTAAAAAACTGTTACTCTTTGAGCTGGAGGATTGAAACACTGATCTATTTTTTTTTCTTTTTTTTTTTTTTTTTAATGTCTTGGATGCTGGTTCTGGTCTCTATTCTGAAGTTTTACCTTAAAGTACCTGCAAACAGAATTATTGCTGTTCAGGCTGGCTCCTTTGAGTGCTCCCTTTAGAAGCCCTCTTGCGGACTGCGGTTAGACCAAATGCGATGACTTACTGCCTTGCTGAATGCTCCCTTTCCAGGGTGCCAGGACGCTCTTGAGCATCTTTTGGCTGTGGTATTCAGTGCAAGACACTGAGTCACCTCTCAGAGTCTGGGTCTCCATCTGTTCTGGTCCAGCTTGCTGTCCCAGTCACTGGCTCCTCTGGCATTAAGCTGTAGTCTGTCTAATTTTGAATCAAGTCCCACGTTCCGGGTGACCTGAAGCGGCAGGCACGTTGTCCCTGTTTGATAGACTTGGCTCCAGGTTCCTCATGTCAGCATGGCTTGTGTCGGTCGGTCGGAGATCTGTTGGGCACTGACGCACGCTGGGACGGCAGGACGTAGCATGGGCATTCTCAGAGCACCGCATCAGTGCGTGGTGGGGGGGAAGGAGCGTAAGGAAGCCCTGAACTTAGCTTTCCAAAATTGCTTTCTCAAGACAAGGTGACTGTTTCCAATCCCTAGGATGGAATTGACCAGGTGATTCTAGTTGGCGGTGCCACACGGGTCCCCAAAGTGCAGGAGGTTTTGCTGAAAGCGGTGGGCAAGTGAGTATGTGAGGCCCCCCTCTAGTCTGTCTCCTATTGACAAGTTGCCGTCCGTGGCAGTGGCTGCAGAGCTGACATCTGTTGCTTTTCACTTCATAGGGAAGAGCTGGGCAAGAACATCAATGCCGACGAGGCTGCCGCTATGGGTGCAGTCTACCAGGCAGCTGCTCTGAGCAAAGCCTTTAAGGTGAAGCCTTTCGTTGTTCGGGATGCTGCCGTGTTTCCTATCCAGGTAAGCCTTGGCTTGCTTTCTCTCCTGCAAGGTGGGGGTAAATGGGGCTGTGCTGGGAGAAAGGTTCCGGGTGAGCTGTTGGATTCCTTTGAGTAAGGAAGTTACGGAGGTCTCTCTGCCAATCTAGTAAAGAAAGAAGGAAGTTGGGCCTCCTGTAGAAGCACTGTATCCAAGAAGCCAGGCATATAGAAACATCTGTTGACAAATTCTTGCTGATCCCCCAGCTTTTACATGAGGTAGAGCAGCCAAAGGCTGCGGAAACCTCGGATGTAAGATGCCATAGGGGAAGTTTCCAGCTGCTGAGTCGTATTTCCTGTTTGTCGTGCAGGTGGAGTTCACTCGTGAAGTGGAGGAGGATGATAAATCCAAGAGTTTAAAGCATAACAAGAGGATTTTGTTCCAACGCATGGCGCCCTATCCGCAGCGCAAGGTTATCACTTTCAACCGCTACACAGATGACTTTGAGTTCTACGTCAACTATGGAGATCTGTCTTTCCTGAACCAGGATGACATGCGGTGAGTGGAGGCAAGCATCTGAACGGACGGCTCCACAGTAGTGCAATCTGCTGAGCTGGAAAATTTTATTGGCAGGCAGGCCCCTGAACCTGGGTGGCCACCAGCACCCATTTGCGGATCTGTCCTTAGTAGTACGTGCTTTAGCAAACTGAACCGTGCCGGTTCCTCACTTTGTGCAGTTGCCCGTCGCTGCAGATCTGACTTTCAGAAGTCGTTAGCTGTTCTGCAGTGTTGTTATCTTAAGGTTTCTTTCTGCTTTTATCTCTGCGTCGTCAGGATTTTTGGTTCTCTCAATCTCACTACTGTGAGGCTAAAGGGAGTTGGGGACAGTTTCAAGAAGCACTCGGACTATGAATCCAAAGGCATCAAAGCTCACTTCAACATGGATGAGAGTGGAGTACTAAGTCTTGACCGGGTAAGCACCGCCCTGTTGTGGCGTTAGTCAGCCTATGCATTTTCTGGTTCTGTCCCTCTCTCCGGTATTGACGGTCCCTACTTAAAACTAATCCTGTGCTCCCCTCTCCAAGGTGGAATCTGTGTTTGAGACCTTGGTGGAAGACAAGCCGGAGGAGGAGTCAACGCTGACAAGTAAATGCTGAACTTTGATTTTCATACTGACTGTTGTGTGGTACCTGCATTAGATCATAGCTTTGAGCAGAGCAAGCACTGTGGGTTTGGGACGTGGAAATTGGATGCTTAGCCATAGCCTCTGATCTGGGGCTGATACAGCCCCAAAATATGCTAAAGCCCTTTGGAAGTGGCTTCTGGGTGCTGCCAGCAGCTCTGAAATGTCACGTGCTCCGAAGGTGACGGTGGCGAGCATTGCAACTTGAAAAATAGGAGTTGTTTCCTCTTTGTTCAGCCGCAGCTGCTAATTTCAGGAGGTCTGTCCTGAAGGGAAGTCCTGCATCCAGAGCCCCGCAGCATTCTCCCTTCTCGTCGCCTGGGTTGTGATGCCCTGATCCGTGCTTTGCATTGCTCAGCTTTTAGAACACAGACTTCCCTGTAGAGAGGAGTTGGAAATCTGCGTGTTTGGAGGTGAAGGGGAGGTACAGGAATGGCTGGTGCAGCCACAGGCTGGAACTTGAAGCTTTTTAGTCCAAGTTACAAATTTCAGGTCACATTCCAGCAGAGGTAGAGGCCCCACTTGTCTGTGCATGCAAAAACACAAAGTGAGGTTGGGGAAGGATGGGTTTCTGGAGCGTAGGTAGCTAACCTACACTGCCAAGGGGGCTCCTTGGTGGTCATTAGAGTTGCTGAGGGGAAGAACTGAGAGCTGAAGATGCTTTTCTTCCTCCTTCGGATGTACAGTATTCTGCATTTTTTTGTCTCCCATCGACAGAACTTGGCAACACCATCTCAAGCCTGTTTGGGGGTGGTGGCCCTACACCAGCAACTGGAGAGAACCTGACAGACTCTGTTCAGGTGAGCCCCAGGGTGATTGCTCGCGGGAGGGAGCCCCCGGGTCTTGTTATGGCCGCTAAAAAGGCTGCGATTCACGTGAGCAGGGTTAAAGGTGTCTGGCAGCACATCAGGATTTACAATACTTTCAGAAAGTGCTATATTCTTCTTGAGTTTCATGTGGGCTGTGTTTAAAGAAACTCATGACCTCTTGCTGGCAAGTCCAGCAGTGGCAGACCAACATTACAGGGCTTGCTTCTGGGGAAATCTCTCTTTTCTGAATTGTCCTGGTACTCTGGGCATAGGCTTCTGCCTGTGCAGGTGTCGGCAGGCTCCTCGCTTTCTCCCGGGCCGTACCGGCACAGCAGTCGTTACGCTGGCAGTCGTGGTCAGGCTTCCTTCCAGTGAGAGGAAAGCTCCTTGTCGCAGAGTTGCGTCCTGCAGTGAAGTGGCTCTTAATTAATATTCTAGCTCAGCACAGTCCCTTGCAAACGGCTGCAGTCACTGTGAGCGCTGTTTTTCATCCGTACGTTTTTGGCAGAGAATTGCATGTTCTGTGAAACATTTGCATGGAATTTCTACATTAAAACCACTGTTTTGGTTTCCCCTTTACTTGCCCATGATGAGCAGGAAGAAGAGGAGAGCCTAGCAGAAACAGGTAGAGAGGAGCAGGGGGAGAAACAAGACCAGAAAAGCAGTGCGGAGGATGCCGGTGAAGAGCAGGGAGAAGAGAAACAGCAGTCGCCAGGTCAGACAGAAACTGCCCCTCCGAAAGCAGAGTCACAGAAAAAGGAAGAAGGCGAGAAATCGGAGTCTCAGGTGAGCATCGGGTTGAAGGAATGGGACTGTGATTTCAGTGTCTGAGGACTGGAATTTCCTCAGCGGAATTCCTCTTTTCCTGTTAGAGCCCTGCCTTGGGAAAAGCTGCAAAAATGGCAAAGCTGTTCCCTTGCCTGAGAATGAACTTTGTCTGTTGCAGGATCCCAAAGAAAACAGAGAAACTGCAAAAGAGGAGGAACCGTCCAGAAGTTCCAGTGACAGCACGGTTACCAAAGCGGAGGAAGAGAAGAAGCTCAAAGCACCCAAGAAGCAGAAGCTTGTCCATGAGATCACCATGGAACTGGATGTAAACGATGTGCCTGACCTGCTGGAGGATGAACTGAAGAGCTCGGTGAAAAAGTATGTCTGAAATGGCTCTGCTAGGCTAAAGCTCTAGATGAGGGAATGAATAAAAATAAAAGTGCTTTGGAACGGTGGTGGCTCATGTAACTCTGCTGTCCTCAGAGGCTGATGCGTATGATGTGGTGCTCAGCTAACGGCACTCACTACCTTTCATTTCTGTTCTCTTCGCATGTTAGGCTCCAAGACTTGACGGTCAGAGATCTAGAGAAACAGGAGAGAGAAAAATCAGCCAACAGCTTGGAGTCCTTCATCTTTGAGACCCAGGTAAGAGAGGGATATAAAGAAATGAGAATTGCTGGAGAGCAGGTGGAAGTGTCTTGTGCAGCTGGGCTGGTCTGAATGCAGGAGAGTTGTTTGAGCCGGGGAAGCTGATTCCGAGAGCCCAGCTTTCGTCTTTCAGTTGCTTTTTCTGCTACCATGTGGACTTGGGAGGTTTCCTCAATAGAAAATGAACACTCCCTTCAGCGTCTGTAACGTGTTCAACTTTGGGTTTCCACTGTCCCTTATGTGCGCTTACCTGCGTGTTTTGGAACAATTGCACTCGGGCTGGAAAGTGGCTGCAGCTGCTCAAGAATTCTTGTGCAGAAGAGGTGACTAACGTTAAGTGTGTGGGAAATCACGGCTGTTGCAGCTTTACTATCGCATACCTGGTACGCGCGTGTGTCTATGTACCTGATGCATTGCCGTCGTGCTCCTGGTAACGCTAGGAGCCAAGGGCTCAGATCTGGGAGGGCTGCAGGAGAATCTCCTGGCTGGTGACGGCGGCACCGCAGGAGTTCTCAGTCCAGGCCAGCTGCAAGTGGGTGACCTGGTTGTTTTATGCTTCCACGCTCAGCAGTATTTGATGGGAGTGCTTGCTTTGTTCTTTTCAGGACAAGCTTTACCAAGAGGAGTATCAGTTTGTCTCAACGGAGGAGCAGAGAGAAGAAATTTCCAAAAAGCTTAGCGAGGCATCCAGCTGGATGGAAGAGGAGGGCTATGCAGCCACAACTAAGGTATTGCTGTTTGTCATCGGGATACCAGTCTGCTATCGCCGACGTGGAAGTGACCACGCAGGCTGACAGAGTATTGGTCCATCTTGATCCTTTGTAATCTGGCTCTTCGAAGTTTCTCGCTTCCTCAGTGCGTTATGCACAGAACAAAGTACTTGCAGCCGTGGGTGCGTCTTCAACAGCTTTGGCAGTAACCTGTTGATTCTGCACATGGCTTAGACACGTGGCTTTTTTTTACTGTATGGAAATGGTATTTTTGATAGAGATTAACGACAAAACCTGCGGTTCTAACTTCTGAGGTTTACAATGTTAGACAGGGGGCAAACTAATTGTCTCCTTCCCCTCTCTCCCATTTGCAGGAGCTGAAGGACAAGCTTTCAGAGCTGAAAAAGCTTTGTAGAAACCTCTTCTTCCGTGTCGAGGAAAGGAGAAAGTGGCCAGAACGCCTGGCTGCCCTGGAAAGTCTGCTCAACCACTCAACCATCTTTCTCAAGTAAGAGCAAACTGTTGGGAAGGAGAGTCGTGCCGCTGGTAACGTAAGAGATGCCAACAGAACGTGACCAGAACGATTGCAGTCTGAAAGTCACTAGCGCCGCTTGAGAAAAGATGAGCGGACCCCTCCTTGCTAGTGCTCAGTTCTCCAGAACCCATTAACAGAAGTGTGCAAGCTCTGTTGGAACTGGGGGGGGACTGGAAGTGTCTGATGCTGTACGCACCATCTGCAAGCAGATTTCTCCCTCTTGGTCCTACGGCCTTAGCTTTTTCTATCTTCCCTCCTTTCTTGATCTCGTGATAGCTGTGTTTGCTGTCTCTGCATCCCATTCTTAGCACCCAGAGACTGATTTACGACTCTGTTCCCTGCAGATGCGAGAGGCTGTACAAATGTAAAATGTGCTAATTGGTTGGTATGTGCAGGGGATCGTTATGATGATAATTACGTGAGGTGTAAACACCAACTTGCCAAGGTACAGTCTATTTGGTCTGGCAGAAACAAAACTTTCTTCTTGCCTTTTAAGGGGAGCCCGAATGATTCCAGAGTCTGACCAGATATTCACAGAAGTGGAACTGAGTACGCTGGAAAAAGCCATCAATGAAACAACGGTAATAAAGGACCAAATGATTCTGGGGGAGGGTGGGGGTGGCAGTTTGGGTCGTGTTTCCTCTCCGAAGTAGCAGGTTGTGTACTTTGACTCTGGGCCATGGAATAGCACGTGCATGTCTTGTTTCCACACCACCAGCAAACCTCTTCTGTGTTTTGGTGTTTTCTAATGCCCGGCTTGACCCCAGCCTGCTTTGGGGGGGATAACAGTTCTTGTGTTGCACATGGACAGTTGTCTTTGGGAGCGGAGGTGTAGCCCAGGAGTCTGGCTGCAGGTTTTGAAAGCAGGTGCCAGGTTTTGAGGGTTCTGTTCCTTAGTTTTGTCCTATGTCTGGGTAAATAAGAAACTGGTGGAAACATGGGATAACGCTGCTCCCTGCGAAGTTAGAAGTGGTGACTTTGAGATACAGTGATGTACAGTGGTTCCAGGAACCAAAAAGCATCTGAAAAGCACCTCTTCCCTCCTGTCCTGCAGATCTGGAAGAATGAGACCCTGGCTGAACAGAACAAGCTCTCTCCTGCTGAGAAACCCATCCTGCTATCCAAAGATATCGAGCTCAAGATAGCAGCCCTGGACAGGGAAGTGCAGTACCTTCTGAATAAGGCCAAGTTTGCAAAACCC
Organism: Egretta garzetta; assembly: GCF_000687185.1. Lineage (NCBI taxonomy): Eukaryota > Metazoa > Chordata > Aves > Pelecaniformes > Ardeidae > Egretta > Egretta garzetta. Next base: position 204,779 of record NW_009258689.1, read on the forward strand.
AAACCCAAAAAGGAGAAGAACACCACAAAAACCGATTCAGGCAAGAATGCCACAGCAGCCTCTGAGACCGAGAACACTATCCCTCCCACGGAGGGGAAACAAGAAGGTAAGGAGCAGGTGGGGAGCATGTATATAACTTCCAGTATATAATTGCTAGATGCGCAACACACTCTTATCTCTCTGCCTTGAGTGAAAGGGAGCTAAATAAGCAAAGACAATAGCTACCTGTAGGATCAAATGATCCTCCGCTTAGTTTTCAAAGGCAGCTGGGAAAATCTAGGTGGGAAAATGGCTGTGTCCTTTCCCCCCCCAGTTTGTTTGTTTGGGTTTTTTCTGTGAAGGAACACCAAGTGTTTCTAAACTTCCTAGGATGGTTAGTCAGTGGCTGGCTGCCTGCCTGCCTGCCTTAAGAGAAAGATAAGCCATTGATTCAGTTCTGGGTGTCCAGAGCAACAAGTATTCGAGGTCGTGCACTGTATCAAGGAATAGAATGAGCTGTTGATGAGACGGGTTTCTGGCTCAGATGGGCCCCGGGGATCCTGGGGGGGAATCTTGGGACACTAAGACTTGCAGCTTTCTGAATGTGTTAAGATCCTCGGGTTCTGAGTGCCCTGGTCCTTTTAAGTCTAGACTGCTGTTTGTCAGCAGAGTTCCCTGCTGGTTCCTCTGGCCCAGGTAAGAGATCCAGCTCACAGTCATAGCTCCGAAGGTGACTTGGCTGTGCAGCCAGTGAACCTCCAGGGCTCCTAGGGACATAAAGCCGGGCAGACAGAGGCAGCAAGAAATAAGGAGCAGTTCTGTGATGCTCCTCTGGGTGCTCCAGAGATGCACTGTGAGGGTGAATTAATGCAGTCCTGCTGAGGCACCGCAGCTGGCTTTTTGTGAACCTCACCACCGGTCGCCTCATCTCTACGCACCTAACCTCCTCTATATTCTCTCTTAACTTTGTGCTGTTTCTTTCTGCTTTAAACATAGACAAACCTGAGGATATCAGTCCAGCCAAGGAACCTCCTACAGCTGAGAAAGTAGCAACAGATGATGAGCCTGGATCAGGCTCTGGTGAGTAAATGTTTGACTAACGGTCTGGAACTTGGTAGCTACAAGCACAAGCTGCCCGTGTGCTTCCTTCCATCTTTGTGGCTGTAGGAGGTAGGAAGACGGTAGAAGCCCCAGTTGCGAAGCAATTGTTCATTCTGCAGAAAGACAGGCATCAGCTTTGGTTCCTGGCTGTTCCTACGCTTTCCTTGCTCAGCGTGAGGTTGTGATGTACCGCTGCCGCCTGCCTCGGCAGCTGCTTTGTGCCTCGGTGTATTGGGGCTCTGTGGCAAGGTTTACAGCCAGTCCCGTAGCTGTAAGCCTGTCTCTGTTAAAGAGCTGATGTGCGAGCGTGTGTTTATTCTGCCAGTCCTGTCGTGAGGACAGCGGTGTTCAACAGGGGGAGGGCAGTAATGTCTTCAGCTCTTGGGCGCCGAGTATCGGTCCTCAAAGCATTCCTCTGCCTTCCCTACCAGAGACTGGGAGTTTGGCAGAGTACCTAATGAATGTCAGGGGCTTTCAGCGCTGCTTTGTATGCTGTAAAAACTGTTGGGGTGTGTAACTGAGTCTACTTCCTTACACAGGGTCCAAAAAAGAGAAGATGACAGAAGCTGGAGGAGAAAGCAGGAAAAACGATGAATTATAATGCCCCTGAAATCCCACTAGTGTCAACATCTATTTATTTCATGGTTACTTTCTTGTTTTTATAATGGACCTGGTTAGTCATGATGTAAATGGAACACAACAAACAGTCTGACAACAAAATGGGATAGAGATGTAAATTTTATTTTTTCTTTCTGGGGATCTTGCCGCTACTAACTTAGTGAATCGTTTTTTGTTTTTCTTATGTGTTTAAAGGTGGCAGTGTGCCCACCAAGAACTGTCTCTGTTTTGGTACAGAAGTCACCAAGCTGACTTTTCTGTGGAGAGAAAGCAGTAGGGAAACACCTTAAGCTTTAGGGAGTAACTTGGAATGTAAACTCTGTGCCACGCCTCCTCTGGTGAAGATAAACGGGGTTAACGCGGAAGCATGTGTAGCTGGTGTTGTCTTTGCGTATGGGGTGGGAGCGGGGTGGGAGGCGTGTTCTCAGTTGGATTCGTGGGACGGTGGAACAGCACTGGGGAGGCGGATGCTCCGTGCTTTGAGAGGAGAGAGTGTCTGTTAGCCATAGACTGCTGCTAAGACCGTCTGTATCCGTGCTCTGTAGCAGAGTCTGAAAACCGCAAATGGAGACTTGACAAAAAGATTCTGTTTATAGTTCGGTAGAAGATGGAAAGGGCTTGGAAAGGGCAACCCTTGAACGCAGCGGAGACTGAAAGAAGGAAGGTGTTGGCACATCCGGTAGCTGGAACAATGCTGATGGACCGCGGAGGAGGCGCAGGGTCAGGTGGAATCCAAACTGGCAGAGCTCATCGTGACTGTCCTCCTCCTCCTCCTCCTCCCTCTCTTGCGTGCGTGGAGCGGCTTCCTTGCCACCCTCCATGTCCTTGGCCGTGGCCGCCTCACGCTGCCGCAGCGCACGAGTGGAAGTCTCCGATCGCCTCACGCGGACGCCTGTGAATGTGCATCTGCTGTCGTGCTCCATTTTGGCCTCTTCAACCAAAAAATAAAAGTTACACTTCCTGACGGCCTCTTGAAAAAGCGTTGCGTTTGTAGCGGGGTCCGTGCTCGGGGGCGGAACGGGGCCGCGGGGGGGCGCG
>NW_009258689.1:207818-208119 GCF_000687185.1 Egretta garzetta
CCCGCCGCAGGTCTCATCACCAGCAGCCAGTCCGCCGCCTACGCCATCAGCAAGTTCGTCAGCGGCGTCCTCTCCGACCAGATGAGCGCCCGCTGGCTCTTCTCCTCCGGCCTCCTGATGGTGGGCCTGGTCAACGTGGTCTTCTCCTGGAGCTCCACGGTCGCGGCCTTCGCCGGGCTCTGGTTCCTCAACGGCTTGGCCCAGGGGCTGGGCTGGCCGCCCTGCGGGAAGATACTGCGCAAGGTAAGCGTTGGCTGGGAAAGGCGCGGGGGGAAGGGTCCCCCCCCCCCTTTCGAACTCT
>NW_009258689.1:208173-217296 GCF_000687185.1 Egretta garzetta
AACTCGCACCTCCTCCTGCCTCCTTCCAGCCGCGGAGGTCGAGACCACCAGCTGTGCCTTTCCTCTGCCTGCGGAGCAAGCTTCTGTGCACCAGGTTCTGCTTATCCTGGCAAAGATTCAAAAAGTTTGTTAGCCCTTGCGTTTACGTGCCTCACTTTCTAGCTTAGTTCGATAAGTAACGCCTCCCGGTAGCAAACCTTCTGCGCTGTAGGAGGCATCTTTTGTAGGAATGCAGCGTTTTAAGCGTGCAGACGGAGGTCTGCTCGTCTCTGCTGCTGCTGTGGTAGTTTGCTGCTGGGCAAGGAGCGATGAGCAGAATTCCATCTGCACGCTCAGGGAACTCGGGAATTGCAAATTGCAGGCTCTTCAGGTAGAAAACTGGGTAACGTTCAGCGTGAGTCAAGTCTCTAAGCTGCCTGCGTTTGGGTTTCGTGACAGCCTAAATAGAACGGCTTGGTTTCTGCCTTAGGGCAGAAGGAAGGGTGGTCAGCTGCACGCTAACCTCCCTCGGAAGAGGTAAAATTCAGGAACGCACATACGTGTGGGGCGAAGGGAGATAATGAACTGCATTGCCCCTCTGTGAGGCTCTTAGCCTCATCTAGCTGGCAAGAAAAGGACTGTCTGGGATGGGTGGGTGCACAGAAAAGAAGTTCCCGAATAATGGGGAAAATACACAGTGTTTTCTGAAGGCGTTTTGCAAATGTAGCACTCAGACGTTCTGCCGACAACCACCACCCAAGTGGTTCTGGCTCTGAGTGTACATTGCAACGCAGAGCTGATCGTGCCCGATACTTAATGCAACAGCGAGTCCTGAGGTTACCCCACGACTCTGCGTATCCGTTCACAGTCCTGTGCCAGCAGACCTTTCCAGGGCGACGCGGTTCCTAGCAAGCGAGCACGCAGAACCGTGCACTCTTAAATTTGCCTCTCCCGGCCCGCGTCTCGGTTTCATCGCCTGTAAATGGAAATAACTCCGAGCTGGCTCATGCTATGAGCACCTGTCAAGCCCTTGTGGCTGATGCTTGCGTAACGTTTGGCGTTCCCTGTGCGGCTAAGGGAGCGAGATGCAGGCACTCCCTTTACCTGCTTTTGTAGATCTGGGTCTGAGTTGCCCCAAACCCACAGCTTGGGCCTTGGTTGAGGATTTGCAGGTGCAGCGTCTCTCTCTTTCTCAGACCTCATGCCGTTTTTCTTGTTGTTGCACAGTGGTTTGAGCCTTCCCAGTTTGGGACTTGGTGGGCAGTCCTGTCTACAAGCATGAACTTGGCTGGAGGCTTAGGCCCCATTGTCGCTGCTCTCGTGTCTCTGAACTACGATTGGCGCATGACTTTGTCCTTCTCTGGCTTCATCTGCGTGGTTGTCTCTTTTGTTTGCCTTGTCCTGATTAAAAACGAGCCGTCGGATGTTGGGCTACCCAACATTGAACAAGGAGCCAAGAAAGGCAAGAAAGGTGAGCATGAGACTTTGCCGTAAGCGGGCAGCCGCAGGAGAAGGTGCGGTGCCTTCTGTCTGTTCTGGCGCAAATGTGTCGCGCTCAGTGCACCGAGACCTCCGTCCTTCCCGAAACTGCTGCTCGGCGGGATGCATCTAAGGGGTTGTTTTCAGCAGCTTTATTCTGGTAACCGTTGAGCTGCTGCGCTGAAGTTACAAATCGTATAAAGCAAGCCCCAGTGTAAACTTGTGGGAAGGGGCCAGCGTGCGGGCTTCTGAGACTGCCGCAGCAAAGTGCAGCAGAGCAGAGGAAGAGCCTGACCGCCAGTTAGTTCAGCTGGCAGACCAAGGGAACAGAACTAATGTGTGTCTGTGCTGAGACACGGCTGGCTGTTTCATCTCCCTGCCTGCGTAATGTCTTCCTGCCAACAGTGCCCTCATTTTCTTGGGGCTTTATTTGCTTAGGCTGTGACCCGAGTCTCCTGGGGGAGAGAAAAAAGACAACAGCAGGGAATGCTTCCTTAAGCCTGACCTTGCTCTCCTCCATGCTACCGGAGGACAGGTAGTTCTCCCCTCACCCCACCGTGGGTCCTCTTGACCCCTGGCTTGTGGTGGACTCTGCTCAGTGTTTTCTGCCCTAACCTAGGACAGCTGGTTAGTAAATGTTTGTTCAGACCACTGAGTTGGTGCTCCTCTGACAGCAGGACAGGTAGAGGGGGATTGCAACAGAGGTTCGCTGTAGGATTTTAAAGGCCGGGGGAAACTCGTCCTGCCTTCCCCGCTGCCCTGCGATGCCTGTGCTACCAGACTTGACCTCTTTGTGTATAAACCCAATATTGCTTCCCCAGAGTCTTCTCTGGGGAGGGGAGGTTTGTAGTCATTCTCGGGTGGCTGATGCAAAAACGAAAGTAGCACCTGAAAGTCAGCGTCTTTGGGTCTGTGTAGTGGCTTTCACAGGCAGAGCAAAAATCTGGAGAAGCCGATGGTTTTTCTAACAACCTTTGCGAAGGGTTTATTGCAAGTGCAATACAGAAAATTACTGGGAGTAGCTTTTTGCTTATTCTTTTGAAATCTTTAACGAATGTGGAATAAATTGACAGAAAAGATTCTGAAATCACGGCAAGCCCAGACCAAAGGGGAGGGAAAGCCATTCGCTGCTGGTAGCTACGAAGAGCTCCCTCTGTAAGGATGCCCTTATGCATGAATCCTGCCTGCAGGTGTGTCTGTGGCGGCGCTGAGTCGGTGTGGGTCAGTAGCCGTGCTCGAGCAGTGGTAACATCCCTCCCGATCTTCCCTACAGGTTCCTCCAGCGACAACAGCACTTTGACAGAGCTGCTGCTCTCGCCGTACCTCTGGGTACTCTCAACGGGCTACCTGGTCGTTTTTGGAGTGAAAACGTGCTGTACCGACTGGGGACAGCTCTTCCTGATCCAGGAGAGGGGACAGTCCATGCTTGTGGGTAAGATGCAAAGCTGCCTTTTTAAGCTTTGTGGCTGCAATTTGGGAGGTGTGGCAGAGAGCTCGACTGGGCACAGCAAAAGGACACAGGCACCTCCGTCTGGGGGACTTGTTTGCTCGCCTCCTGCCTGTCCGTTTAGGTACACGTAGCTACTGAAGTGACTTGCCACTGAAGTTACTGCACGCGCCAAGCGCCCCAGTGCTGCCTTGTGCCAGGGCCCTCTTGGGATGGGCAGACGGGCGTTCCTGTGCAAGGATGAGCTGGAGGTCTTGTCCAGCAGAGCCGCTCTGAGCTTGTGGTGAGCTGACAGCAGTTGGGCTTGGTCTAAAGCACGCAACAGCTTTGCTGTTGTGACCAAACCTGATGGCCTGGTCTTTGCCTCGTCTGCATTCCAGGTAGTTCCTACATGAGTGCCTTGGAGATCGGGGGTCTGGTGGGAAGCATTGCTGCTGGATACCTTTCTGACAGAGCAGTAGCAAGAGTAAGTAATCTGGACCCTCAGGTGTGCTGGGCAGTTGACACAGCGTCAATCGGAGCTGCTTCAGAATTTTTACGTGTGTTTTTTGCTTCCTTCCTGAGTGCTTAAAGACGATCTTTTATTTTTCCCCCCCTCTCTAATGCTTGTACCAGTTGTGGAGCGGAGTGCTCCCCTCGTTTACATTGCTCTGGAGACTCACGATACCCAGAATGCAGAGGCAGGGAGGTGCTGCCTCATGCCAGAAAACAGCCATTCTTGGTACCATGTTTCTTCCTTCTGTCTTCCCAAGCTCTTCTTTTGCATGCGGTTCTGTGTCTAAACTGCCCTGCTTTGGAATGGGCCTTCTGAAAATCAGAGCGTTCTTGATGAACCCTCCTCTTCCCTTTCACGCAGCGGTAGGCTGGGAGGGACACAGCCCACCTCAGCAGCTCAACCGAGGTGTTCAGTCAGGGTGGCGTGGCCACTGCGTGGCACAGCTGAGAAATGGGCCCCTACCCCGTTCTGCCATGTGCTTGAGGACGACCGCTGAACACCCTAGAAGGTGTTGGGAAATACGTGTGCCGGTGTTAGGGATTGCAATACGCCTGTCGGCTTTAAGGTGTCTGAGCTGTTGAATTTGTGGGTTTTACTGCGCTCTCTGGATTTCCACGTTGAAAGAAATATGATTGTTGATAGCTGTCTTCTGGCTGAAAAACCCCCACGTTACAACCCAGTGGTGGGATCTGAAGCCAAATTCAGGGTGGAAATAGAGCGCGGGTGATGACAGAAGAATCGTTCATCACAGTCTGACTGCGGGCAGCCCTCGAACCAAACCAAGGAGTCTCGCTGAAAGGCGTGCTTTTGATGTGCCACCCCTGTTCCTGGCTGGGCCGTGTGGGTGGCGTTAGTTACTACGAGCATATGATGGAAGGAGTCCTTCCGGTTTCTGACCCTCGGTTTCCCTTCCTGGGTTACAGGTGGGTCTGTCAAGCTACGGGAATCCTCGGCACACGCTGCTGCTTTCCATGATGGCTGGGATGTGCGTGTCCATGTTTCTCTTCCGCGTCACGGTGACAGGCGATTCCCCCAAGGTAATCCATGCACGAGCAGCTGACCCTAAGTTGCAGGGGTAGGCCTCTAGTCGCGAGGAGTTTGACGATGGGGAGCGTGACTGCTTTCTTCACCCTTCCCGAGAACCGTAGGTTTGCGTTTCCTTCGTTTGCGCTGCAGAGAAGCAGGCTGACTTAGTCTGGTTTGGGCTGCTTCAGCTGCCGAAGTCGGCTTGGGTAGCCTGCCGAACCGGCTGCAGTGGAGACGTGACTTGCATCTGCCCCAGTGATAAATGAAACCTATTTTCTCCTTTCCGTTTTTTTTTCTTCTTCAGGAAAATCACTTCTGGACTGTAGCCTTGCAGCCTCTAGCTGATCTTACAGGCCTAAAAGAACATGAGGTTTCTGCCTTGCGTTTTTTCTCCCTCTGCCTGTTTCTGCTTTCGCTGATCTGCCTTTTTCCTATCCTGGGAGGTTGGTTAGCGCTCCAGAACTTAGAACCAGGGCATTGAGAAGATTACTGTAAGTTTTGTAAAAGAAACCTTTTCTTGTAATCATTTGATCACGCTAACTGACTCTGAAAGCCTGAACATAACATTTTTCACTTCTTATATAGAAGAAGGTTCTGAGGACGTTTGTTCATCAGGTAAAACGTAGCCAGTTAGGGGGTCTTGCGAGTGAGGTCAGGAGGAGCGATTCTGTTCCTGCAGGTGCCTTCCTGCTTAGCTTCGGCAAGCATTTTCCTAACTCTTTGTTTCTGTTTCCCCTCTGGAAAAAAGATGGAAAATACTTGGGCATCTTGAAATGGCATTTAGAGTTCAGAAAGTGTGCTGTAATCTTGAGGTGGTCAAGTTACTTCTCCCTTGTTGCCCTCGCCCAAGCGACTGATAAATCCTGAGCCAGGTAGCTTTCTTAGAACGTAAGCTCACACTGAAGCTCAGGCTGTTGGGGTTTTTTGGCTTTGTTTCTCAGGCTGTTGGGGTTTTTTGGCTTTGTTTCTGTGTTTGGTTAGTAACATCGAGGTTACCAGATAGTGGCTACAGGCAAATGAAGATGCTCCCATCAGTCGCTTGCATCTAAAATGAGGAAAGCTTTTAGTTGGTGTCTCCAGGATCGTTTTTAAAAGTGACTCGATTCACAGCTCTCTCCTGTGATTTCACGAGCTCGTTGCCCATCTCTCTTCAGCGTTCTGGTTCTTTCTTGCAAACCAGCACCTAGTGTATGCACTCAGCATAGGGGGCGGAACTGTAGGAGAGGGGAGAGCTCGCGCTGGCTGAGAGGGTGGTGTGGTGGAGGTGCAGCTGGGCTGCACGTACGTGGGGTCCGCCACGGGCTTGAGCTCTTCTGTCTGCAGGCCAGGGAGCTGGTGGCAGCCTGAAAATGTCAAAACCCCCTCATACCGTGCATAGGCTCTGAGATTTGTCAGCAGCTGCTGATTGACAGCAGTGAGACGCACAGATCCTGTTTCTGATCTTAACTTGTTTTGACAGCTGTGGATCCTGACGCTGGGAGCTGTGTTTGGGTTCTCCTCCTATGGGCCGATCGCCCTGTTTGGAGTTATAGCCAACGAAAGTGCCCCTGCCAACCTGTGCGGCACCTCCCACGCCATAGTGGCCCTCATGGCCAATGGTGAGTAACGCCCGTTTCCCCGAAAACCAAACCAAGCCTGTGGGTGTTCTTCCTGACACGTGGTCTAGCCCCTGGGTGCCAAGTTACTGACCGCGGGAAGCCGCCTAAGAAGCAGAGATCATGGAGTTGGAAGCCTCAGGGATGCTTCCTGCTGCACCCGACAGGTTTTTGCCTTGTGCTTTAAGTTCAAACCAGGCCCGAGGAATTTTGATGTATGCAAAAATGAGTACTGGCAGGTAAAATTGACATGCTTGAGCGTTGCTAATTTTCTGCTTATTTTTCCTTACAGTTGGGGGTTTTCTGGCTGGACTACCCTTCAGTACCATCGCCAAGCACTACAGCTGGGCCACGGCCTTCTGGGTAGCCGAAATCACCTGTACCGGTAGCACGGTGGCTTTCTTCTTACTGCGGAACATCCGCACCAAAATGGGCCGGATTCCCAGGAAGGCTGACTGAGGAGGAGCTGTTTGGTGAAAAGAACGCTCCCGTGCTGCTGTGAATGATGCTCGGTTTTTTGTTTAACTGGCCTAGGAGCGAGTTTACTTATTGCTGCAACCTAGATAAAAGTATCTTGATTTCTCGTCCACTGTCAAGTGCGTGAGGGCACAAGGTTCCTGCTACCGATCACTTTTTCTCTCGAGATAATTCAGCTAGTTTACATTCACAATGATTTTGCTGTACCTCCTTCTCACAGCACTGTTGGGGAAGCCAGCGGGCTTCGCAGCCTGAGCTTCCCCACTACCAGTGCTCTAAAATGACTGGCTTTGGGTGCTGTCATGTTTAGTTTTGTCCTTTCTGTTTGTCTCAGCTATTAACTGGCAATTCAGCCTCGTTGTCCAGGGGTGCTAAAGCGAGCCTTTGCCGCGTTCGTTCATCCCCTCCGGCCACTGCAAGCGCAGCCATCTGGCTTTCCTTAGGCCTGAGCTCCCTGCGCGCTCTCGGCAGAGCAGTGAGTGGTGATCGTTAACGGTTCAGCCTCGTGGCTGATTTGAGAGCAGCGCAGCTTTAGCTTTACCCGGGATTAGGTGTTAGGAGCGAGGGTGGTATTTTGCTCTGGACGAACGGAACGCTGACACGGTGCTGCGGCAGGGCTCTCTGCGGCACTCCAAAACAGGCAGGTTTCCGAGAAATTCTTGCCGCTTCAGGGGAGACGGTTCAGAGAAGCTCCTTCTGTTGAACCGATCCCGACCAGTGCGATTTCTGTGTACAGTGTTAATGATTTGCAAGGGAGGCAGCTGCTGCCAGGTCAGCTCATAACAAGCGCCCTGCAAATCAACCAGGAAAACCGACCTGGCAGCAGGTATTGCGACAGCAGCTACTGCCGGCCCACAACTTCTGCAGCTGGGTTTCGTGAAAGCCCGTATTTTTAGCATCAGCTTGTATTTTTTTCAGCGCAAGGTGCGTCATCTGGGATGTTTTCGGTCAAGACCTGCATCTCTCATGGCTGCGGGCAGGGGCTTGGGCTACCTCTGAGAGTCGGCCTTAGCAGAGCCACCGCCGACAGCCAGCGCCTTGAGCAGTCAGGCCCAGCACTCTGCAGTAAGGTTTTTGACCAGGCTTCTGTTGAATATTCTTGGTTTTCCCCGAAAGGATATACTGCTTGAGGGTCCGGGAAGAGGCAAGTTCAACTCGTGAAGGACCCGTGGGCAGGTACTTTGCCAAACAGCTTGGTTGCGAGCAGGTAGCCAGCCTTAATTAAAACAATGGAAGTGAATGACATTTTGTACTTAATTGTATGATCATCTCCTATCTGTGAAATAAAAACAGAGCAGTGTCACAAGGGCTCTGGTTTTCTTACGGAGAATGATGCAAGCAGAACTACCCAAACCCGCTCATCCTCTCGAGGTGCTGCCGCAGCGGATTTACCCTGCCAACAGAAAACAAACGGCCATCTGCCTCTTTGAGGAACATTTATTACTTCTATGTAGAAACCCTCTGCAAAACCATAAGTTAGAGCTATACAGGAAAATCCATATATACAATTATGAAATGAAAGAAAACCATCGACTCTGGTAGGGCCACGGACCCGCACCTTCTCTTTCTTTCTTCACTCAAGGGCAGGGGAGCCGCAACAGCAGCATAAGCCTCTGTGGCCCAGTGTAAACAGCAGTAACAGGTCTGTTTAAGGTAAATTTCACAATGAGGGGGCATAAAACAGTATCTTGGGAGATAATGAAGCACATTTCAGGGATATGCAGTCTCTGCTGTGGAGGAGAGCACTCTGGGAGAGGCCAGGCGGGGGAGAGAGAGGCCCTGCTCTTGGGAGAAAGGAGTCCGTGCAACAGGCGAGGCTTTCTCTACGATCCAGGTCCGAAGGGTCCAGCTTTCTCTGCCACCTCCAGAGCAAGTTTCAAGTTCTGGTCAAACAACTCGCATCTGAAACGGTCAGAAAAGCAGAAGGGGATGACTTTACTTGCAGAACAGGCTAACGAAGATGGGACCTCTACATCCTTTGGCTCTGCATCCTTCAAGGAGAGATTATGCAAGTCATGAGACCGCAACCCTGACCGCTGTTGAGCTTTGGCTTGGCTGTTACACACGAGTAAAGCTGCTCCAGGGTTACGTTAGGACAGCGGGGATTGTAGCAAGGAAGAGTGGCGCTGGAAAAAGCACAGGTCAGTGTCCCGTCCCTACAGCAGTGCGCTGGGCCTTCCCCCTCCCCTCAACCTCGGGGCCCGCTTTGCTACTTCAGGGCTGTGAGCATTTGTTACTGCACAGGCAGAAGGTGACAAGGGCTTACGGCTGCGTTATTAAAAGTGAGGTTTTCCTTACCGGATTGGCATCTCCAGGGAGTAGAAAGGATTCTTCAGAGCAAAGTCGGAGTAAATCTCATAGATCTTGCGGAGAAGGGCATCTATCCCCGCCTGCCTCGGGTCAGCAAGAACCATGAATTTGATGCCTGGAGCCACAACGACAGAAGTGCGAGGAAGGCCGAGCTCTGTGACAGCCCCAGCAAAGCAGAGCGGCTCCGGGGGCCCGGGGCAAGATGGTACCTGTCAGCGTCTGGAAGCAGTGCAGCTTGAAGGTGTCCGTCTCCAGCATCTCGATCCCGGAGCTCCCGACCTCGGGCGACAGCTGCGACCCGATGGCGAAGAGCC
>NW_009258689.1:218192-223661 GCF_000687185.1 Egretta garzetta
GGGCCTTCCACGCGTGGGTGGCTGGGGGCTCCCGGCGCTGTGGGGGCGTGGGTGCCGTCCCCTTGTTAGAGGAGCTTTTTCCTCACCTGGTAGCGAGTTGCGGGCGATGGTGTTAAATCTGGGTAAGGAAAGGGTTTGCTCCCTTTATTTGGAGATGCTGTATGCGCTATCTGCGGCGCATGCGGTTACGATTTTGTGCATCTCGTTAGGCCTTTAATCTGGGATGCGAGGTAGAGGCAGCTGATGGTGCAGTTCTTAAGGCGTCTTAAAGCTCTATATTTTGTTATCACTTAGAAGATGGCTCAGGGTTTTGTTCTTTTTTTTTTTTTTCCCCCCCCCTCTTTTCGTGTAAATGCCAGGGGAGGCCGTACCGGTGCTTCCCATTCTTTCATCTCAGCAGGGTTTTGCCCTTTCTCCCAGCGTGGCTCTGACAGCCGGCTCAGCGCTGGTGCCTGTAGAATACAAACAACCCTCCCTGTTGTAGAGCCATGACGGGAATTTATTCCAGGGCTGGGGGTTTGGGGTTGTAAAGCTCTATATTTTGTTATCACTTAGAAGATGGCTCAGGGTTTTGTTCTTTTTTTTTTTTTTTTTTCCCCCCTCTCTTTTCAAGTAGAAGTGGTCTAAGGGGAAAGTGAGAGACAAGTTGAACAACCTTGTCCTGTTTGACAAGGCCACCTATGACAAACTGTGCAAAGAAGTGCCCAACTACAAGCTCATCACACCTGCAGTTGTTTCAGAGAGACTGAAGATTCGAGGCTCTCTGGCTAGGGCTGCCCTTCAGGAGCTGCTCAGCAAAGGTAAGTGCTCAAAACACTGGAAAACCAGAAAGCAGCTTGAATTGGATGTTTTCTTCTCCCTGCTCACCTAGAACGTTTTGTGCTGCCTCTGAAGTACGCACATTGATGTGTTTTTGACGAGCCGCGGCCCTGCTGCATTCAGTGGCCTCGCTATACCAAGAAAATGCTGCCAGAAGGACGGGTTGTGGCGTAACCGCTGCCAGACCCAAACGGAAGCCTTGTATAAGCGCGTGCATTGGGTAGCCTGGTATTTCCTATCAGACGTTGTCCAGTCTGCTGCTTTAGAAGGCAGCACGTCCCCGGCACCCTCCAGTACATGCGTGGTCAGATCGTTTCCTTTTTTCGTAGGTTTGATCAAACTGGTGTCCAAGCACCGAGCCCAAGTGATCTACACCAGAAACACAAAAGGTGGAGATGCGCCTGCGGCAGGGGAGGACGCGTAGGGAGGTGAGACGGCGGGCTCTGTGAAGGAGCTGGGTTGTGCTTTGTCAGGGTCTAACGAAGGGCTGCACGCCGCGTAACAGACAACTCCCGCTTGCTTTGGATGGGCCCTTTCTCCAGGCTTCCAAGGATGTTGCTCGTGCTCCGAGCGACTTCCTGGGTGGCGTTACTGGGAATGCCAGTTCTCTAAAAGTAAAGAGCAGTTTGCCATTTTGTCCCTGTTGCCTGACAGGGAAAGCTGTGTGTGCTCTCCTGTCTCTGTGGGCTGCGGGGACAAGGGCACATGTCCCTCCCTGCTGCCAGAGGGCGCCGCATCCAAGTGTTCTTGTTGGAGCAGAGCTTTCGGAGAGTTTGCTTTTGTGCTAACTTGTTTTGAGCTGGTTGTCTGATTTGGGACTTCTTGCCTTGCAGGTTCTCCAGTGACCTCCTCAACAATGTGTCATATGTAGATGCACACAATAAAATTATTGAAATAACTTTTCTTGCTTTTTCAAGAACGTGTACGTTTCATTATTGACGCATTATTGATAGTGGATTCTGGTACAGGTCACAGCTGTCTTCCTCCAGCGTCGAGTTTTTGCATTTATACAGTGTCAAGGATGTACCGAGAACATGTTTTTATACTGCAAGAAGGGAAAGACCTTCTGCATCACCGACAGCTATGTTAAACCATATTTGGTTTTAGTAGGAGGAAAATTGAAGCTGTTTCTTGCATTGTAGGCGGGGAAGGTGCTAGTGGGGTATTATTTCCATTACTTATTTACGCACCCTCTAAACAAGCCCTGCCCTCTGTGTGGACAAGGCAGTGGCATCTACCGGGTCCATGTCTAGTGGGGAAGCACAGAAAAGCGTCTCTAAATAAGGCTGTAAGTATTTTATTTAAATGAAAAGGAAGAACTGCCCACAGCAAGGATCTTTAAGGCCTCTTTTCTTCTACTGAGGACTAACTAGGTGTCCGTTAGGTGAGGCCAAAGGAGTGAAAGTAGCATGAGAATGAAAACATCAGGTGCCCCACAGCGGGCCCCACATGTGAAACAAGGTTCTGTTGGTTTATCAACACAGGTAATTTAAAAAAAAAAGTTTATTTCTCAAAAATTTCTTTAAGGGTTAGATGTCATGCTACGTGTCAGCATAGGATGCTGGCAGCACGTGCTGCGTAAGGCAGGCTTTCTGAGTATGGAGATATGGCAGGATCTGCCTTTGCGCAGCTTAAGGCTTGAGAAATCGGTGTCCAGATACATGCCGCGTGTCCATTACAGGGGGAGTGGGCCTGCTGTGACGCCCCCCGGCAGAGCAGCCTTCAGTAACAGTGTTGAACTCGGTATGAGGCTGTGGTCGCCCTGCCTGCCAGGGGACCCCACGCATCTGGGTGTCTGTATTAAACAGCAGCACGAAACGTGGCAGCACCAGCAAAGCTGCAGCTGCCCGCAGTCCACCCTCCTGCAACAGTCACAGCTTGGCTTCTTCGGTGCTCCTCTTCTGATCACCTTTTTTTCTTCTTTTCCCCTGATTCAGTTCTAAACTGATGCCTGAAAGAGAGCGTAGACGTCAGAACGCGACAGCCTTTAGAAAGAGGTAACGAACACTGCCTTACCTAGCAAGTGAGTGATCTGCGTAGCGTTTTAGAAGGGCAGCTCGCCCCGTTACTTTTTTCCCAGTTCTCTCAGTCAGCCGTAGCCGTCTCCTCAGCTAGCTGACGCAGATTTCTAGTGTGTTACAAGGCTCCAGCGGCACAAGCGTGCGTATGCGCACCGGTGCGTGGGTCCAAAAGGCGCGCCAAGCTCAACGAGGCAGATGCCTTCGCGTGTGTGGCCCCTGCCGCCCCGACTGTGCTTCGCCTTGCAAGTCAGGCGTGTGCCGCGGCAGGGCCAGAGCGACGCTCTGCCTGGATGCAACCGTGGGGCGTAACTCTCGTGCTGGAAGACGCCTCCTGACGCGTGCTGCTACCGCAAAGCCTGCTCTGGGAGTAGCTTGCGTGGAAGGAAGCCGCGTGCCCTCCGCTCGGCACTGGTCCATGCTGCCCCGAAGCCTACCTGGACTGCCACCTCCTGCCGTGATTCCAAACGCGCCCGAAGGAAGGGAGCCAGCTGTCGCCTGTCTGAGAGGTATGGTCAAAGTTGGCACCAACACGCTCCGCTGGGAGTTTTTTCAGCTTCTGCTTCTCCTCTAAAAAGAGACGTTGTTAAGCGGAAGATTTTCAAACAGCTTTTGATTCTCTAGTATGGTAAAGCGAACGTAAGGTTAGCTGAAACATATACAACCCCCTCACTTTGTTTGAGAAATTCCTCGTACGAAGGTCCAATCTGTTGTTTACTTCCATCCTCTTCCTCTTCCTCTGTTAGCCATGGAGGTTTTGCCCCTAGAAGTCACGGGGAAGATGTATTTAGGCACTGAAGTTACCCTAGGCTTGAGATAGGGAGAAGCATCCCCTCCACCCCCTGTCCCTGCAGCGTGCCCTGCCAAGTAAGCGGTGAGGGAAAAGCAAACCTCGGGCTCTGTAAGAAAAAGAAGCTGGCCTGCCTCGGCAAAGGCCGTGGCAGATCACGCCCTGAACCATACACGCCACGCAGCACTAGCACCGAAAGAGTTTTCGTAACGGAAGCATTTTCTTCTCCTTGGGTATGTCAAATGTGAGCAAAGGAGCGAGCACCTCCTGGTTGTGCTGTAACGCCTTCAAAACTGCTTTCAGTTATCCCCATTCCATTTGCAAGCCGGTTTTCAGTAGGGTAGCAACCCAGTGAGCCACGAAGCCGGCGCGATTACCTGTGTGAACGTTCCCTTTGCCTCCCGTTTCCTGTTAACGGAAACATAAAATGCCAGTGAGAAACGGAAGCTTTCATGGCACTCTGTGCATTCCCTTCCAGTATCAAGTTCTGTTGCAAAAAGACGCAGCAGGAGGCTGTTCTCTGCGTTCACTGAGGAGCGCTTGGTTTTTCTGTGCGTGTTAAAGAATGTTTGCTTAATGAAAGACAATGCTGGATGACTGAAACTCTCAGCTACTGGGTCGTCTGACTTGGCAAAGCTGCCTTTCTCAGTGACGGGGGCTGCAAGCCCTTGTTTTGCTTCATGACACGTGCTGTATGTAACTTGCAGTTATTTAAGTGATGCTCGTGAGTGAGCCACCCCTACCTGGTAGCCAATGAAGGTTAAAGCCTGGCCCGGTTCCATCCAATTTAAGTCGGGTCCTGTCTGCATCCCACTCGGGCCCGGCTGCTCTGCATCTCGAGAGGAGTCCCTGGAACAGGGGAGCCAGGAGGCAGTCGGGTGAGTGACTGTTGAAGCCGGGCAGGCAGAGGTTTCTGGAGCTGAATTTGTGTTCGGAGAGCTTTGCAGTATGAAGGGAAAGGAGAGATGTTCTTGGGGCACAATAATGTTACCAAATGCTTACATGTTACCCCTTCGCTCGCTCTTTATGGCTGTTAGTGGTTACCTACAAATGTGTGGACGGGAGAGGAATCTTTTGGTTGATTTGGCACTTACTATAGCCTAGAGTTTGCGAAGGATCTGAGCGACTGCAAGATCGCGGTGGTGACGGTGTCAGCTCTGGCAACGGCGAGCAAGAAGGGCTGCCGCCGCCGCGCGGCCTGGTGTTGTGAGCGGGGTATGGCGTAGCAGCAATTTAAGGAAAACGGTTCTCACCTTCCGGGGGCTGCCGGGGGGCTGCCGGCCGAAGGTCCTGCGCAAAGCTCTGTCTCTGTTTGCAGCTGAGAGCGAGTCAGGAAAAAGGAAGGGTATTTCTGGCACTGAGCAGAGCCCCCCCCCATCCCCTCCCGAGGGTCCGGGGGACCCGGTCCCAGGGCAGGATACGTCTCACCGACCTGGAGGGCGGCCTGGACCGTCTCCCGCTGCCTGCGCTCGAGCCTAGAGTTTGCGAAGGATCTGAGCGACTGCAAGATCGCGGTGGTGACGGTGTCAGCTCTGGCAACGGCGAGCAAGAAGGGCTGCCGCCGCCGCGCGGCCTGGTGTTGTGAGCGGGGTATGGCGTAGCAGCAATTTAAGGAAAACGGTTCTCACCTTCCGGGGGCTGCCGGGGGGCTGCCGGCCGAAGGTCCTGCGCAAAGCTCTGTCTCTGTTTGCAGCTGAGAGCGAGTCAGGAAAAAGGAAGGGTATTTCTGGCACTGAGCAGAGCCCCCCCCCATCCCCTCCCGAGGGTCCGGGGGACCCGGTCCCAGGGCAGGATACGTCTCACCGACCTGGAGGGCGGCCTGGACCGTCTCCCGCTGCCTGC
>NW_009258689.1:224501-230972 GCF_000687185.1 Egretta garzetta
GCTGACACAGTCTGGCTGGTAGCGTCCGTCTGACGCCTTTGTTTTCCTGCCCACCCACGGCTCCACCAAAATCCTGCGTGGTTTTGGTTTTCTTTTGGTTTACATCTAGCGAGAGCGGAGGATGCTCGTGGTCTAGTCTGACTGAAGGAGAGCACCTGAACGGCAGGACCGGGGTTACCTCAGTGCTGCCGTCCAGTGCAGCCGGGCCTTCACAGACCGCTTGCCTCAAAGCAGGTCCTGCTCTGACAGACAGACAGACAGACAGCCTGCACTGTCATGTGTGGGACTGGCAGGGTGCAGAGCCACCCTGCGCGGCCGCTTGCGCCCTGGTCAGGGAAGCTACCGTCCTAGCGCGTGCACTGAGGCTTGGTCAAATCACTTGTGTCTGCTCTTTTACGCTCTCGTGGGCGAAAGGAGCTGATCTCAGCCTGCCCAGTCGAGGTTCGGGTGGGCTGTCCCCCAGCATCCTCTCCCTGTGGATCAGGTCTAGGGTACAACCCAGCAGTGAGCTCCAGAACTTGCATTGTGACCCTCTGCTGTTTGTCCCCTGTTGACAGGGCACCCTGGCTCCTGCTGCACCTGGGACTGATAATGGACATCGCTGGGCCGACCGTGCTTTTACTCAAGCAACTGCCATGGCAGCCAGGAAGAAGGTATGAAAAAATGTACTCTTCTTGAATACTAGACGCCTGCCATCTGCCTGAATTCTGGCCCGGGGATGTGATTTTACTGCCTCTTGCTGGAGAAGCAAGTAAGTCAACAACACAACCGCAAGCTCTGATTGTTTGGTTTGGGGTTTGTTTTTTTTTCTTTGTTGCATCCTTGCCTCTCCGAGATAACTCTCTCCCTCCTCGCGCTCTGCAGTGGTCGCTGATCTCTGCCAAGGGAGCGTTGCAGAAATTCTAAGTGCCTTGCGAAGCAGCCTGCCCAGCAGTTATGTGGATCCTTGCCTGCTGGTTTTACAGCTGGGCAGGCAAGTGCAACAGCTTGGAACAACGTCTGCGCAGCAGGGGCTCCCCTCGCTCAGCCAGCTAACGCGTTCTCTGCTCAGCCTCTGACCTGTGGGCTGAGACCCTTTGTTAGGGAACAGATCAACCTTTTCCGGCAGCTTCAGCCTCTGCACCGTAAGAGCACTGCACGAGGCAACAGCTTACGTGCAGGACTTTGTCTTAAAGTCATAGTAGGTGCCACATATCAAAATGCCTCTGCAACTTGAGATGTGCGCAGCTAGAGCAAAAACTTGCCTTACGGAGGGAAAAGAGGTTGGTCATCTTTCTGCCCACCCCCTTCTAAATATGAGTCATAATTTCCACATGCAGTTCTTGGGAAGCTACCTGTGGGACCACCCGAGAAAACAAGCATGGTTTAAAAACACAGGGCACATGTTTCAGAAGCAGGGAGCCAGAAGGAATCATAGGCCAAACAGAGAGCTCACGAGATCTGCAAAAGAGAGGAAGCTGCGATAGTTACGTGGTCCGGAATGACTGCTCGGGCACTGACGCTACAGCCTCAGTTCTTAGCCGTGTTAAACTGATAGGTGTTTTACTGCTGAGCAGCGCGATACCGAGATGAAGGCTCTGTGTTTTAATGTAGCCTGATTTGTTTCTCTCACTACGTTGGTTTCATTCAAGAAGGGTTCTTGGCCGGTCTGGTGACCAAGCCCCACGTGTGGGGGTCTCTCTACAGGGACCTCTGAGTGTCTGGTATCACCTCCTGGACCAGCTGTGTCCAGCAGTGCTGGGGACTGTGCACTGGCTTGGGTGCTCACCCATATCCCTCCCGCCACGGGAATCGTGTGAAATCTGACTTGCTCTGCATTTTGGGGGGCTCCTGCCCTCTGAAACGTACCTGGTTCGCTCATGCTTTGGCGCACCAAGTCGAGAGCCTCTTTGGGCAGAGCCTGTGCTTCCTCCTGAAACTTTCTGCGTCCTTCTGGAGTCAGTCTCCATAGGCATGACCTGCGGTTTCCCTCGCTGCACGCAAAGCCGGTGGCTTTCTCAAAGCAGCTGCTGAAGCACAGGTTGTGTCGGATTGTGTTTTTCCAGCCCTCTGGGGCCGTTCGAAAAAACGGGAAGTGCTGCCTGCGGAGAGAAAAGATTTGTCCTGAGCTGAAGTGGTTAGGGGCTGTGATAGATAACAGAACACATCATATCCGAGCAAGTGAAGGAGGAGAGGGTCCTCCCTGACCCCTGTGCTGTAAGGGTGGCTGGCGCAGTTGAGCACTGTGTTTCTTCTATGGAGCGTAAGACAAAACTAAAATGCTGGCTCTCGAGACTCCTGGGCATAGGTGTGGACAAAGAGGGGAAGCAGTTTTCTCAGTGGCACCTTGAGCCAAAGGCAGAGCTGAGACCAGAACGCAAGTCCTGGCTGCCACATCCCTGGCTCCCCAATAGAAGATTGGAGACTCCTGCACTCCTTGTCGTCCCTCTTCCCCTCATTCTGCGCTAGGAGCTGGGAGAAGAGCGGGTACCGTGTGAACTGGTAGATCTGCTGAACGGTCAGACTGCCACTTGTGCTGTTGCACAGGGCGAGGGTGATGAGGACGCAGTAATTAAGGGGGGGACGGGGCCAGCCTCCCTCGATTTTGGTGCTCCTCTGCCTGGGGTACTTGAGCTTCACTCTCTGAGGTTTGAGGACTGTGGATTTCCCAGGCATCGGCATTGCGTTGAGTTTGGGAGTTTCCGTCATCTCCCGAGGAACTGGGGTGTCCACACGCGAAGCATCTTCATCCTCAGTAAGCTGCAGAGAGGAAGGAGAAAAAGGGTGTGGGTATATTAGCCCTGGGCGGAACGAGGGGCAGGGATAAGCTGCTTTGTTCTGGGGGAGGGTGGGCCTGGCAGAGTGTGCGTAGAAAATACTTTAAATTTCAGCCTTCTTCCCTGCACTTTGTACTCCCGGCCTGTTTGTCAGACAGGCTCCATGCATTGACTGAGCCCTGGTGAAATGGGAGGCAACTGCTCACGGAGCTGCTGAGCCAGCTCCTTTGCTCCTGTGGGATCATTCAGCGCGTACCACGCCTAGGACCACCCGAGCGGTTCCCTTTTTTATACCTTTCCAACCTCGCTGCAGGATGATGACAGGACATCCTCCTCGGAGCAGTCCGGGTCAGAGTAGTCCCAGGATGCATTCGGAGAGGAGGCTTCTGTGTCACCAGCGCCCGAGGCCACCCGGTTGTCGGATCCAGCCGGGTCTACGCCAGGGCTCCCGGCGATGGGGCAGACCAGGCTGGGGTTTACCCACATCCACAGATGGGACTGAATGCCAGGTTCTAAGGAGAAGGAGAAGCGTCACCCCACCGGTCCCACCTGAGGATGGTTTCTAGACCATGCTGTCCAGAGGCAGCCTGGGGGAGCTCTAATGCAATGCAAATCCCAAGGCAAAGATCCCCAGTTGCTTTCTCGTCCCTCTAAATAGTGTTCTATTTCCTGTTTTGCACAGCGTATGCATGTCTGCCTGTTCTTACACCGCTGTGCCAGCCCGAACAACGGTGCTCAGCTCTGAAATTTTATTCTCTCTTTCCCCCGCAAAGCCAGAAGAGTGCACATTACTCCCTTCAGTCCTCCTCTCCCAAGGTTATCTACCCAAAAGGCTGTATTTGGAGGGAAGCACGTCTGCAGGTACAGCTACGTCATTATATCCTTGTCCTTGAGAGACGGCTTCAACTTTTTCTAAGCTAGCTTAGAAATATTCCGGTCTGGACACAGATGCTCTGGCTGGCAAAAGACAAGCCCCTTTCCCAGGCCATTCCCTGAAACACCGCCAAGCTCTGTAGGTAGAACCAGGTCCCAAACTTACCCCTGGCATCTGGCAGCGCCCCTGGCAGCGAGCACCCGTGTGCCGACGGGTCAGGTTGCCACTTCAGTGTGGGACGGCACGGGGTCTCGTCAGGAGCTGGCAGACATGGGGAGCCCAGAGACACTCTGTTGGGGTTACGCTTTTTGCGTTAGCCTCATGTTCTGTATGCTGCGTAATGGCAGACACTTCTAATTTGATCTGATCGCATTTAAACACGGGCTTTTTGTTAACTTCTAGACCGGAGCTTACTGTTTACCAGACTACGATTTTCAGTTCCTGGGTTTTGGAGACAGGAATCTTTTTAAAAGGAAGCCAAGTCAATCAGTTCCCCCCGAGGCCCTTACCTGGCAGAAACTCTTCATCGGTGATGGTGAGTTTGAGCTCCTCTGCCATATCCCAGTCCTCAAGGCCATATTTCAAATGCAGGTTTTCCCAAAACGACTTGTTTTGAAAACTCAAGTACATTTTTTTGTATGGCAAAGTAACCTCCGGGTGCTGAGCGCAGCAGGATCTGTGAGGGTGGCACAAAGAATCCCACGAGCTTGAGGTGCTCTGTCCGCCAAGAGAGTTGTTTTCATCTATGTTTTTAAAAAGGATATCACACAGGTGGGTGAAAAGCTGGTCTCTGTTTCACACTGGTCTCTATTTCACACTTCTAAATACCTATTAAAGCCCCTTCCAGGGAGTAAGTGGCCTGTATTGGTGGAGTAAGGGAGCTGATTGAAAGATAGGTGGCACCATGTAGGCTCTGTTTTCTGCCCGTTTACTTTGCGAGAGCCTTGACAAACAAGCCATTTCTGTGCTCATTAGGCTAACACTTTATTTTTGTCTGCTCCTGATAAAATGACAGCATTACCTATGCTCTGCAGTGGGCTTCCCCAGTCTGAGAACCCGAGTGTCTCTGGAAGCAGGATGGATCTCTGATCAGAGTGCGCTGGATGCATTTAGCAGGTACTGGGGAGCTCCCTCACCCTGCTTGCCTGGAAGTAGCGGGTTTTAAGACTGGAAACTGCTTTCCATCAGACAGGTAAAACACTGAGGGGGTGCCACGGTTGGGGAAAAGGAGGCAGCCTAAGCAGGTACCGGGCGTGCTTTCACAGCGTGTCCCTCAGAAACTTTTTGTGCGGCTTGAAGACGCAGTCTAAATTCTGTGCCTTCCTGAATTGCTTTTGTTTCATCCACCATACCTTTCACACACGGCCCCTGCCTAATCTGTCCCAGGCATTACGAAGGAAGCGATGTGGTTTGTGCTATTAAACGGCGGCTGTAATACATCCTCATCCTATTCGCCCCCTCGCCGCCACTCTTCTGCTCGAGGGGGCAGGGGATGTAGGTGGCACGGGGGGAAACGGAGCAGCTACAAATCAAAATCCAAGCCTTGGCTTAGTACCAGCAGGCAATTAGATTTCAGACTCACTACATATGTTGCCCATTTTGTAGGAGGACACAGGTCATGCTCATAGCAGAGGAGTACGTCAGGGACTTGCTGCCAGTCTGTAGCAGGGAAAGGGACAGAATGAGGCTGGTTTGGGCAATTGTTGGAGAAGATGGCGCCGTAACGGCGGCGTCATGATGTTGGGAGAATCTCGGCTTAAAAGTGAATTCCGTGACCCTTGCACCAAAGGTTTGCCTTCGAGTTGTTTGGATTTTTTCTGCATGATGAAGGAAAAGGGCAAGATGCTTTTCCCAGCTGCGGGCTTGCTCTGCCGTGGTTCGGGCCAAATGTTCTGCACTGCTTGCTGTCACAATTCCCACCCTTTGCGTATTTTCACCTTTTGAGACGGGCTGTCGAAAAATCAGTCCAACACCAAAGCAAGCTTTTCTTGGAAATGAACTTTCAAAAGGCAAAGAAGGACCTGGCACGCTCAGTTTTGCCTCTTCAATGAAAGCAGGTACGATGGTTTGTACTGTATTAAATTTTGCTTGCTTCTCGTTAGGCTTTTCGCAGATGTCAAGCCAGCAGGGCTCGGCTTTCACTGCATGCAAAAGACTGCTGTCGCATAGCTGTTTCCACCCTTGTGTGACAAAGTTCGGTTGTTAGCTGAGACGACGTGCTCCCGGTTGGATTCCTCGGGTGTGAGCAGGACCTGCTCGGTTGGCTGCTCTCCTCAAAAAAGCCCGAGTGCGCCCCAATCAAAATCCTTTCCCCTTTCTGAAACTGGAGCCTGGTATTTGACTTGACATGTGTTGCGAACGGTCCAGCTACTATAGTTTAATAATTTACTACGTATCAGTCGGCCTGCTGCACCACAAAGTTGCTTTCCCTTCTATCCAGAGCGAAACTCTCACACGGTGGCGTATGCATCAGCTGAGGCGTAGTAATTCATTAAGCCTGTGATTATCTACATGCACCCTCAACTGATGCCTCACCTACCCACATAACCTTTGGTACTTCAACAATAGACTCACACAAGAGTGCGAGACTGGATGCAGTTATGTTAATAATCTTAGAACCGCGTAAGTACTTTGGGGGGGGCAAAAGACGTCCGGCGACAGCTAGACCTTGCGTGCAGATGAATTATTTTGACCCGCTTGCTCTTCGGCCAGGCACGACTTCTGAAAAGCAAGCGGGGCAACACGTGAGGGACGGATGTGAAAAAAAGGCAAAGAATATTTGGGGATGGACTTGTCCGTGGGAAGGACACTGTTCTCTGTGCTGCTTTCCAGGAACGGGCC
>NW_009258689.1:231057-243151 GCF_000687185.1 Egretta garzetta
GAATTCACCTGCAGCTGGTTCAGAGCCGGTGCCCCTGGAGTTAGGTGGGGGCTCTCTGGCAAAAGCTCCTGCAGAGCAGTGCAGGAGATGAGAAACAGCTGCAGAGCTTCCAGAGCTGTTAGCAGCAGCTGGCCGCAGCTGATGAGAGTTTCCTTTCTCCCATCTTCCCCCAGGTTTCTGTGTTCCCAGAGAAGGCTGTGCTGGTCTGGGGAACAGGTAAGGAGTACAAGGGAAGGGGAGGGATATGATATAACGTAATGTAATGTTGTGCTCCGCCCAGAGAAGCCCTGAACAGTTGTACTTAGACCCTCCCCCCAAAAAGATGTGTAAAGAGCTTGCTGATATTTCCTGCCCCCGCTGCTGGGACGGAAAGCGTTCCCCCATGTGATAACGTTTACTTCTTACTGGTAGAGATTTGAGGCGCTGCTATAATACAAACAGGTAAAGCAGGGAAACGAGCCCTGGGGTCTGCCCAGTTTGTGCAATGAAGCTGGCAAAACTGGGAGCAGAAGCATGGGTTTCCGGCTTAAAGCTGGAAATGTTTTAAATGTATGTGATTGCAACCACGGACCTTTCTCTTAAGTCGAGGAGAAGGCTAAAAGGCCTTAATTTTGCCTGTGGCTGTTCAGTTGCTGAATCCCCATGCCATCGGTTTGTATACTGTGTATTCTGGGTGAAAGCATCGTAACCCTTGAGCTCTGTCTCACTACCCCTGCTTTCCCAGGGCAGAGGGATCTTGATCAGAATGATAGAGCCAATTTGCGGTAGATCAAATCTAAGGCTGCCGATTCCTTATGCCCTACTGCTTAATCAGAAGCTCACGCTTGTCTCCTGAAGCTATCTCCTTTTTTGGTCCCCCTCTAGCTTCGGAAGGTGAAACAGAAGAGAACCCGCTGACACGTGCAGAAGGCTGGAGTAGCCAGTGTCTCTGTCTGCGTCGTGAACAGAGCTGAGAAGTAGACAAGCGACAGGCTGGAGGTGTCTTGGCTCAGGACGTCTGGATTCTTGAAGCCAGCTCTTTTCAGGTGAGCGTTACCTGCTCGGAAGCCAACTGATGGGATAGTTTTACAGAAAACGGCCTCGCCTACTCCCACACACCTCATAACTCCGGGGAAGCTTTGTAAGGACGTGGGTTGGGGGCGGGGGGCAAGCACGGTTCTCTTTCCTTGCTGATCCCCATCGCCTGGTGTTTTAGATTAAGACTTGTTTACAAATCAAGAGAAAAGACATTTCGGATTCAAGACGTAACTGCGAGCATGCTCAGTTGCTTCTTGGGGTGTCTGACTTCTGTGTGTGCGTTTCTGCGTGTGCGCGTGAAACGTACGTAGATGTCTTCGGCCGGGCTATGGCTTCACGTATGCACGGGAACGTGTTGCGCGAGGTCTTCTCGGCAAGCCAAAGAAAGTAGATGTGCTCCTCTTTCTGAAAGGTGTTGGATCCGAGCTCACTCTCTCCCCTAAAGACAGGGGAGCTCTGTAACTTGGCTTCTGACTCAGAGTTGTTATTCAAGTCTGTCTCGAATGGCTCTTGTATTCCACAGCTCCTGAAAGCTTTGAATTTTTGTAGTGTGACTTGCGCCTGTCTGTGGCAATAGGAGGGTGTCATCTCTTCTCCTGGCTGTGCCCAGCTGGTGGTGTTTGTACAGAAGCAAGCTCAGAGGGCTTGGGGGGAACTCTGGGCTGGTGCATACTGGTCACGCCAATCAACTGTGTTGTTCGTGTGTGTATATATATATATATATATTTGTATTTCTGTGGTAGAACAGAGATTAACTTCCAATTAAGTAATTGGTACTTTACCCCATCTTCCTAGCATGGGGTGTACAGTAGGCGCCTGGCTTCTCCTCGCACAGTGCTGCGCCCGCTGCATTGGCGTTGCTTTGAGTCCCTGTGCTGCAGCAAGTGGCTGATCCTGCATCTATAATATAGAAAGAGCTCCCGGGATTTGCGTGGCCTGGGGTTAAAACCAGTCCTTTCAGTTAAAGAGAGGCAGTGGGAAAAGTACGGGTGGGCAGCGGGAGAGGGGACACGAGGCAGAGAGGAGGCTGGGGACTGGTGAGAGTCGATTGCTCCATTGGCAGCGGACTGGGGGCTGTGTCAGGGTGCCCAGTTCATCCTGCGGATGCCTGGCTATGTCTCCATCGGTACCATACGTAGATGCTGCTGCCATCGTAGCTGTTCGTAGCCTCCTCGGGACATGAGGACACGACAGATGTGCTTGATGAGCATCGCAGCCTTTTTTATTAGCCGTATTCTCTTCTCTCTGAACAGATATGCTATTTTACTGGTGGGGGAAAGGCGGCCTCTTACCCCCCACATCCTCAAATTCTGTGAAGTTGCAGTAAAAGAGCTGAACTCGGGTCTCTGCCCCTCCTCCCTGATTTTTAAAACCACTTCAAAGGTGAGCTGGCAGACGATTGAAGCGACCGGTTCTGCTGGGCTTGCCGCCACTCACCTTTCGTGCCGCTCCCCCGCGGAACAAAGCACGGCGCTTCCCTTTGATTTCCCCCTTTGAAAGCCATAGGGGACAGAGTCTGAAATGCTCTGCAACTTTTTTGGTGACTTTGCTCCGGTGCCTTCCTGAAGCACTGGGTGGATCAGGCCGGGGCTCCAGGGAGGAGACCTCAATCGTGCCTAAATTAGCCATCGGCGCAGGCTGGTCGACAGGACACTTCATCCCTCCCGGATGCCGCAGCTGGCATCCCCTGGGTTTGCAGGGAGGGCAAAGTAATGCGTGCGGTGAGGGGAGGAAGGAGCTGCAGAGCATCTCGGAGTCGGTGGCTTTGACCGATGCAGGCAGGGGTCCCGGAGGCCGGTCTGGCTGCCCCTCGCCAGCAACACGTGCCACCTCCCAGCTCAGCCCCTGCCCAAGGGAGGGGTCTGCCCTACTCTCCATTTCAGGTGCTTTCCGCCCAGAAGAGGTGGCGGAGCGGAGCGCGTGCTGCCAGTCTCCTGGCCAGGAGGGAAGAGCAGCGAGTGTGTGTGCTGCAGCCAGTGCCCAGGGCACACAGTCTGTTGCTGCCTCCGCAAGGGTCGCCTCCTGTCACAAGTGCGGGGCTGGCTGGACGGGAGGGCAGGAGAGCCGGGCTTGTCTCCGTGGTGTGAGCTTCCATGCCCCCTTCTGTGCTGTCAGGGCTCGAGATGTTCGCAAAGTTTTAGCACGTAAGGCTGTCATTTGCAAGCAGGTAGCGATGTAGGCCATTCCTGCATGGTGTGAGGGGGTGAAGACCCCCCCCTAGTACTGAATCGGCAACCCCACCTAAGTGTCCCAGAGCTCTCTTATCAAAATACAGACAGAGCTTGTCTCTGCTCAGCTCAGGAGATGACAAGATTGCAGCTTGCAGCAGTGCAGCGGCACTGCCGGAGCATGCGGTATGTGGTGAGAAGAGGTGCGGGTCGTGGCCGTGATGCTCAGGAACAGTGGGATGCTGACTCGGCGCAGGGAGCAGTAGGAATCCGTCGTGTTGAAGGAAGTACCAGATGACAGACTTGGGCTAAGGTTAATAAATCTGATCTCTCTTAGTCTGGTGAGAATTTTCCTGTTTTATAGCCAGCGTCACTTTTGTATGCGTTGTGGAGCTGCAGAATTGAGAGGAAACCTCCTCTTGCCTGCTGGTTCAGGGCCAGGCTGGACGCCTGTGAATGGCTTCTTATGGGGTGGTACTGAAAATCTAAACACCTTTCTGTGTGTATGTGTGTGTGTGTTCACCTCGCAGCCCCTGGGTGCGAGAACTGATGCTGGAATAGCATCCAGCTGCTTATAGCAGGATGACCCATGCGTCCGGACGTGAGCCTTTGCGTGAGACCACGCTGTGATTCAGCCTGACTTGTCCTTCTAGTGGAGGGTCACCAGGATTGGGAGGACCGTGTCACTGAAAGTGTAGTCTAAAAAAAACAAAACACCAACCTTTTCTTGTTAGTGCTGCTTGAAACAGGGATGTTGTGTCTTTAAGGCGCCCCCTTCTCGCTCCCCTAATACCTCCAGGCCTCCGAGTGATTCTGGAGGAGAGGATCAGTGCAGGAGTTTAAGGCATCTTTCCCTGCCCTGCTGCACTGCTCACTTACTGCTCCGAAGGCTGTGCTTTGCCATCTCCATGGAAACCATTAGTTGCTAAGCAACTGGAGCATCATCTGCACTGAGCCCTCGCATCTAATTATCCCATCACAGTGGCTGAGAGGGGCTGGGGGGGGTTAACTCCTCTACCATGGCAGATCCATTGACAACACTTTAGTCATATTTAAAGGGACATGATCTCCCTTCTGCTGCGCTTATCGACACTCTCTTGCTCGGGCAATTACTCTGTTTTCTTGCATCGTTGCGCTATGAGGAGGGATGCGGGTTTCTGGTAGCGGCAGACGCCGTCTGTGCTCATGGCAGGCTTGCTGCCTGCTCATGGAGCTCTGAGAGCTCTTCTTACCGTCCAAGTTATGCATGATGCACTTAGTGGTATGTTTGGATCCTGCAGCCCTTGCCGTGCAGGCTCTGTCTGGGCCGTACTTTCAGTCCTTCGTGTATCTCCTTTGTGTTGTCATCGCCTCGATGCTGCCCTTGTGCTATTGTCTCTGTCCCCGGAGCCCAATGTCAGGTCTGCTCTGGGAAGTATTGCCCGTTCTTTGGAACTCAGCAATAGAAGAGGTGGGCAGCTCGCTGTCTTTGGTCTGTCTGCAAACGAAAGCAACCGTTGCCTAGCTCGACGTTCAGTAGTACCTTACTGTTTGCTGCCAGGAGGGCTAGAGGTTAAGTCTTCGAGGCGCACTGAAAGCCTGAGGTGTAAAGTAACAGCTAAGGAAAATCTAATTTCCTGGACCTCTGTAAGTGGACAAAGCCACCAGCTGACTAGTGAATTTTGAACATGCAAATAAAGGAGTCGGTCCGAGAGCTGATTCTGATTTTGAGTTTGCAAATCCAACGTTGACATCATGCAGGACTCGGTCTCCCTGCCGTGACAGATTGCATCTGGGTGAGGTTCCCGGGCTCGTGAGGAGCGCGGTAGCAGTTTGAGTTACCTTTAGACCAACACCCGAGCTTCACGAAAGCCAGACTGCACCAAGGTCCATGCTTGAGTAAATTGTCAGCTTCTTGCCTGGCTGGACAGGGAAGGTTTTTGCTCTCTCCTGGGAAATGAATGCTTTGCAATTTACTAAGGTGCTTGCTTTATTAGCGATGGGACCGGTGAGGATGGGGAGGTTGGTTAGAAAGTTTTCCCCATCTTTTTTGCTTCATAGGTCTGTGAACCAGCTGAGTGTTACTGCAAAGCTTCCTAGCGAGGCTAGAGCTTCTTCGGCAGGAGGGCAGCCCATCCTTACCCTTGGAAAGGAAGAGAATCCCTAATACCTCCCCGATTTGTCTTTGTTTCCGTGTCCGTCCTCAAATCGTAATGTCTTTCACTGCAGCCAGAGCCTGCAGGCACCATTTAGCCCTGGCAATATGTTGTGCCAACCTGTTAGCAGCGCTTCCACCCCCCTCCCTTGGAACAGGACCAGGGCATGCGGCTCTCCGAGGAATGAGTGGCCGGGGGCTAGGTGGGATGGGGTGGCTTGGGAAGATGGAGCAGGTGCCCCCTACCTCACTCTCAGGGTAGACGGATGATGATGATTATTATTAGAGCTCTTGTAACGATCTTGGGGAGGGGCAGGTGGAGGAGAGAGACATATTTTGTCACAAAAATGGGAAATGTAATTAAAGTCCACGTGTTAATTAGGAGCTTGGAGGGGAGAAGTGGATGGATTTCTGCCTGAAGCCGCATTGGCATTGGCAATTGGGTACTTTGCATAATGCGAACAGACAAGGAAGAAAGGCTTTGGAGGAGAAGCATGGAAGATGGAAGTATTGCGCAGAGGTTCCTGTGGCTTGGAACGGAGCGTGTAGTTTAAAGGAAAAGCTTTGTTTTCCCCAGTCAAAGCTGGGAAACCGAAAAGAGGAATGGTGTCCACAGCCTCTCACTTTTGGTCTTTGGTGTAAACTGGCTGTGTGGAGGCTCACAGGAAGATGGTCCAGGCCCGATGACCCACGTGTCTTCCTCTTGCTTGTCGCCTGCCTGGGCGCCTCCCTGTTCCCTGCACGGGGATTTTCAGTCCCAAGAGCGTCAGACCAGCACGCCCATCCTCTTAAAAGAAGTGGACGTGAGAGAGTTCCTGAGCTCCCACCTCCCTGTCGACGGTGGGCATCCCAGCCAAGCCCAAGTCTTGTGCAGCCCCTGAGACAGAAAGTGGGAATATCTCACAGCTCCATGCAGATCAGGGCAGCTGAAACCTCCTCATCTGCCCCCCTGGAAACGTGCGTGAACGCTCATTGGGTGCGGGTCCCTGGTGGGTTTGGGTGCTCTAATAAGGAATGTAATGCTTGCTTTTTTTCTCGCGGGTCAGGAGTCAATGAGGTTACAGCTCTGCTGCTCTGTCAGGCTGGTGAATGTCAGGGCAGGTATAATGGGAGTATCTCATAGGTTTGGATCTTGGGCTCCTTTGCTGTATAGGACAGATCTGCAGAAATGCATCGGGAAATGGTATCTGCCCTGTTTGTAGCGGGGCACTAATGTATTTAACGTGGGGATCCTCTGCTCCTTCAGCTGTGCCTGTACCCCGTTACCGTGGGTCTGGAGAAGGGAAGGGGAGCTGGCTTCTATATGTGCTTCATGGGAAGCTGAAGCACCGCATGGAGACCGGGGTGGAAATGAGTAGCGGATGTACCTGGTGTACCTACTTACAGGAGGGCATTTAAAAATGTGAGGGTATTGCAAAACCTGAACACATCTGTGAGAAAAGAGGGTGGTGGTCCTTGTGCACATGATGGTGTTTGGGGGAGTAGAGGATGACTCTGCTTCTTCGCACAAGTGAGAAGGTGGTTGTCTGCGTGCAGAAATTAGGGGAATTGTTCAAAATTTAGTTTGCCACGTGTTGGGGGCTCGCAGGGATCAGGGGAAGCAAACGTGCAAGCCTCTGACTCGCACACGAGGTCCCAGAGTTAGGATGGAGTAATCTAAAAGCTGGCTGAGCCATGCTCTGAATGTTAACAAGGCAGGCAGCACGCACAAAAATGCTGCAGCCCGGCTCCTGGTGCCCAGCTTTGCTACCGGTGCGGCTGCTTCCCTGAAAAAGAGCAAAAGGGCTTGAGCTGGCAGAGCATGCCCGAGGACTCAAGCTTCTGGGGCTCGGAGAGCGAGGCAGCCTGGGAGCTTGCAGAGCAGGACGGTGAGCGTGCCTCCTCGCTCCACCCAAAAGCGAGGTGAAATGCTCCCTTTGCACCTGCAGGCTCCCCGGTGGAGGACAGCACCCCTCTATTTGAGCAGAGTATGGCCTCAGGGCAGCACTTGAGGAAGTGCGTCGCGGCTCTCATCCACGGAGCATAGTGGATTTGGTTTGTAAGATTGCCCGTGTCTATCCCGGTGGATGAACACTGTGCTGGAGCCGCACGCGTGACTGCAGGCACACGGTGCTGTCGCACGGTGGTTGGGACAAAGAAGAAATTGAAGTGAGGGAGGGAATTTAGGAAGATGGAAAGTCACTGCTTAAGCTGGAATTTGGCCAGGACACTGAATTGAGCAGCCCGACTTCCGGAAAACGTTGAGGGATTTGTAACGGCTTGTTTGAAATACGGTGCTTGAGGTATTGCAATTCCTCCAGAGCATGGCTGGCTGGGTAGGACGTTCCCCGGCTGTCGGATGGCCAGCAGCGTTTGCAGTTTGCTCCCCAGCCTGGAAGTGGAACTGGGGAATGTCTCGCCCCGTCCGTTCAGTTATACTGCATCCTTGCTCTTCTGCTTTGCTCGCGCGCTCTCTCTTTTGCTTTGCTTTTCGTTTCCTTTTGGCATCTTGGGGCTTAAAGCGTTTCCAAGAAGAGCTGAAGTTAGGAGAGCAGCAGCTGAGGAAGCTTGCCAAATGCTCCACGTTGGTTGACAGCTCTTCTCAAAACCAGATGGTTACTAATTAAAGGGAGTCAAGTGAGGAGGCTGCATTGGCCTTTCTTTTTTTATTTTTTTTTTTTTTTTTTCTTCCTCTGAAGAAAAGATTTCGTGACCTTGGAGGAAGATCATCTTCCTCTGTTAGCAGGGATGTCGTCTTCCAGTGCTTGTAGTCTGTGGTGGTCCCAGTGGTACCTACTAGGCTTTCTGAAGAAACAGGCTCGCTGTTTGCTCTAAGCCCAAAGTAGCTGCCACGGGAGGTAGGGCAGAAATGCAGTTGTAAAAAGAAAACACAAAGCGGGAGAGAAATTTTAAATATTGGGAAGAGCCCTTCTCCCAGATCTTCTGCGGGACCTTTCCCTGAAGCCTTTCATCGTCAGTAGAAACAAGCCTGACGTTGTCGTGCCGCCCTTTCGCCGAGTCTTGCCATCCCTGGGGAACTTCTCCTTGGTGCTCAGCCTGCTGCACCTTTCACACAAAGGAATGCTTTAAACAGGGCTGCCCTTGGGCCATCCGTGTGCACGTGGGCTGCTCCACGCAGCTTTTCTCCATGGTACTGGGAGCTGGATGGCTGGGAAAATGAAGGACAAGCACAGCGTGTTTCTCTATTTTCAAGAACATTTGGTTTCTAGAGGCAATCTTAACAGATGCACTGTCAACGCCTAACAGTTCAACCTCATGTGGAAGAACTGTGTATGAGGAAAAATGTATTGGCAGTAACAAACACCTCCCGCTCAAATTCATGTCCAAGGGAAGTGTAGCAGCTTTGTCTCAATTAGCTTCCAGAGCTGTGGTCTTCCACAGGCTCCCCCTGCTGAAATCTTGCTCCTTCCTCCTGTTGGCATCACTGCTGCACGGCTGGATTTTGGGGGACTTGAACCGGGACGGCTGGTCGTTCCTTTCACACGGGACTGCCCGTAGGAATACGCTTTGGTACTATGCCCCTGAGAATTTTGCTGTTAGATTGTGCTCAAGAGTTTCAGAGATGAGCTTAGCCCTGCTGTAGGCAGTCCTGCATCGTGCTGTTCAGTCCGTTTTCTTTCTGCCCTCCATGCGTTCTGGGGAGACAAGTGCTCCTTTGATGCTGGACTTTCAGAGACTCTTAGGCAGGACCCACTCTACATATTGCAAAGAGTCAACACAGGGATCTCAAACTTCGCTCTCCTTTTGAATGGAGGAAGTTGTACTGAGTGCCTGAATCAAAGGGTGTCTATGCAGCTTGTGCGAAATGCGGTCCAGCCCCCCTAGAGATGTCTTTTCTGGTTCCGGTTGGATATTGTGCCTTTCTTGAAACCTGGGCTCCGCTTGGGAATGACTGTCTGGTTACATCTTGTGTTTTGGGGCCGGTGCAGCGTTCTAACAGGGCTTTGTGGTACTAGGGGTGTCCTGGGGACTGGTAGGTCTGTCCCGCTACCCCTCCCTGGATCAGGCCAGTGCGCAGCTTTCCCTGCTGGAATATTGCTGCCAGGTAGAGGACGGCAGGTTTGTGCAGGAGCTGCTGGCACCACTTGCGGCTCCTCGTCCTGCTGGCCCTGCAGAGCAAAGGTGGGCAGAGGAGGTCCCTTTACCCTCGGGGGGCTTCTCTTCTCGGTGGGCTTCCTGGGAGTTGGGGAGTGCTGACCCGGGGTCTGTCCTTTTGTGTCCCTGACAGCACAGTGCAAATCCACATCTGCATGATGCTGCTGAAGCATCCTCCCTCTGTGATGAAATATTCATGCCCGCCTCCAAAAGGGCTCCAGCGCAGCAAATCTGTGTGTCCCTCCCGTGCCCCCCCGAGGCAGTCTGTGCTGTAGAGAGGGTGGCTGTGGGCTCTGCTGTGAGGTCAAGCCAGATCCAGGCAGCTGATCTCTGTCTTTGAGGAAATAAAACAGAGCAGAAAAGAAGTAGCAAAACCCCAGGAGGTGCTTTTGAGACTTAACCCTTTCCAGGCTGGGAAGCACCTTCAGAAAGAGTGGGCAGGGAGAGCCAGATCTAGAGAGCAGCTGAGATGCTGTAGTCCTTTCTCAGGCTGGGAAGATTGTTCCCAAGGCCTGG
The DNA here is from genome assembly GCF_000687185.1 of Egretta garzetta. Classification (NCBI taxonomy): domain Eukaryota; kingdom Metazoa; phylum Chordata; class Aves; order Pelecaniformes; family Ardeidae; genus Egretta; species Egretta garzetta. The sequence continues at coordinate 240,988 of NW_009258689.1, forward strand.
GAACCCTGCTGGAACAGGCTCTGCTGGTTGTTGGATGTGCTGGTTTAAATCCATCTGATGTCAGTTGCCGTGTTTCTCCTGGCTTTATTGAAAGCCACCTTGATTTCACTGTATGCGCTCCGCAAATGCGAGTCCTTGCTAGAATGTCATGGAGGAGTACTCAGTTTCCGCTGTGGGTGGAGGAGCATAAATCTTGGGTCTCGTGAGTTAAGTCTCTTTGATTTGGTTTTTTTTTTACGTCCAGGGCATTTTTGAGCCTCCTCCTCATTTATGGTTAAGATGTCAGACAGTAAAAGTAATATATCACATCGGTTATAGCAAGACTGCTCTGCTCAGGGGAAAGTTTCTGGACTGGGAGTGGTGGCTGTAGGACTCCCTTGGTGACCTCCGTGAGCCCTGCTGTGCTGCAGGGACCCCGCCTCGATGGGCGGCTCTGGAGCAGCGCAAAGAGCTGCACCGGGAGCGCTCTGGGCAGGCGTTAAGGTGAGGAGGGGATTCGGCACTCGGGCACGCAGCGCAGGTGCTGTTTGAGCGGCCTGACTGGGCTGGCGGATGCAACCGGTTCGTTCGTCCCTCCCCGTTCATCCCCTTGATAATCCGATTTACATTCCCTTTTCTTCCCCTGGATCCTGCTGTTACCATGGGAACAATGTCCACAGTTGCGTTTCATTGGCTTCCGGAAAAACTCCTTTTTCCCTTTCCCCCTGTCTCTTTTCCCTTTTCCAGCTTGGACGCGGAGCTGTGGCTGTTAAAGGATGGGGAAGCTTTTGAGGCTTCTGACAACTGGGACGAAGGCAGCGGTTAGAGGGAGGAATTGGGGAAATGTGGCAAGACTGCGAGGGGCTGGATGAAGTCATTCCGCTTAACGCGGTCTTTGGCTTGGTCTTTTCTGTGTCCCACAGCTATGAAAGGGAGTCCTGGCCACCTACTGTCTGCGAGTCTGCCCGCTCACCCCGAGGGTCTCTCCCGCTTTGAGTCCACCGCTGTCTCTGGCAGCCTGGGAAGCCAGTACCGCGGTGGTACATGTTGTTCAATTCATTGTAGCTGAGGGATTTCCCTGCCTCTTTCTACAAAGACCCAAGCTGCTGTGTGGCTGAGAGATGGGAGGAGATGCTGCTCCAGGCTCCCGCACTATCACCTTTTGCTTTGTCCGAGAAAATTGTGCTTTGGCCTGGTAGATGAGGAGCGTGTGCAGAAGGTCACAAACAACGGCGCTGCTACGTCTTAACAAATTGCCGTGTGTTGGCGTCTTTGTTCCTTCAGTAACTGTGCCTTGGTGTTTTCAAGTAGAGCGTGCTTGCTTCAGTGGGGAGAGGGGTTGCCTTTGGGGGAGGAAGGGGCAGCGGCAGAGGGGAGAGGCTCCCCAAGACCCTTCTTAGGAGGGTTCTCCTGTTACTCAGTGCCACATGCCATGGGGCTTAGCAGCGAAGCTGCTTCAGCCTCACCACCCTGGCCTCCACTCTTCCTCGCTCTGTCGAGTCACACTGCTAGAGAGCCAGCAGGGCTTTGGCAGCCTCCCCCCAACTCTACCCATCTAAACCCAGTTCCTGCCTCTGTTTTTGTCCTGGCCAAGCACCTCAGCGCCCGGCTGACCTCGTTACCTGTGGCCAGGCCAGCCCCCATATTTGGTGTTCGGGCTCTGCCAGCTTTTCCTGCCAAACACGCAACTCTCCTGCAACCCCTCCTGTGGCCCTCCACCTGGGAGAGGATCTTGGTGCTTGGTTCTCGGTGTCGGCGCCGCACAAAGGGCAGTTGTGGAGCGCATCCGGGTACCTGTTAGGCAGGTACTGGAGAAGGGCTACCCGTGCGGAAAGGCATGGTTTAACATGGCGCCAGCTGTAAGCCGCTGCTGCTGGTGGGGATGGAGGGTTCGTTTAGCTTTTTGCGTTCTAGTGCAGGGATGAGGCTGCGTGGCATGCCGTGGCAATCCATTTCCTCGCTTCTGTGCCTGGATGTGAAAGCTCCGTTTGGCATTTTTCACCGGAGCCACAGTTTCTCCTTTTTCTCTTAATTAAAACATCCCCTTCTGCTGCGCACGTGCTGCTCGTCTGTCACGCGTTGCCCCGGAGATAGCTGCATCCCCTTTGCATCATCTGAGAGAGAAAAGAGGGTCAATCCAACGAGGCAAGGTGTTTTCCAGTGTTTTCTCCCCCCGGCTCCGGGG
>NW_009258689.1:243826-244723 GCF_000687185.1 Egretta garzetta
CGGGCAGGTGAGCCTGGCTGCGTCAGCCCTGCGAGCGAGGCTCTGTGCCCTGCTTCTCTGCAGAACAGGTCCGCCCCTGAGATGCTGGGGGAGAGGCTTTTCCCCCAGCTAGAGATTTGTGTGGTTGAGGCGTTGCACACGCCGAGGCGCACATGACTGTCTCGGAGCGGAGGCTGCCTGTGTGGGAACGGGGCGGCCAGCGCCAGCGCGAGCTACCAGCAGCACAAGTCCCTGTTGTGCTGGCAGGTGGGGCCAGGGCGCGGGCGAGCGAGGCTCTGTGCCCTGCTTCTCTGCAGAACAGGTCCGCCCCTGAGATGCTGGGGGAGAGGCTTTTCCCCCAGCTAGAGATTTGTGTGGTTGAGGCGTTGCACACGCCGAGGCGCACATGACTGTCTCGGAGCGGAGGCTGCCTGTGTGGGAACGGGGCGGCCAGCCCCAGCGCGAGCTACCAGCAGCACAAGTCCCTGTTGTGCTGGCAGATGGCGCAAGGCAGCAGCTCGCTAACTTTTCCTGTTGTGACCCTGTTTACAGAGCGGTGATTTTGGAGGGCCCCAGATATTAACTGAATAAAATTGAGTTTGTGTCAGGCTTGTGACCTCCCTGAAAGCTCGCTTGATTTCTGCTCTGGGACTCGCTGACTCGGGGCCCGAGTGTCTGCGGTGACCAAGCCTCCAGGAGCCCCCTGGAGACGGAGGCACTGAGTAAATAAATCAAAGGGAGGGGTCACTCCGTTCGTAGTTCTGCCTCGCTGTACGACAGCAGGGACTGTCCTTGCACCGTCTCTGTCTCAGTGTCCCCCGGTACGCCGCGCTCGCCGGTGCTCTGCGTGCAGTGTAGCTCCAGGGCTGGCACCCGTGTGCCGTCCTCTGCTCACGGCTGCACATGGTCGTGCATGCC
>NW_009258689.1:245896-249869 GCF_000687185.1 Egretta garzetta
CCCGCCCTCCCGGCGAGGGATCTGCTGGCTTTGTGTCACCCCGGCGCTGCGATTTCAGAGCCAGCCCTGCCTGCTCAGTTTTTCCAAACCCGCACTTGGAGGAAGGCGCCGTATCAGGATAAGAGTCCTCCCGCTGCCTGCCACCTTCCCGCTCCCCAGCCAGCCCCAGCCCCGGGTGGCAGTGGGAGGGGCCGGGACAGCCCCAGCCTCCGTAAGCCTCAGCCTGTCCTCGCTTTGCCGCCAGCCGGAGGCGGCTCTGGACGGCAGCGACCTACCGAGACCAGAGGCAGCAAAGCAAATGTCTCTGTAGGGCCCCCTGCAAAGAGCGGCCTGAATACAGCTAGGGCACATAGCACAGAGGCCGCCCCAGGCCCGGCTGCTGTGGTAGGAGTCAAGCTCATCTCCAATGCCAGAATCCCGGCAGCATCAGGACTTTGTGTACCACGCAGCAGCCCTGGGATGACTTCCCCTGGGGTTGCAGCGAGTGTCTGAGGTGGTGGGAGGGTGAGGCTGGTGTTTGGAGCACACAGGAGTCCCGAGGAGGGAAGGAGGCTCAAAGATGTGCCTGCAGCTGGCCAAGCGTTCCAAGCGCATCTGACGTTGCAGGTACAGCGAGGCATCCAGGATCCCCAGCCTCGGTGTCTTTGTGATCCTGGAACCGTGTCAGGAGTTTGTCTCTGCTAGACGATGGTGTGTCAGCTGTGCTGTGGCTGCAGCAGCATATTTCCATTTGGGAAGAGGATGGCTCAGCTTGATTAAATTCTTCTCCAGTACTCCGGCGCAGGCTGTGTTTTGCCTTTAGCATAGGAAAATCTCAGCGTATGGAGGGGGGCCAGGGCCCAGCTCTGGCGTGAGGATGCTGCGCAGGATACTGTGGCTGGCTGGCCGCGTCGCTTCCCACGTTGTCTTTGTGCTTCCCAGTTTCTTTGGCTGCGGTGGGTGAACGGCCTTGGCCTGCTGGAGATGTGAAGGTTAATATTCAGTGCAAATGGAACGGGCTGGGATCCCATCTGAAAGCAGCAGAGAGGCCAAGCTGGGCGCTCCGGGTCCTGTCCAGGTCCGTCTAGCCAAGGGCGCAGGCTGCCGAGGCAGATGCGGAGGTGGCAGAGGTTGCGCAGGCTCCTCGCAGCTGCCTGCTGGCTGCCCTGCTCAAACTCCGGCGAGCACGGAATGAGGGAGCCCATTCTTCCCCGGCTGGCCACAGGGCTGGGCACAGATCTCGGGCCTCTCCTGGGCTGGCTTTTTTCCCCTTTCCCTGAGCAATGGCTTTGTAGTACCATCAAAACAGAAGCGGAATTGAGACCTTGCGATGCAGCCCGAGAGAGATGGAGGCACAGCAGGGACTTACAAGGCGCTCCGTGCCTGTGTCTGAGAGGAGAAAGGGCACTGCGGCCCAGAGTCTGTCTAGGGACGGGTAGGACGGGGGGTAGCGTGGGGAGAGCTGAAAAGACGTTTTTCAGCCAGAGTCTACCTCTGCAGCAGTAACGTAGCCTCTTCCACCTTCTTGCTGGATCTTTGCCTTTCTGGAGGAACATGGGATGAGTCCATGGGCCAGGTCTGTGGATTTAATGACTGAGCTGCCACCAGCTCCCTGCTCTGTACCAGCAAAACAGAGGGCTGCCCCAGGATCGTTGTCTTCCATCCCAGTTCATCCGTGCTCTCCCATCTCCAGGGCCCTTGCTGGGGGTTGGTCTGGGACTGGAGCGAGCCACTAGGGAAACGCTTTGCAAGAAGGTGGCTCCAGCTAACTGAGAGTCACATCATTAATTCCAGTACAGTTAATAGGGCCTAATTAATCATAATCATAAGTGTAATGAGGGCCTTGCCCACAGGGGTCTTGAGAAGGTCTGAGCTTGGGGCTGGCGTTCCGGAGAGGCGACAGGAACGAAGGAGTCCCAGGTGGCTTGGGCCCCGGCTCCCAGGTGCTCCAGCCGTCCTCGTCCGTAGAAGCATGACAGGACAAGGCCGATCCTTCCGGCCCCGTATTCCAGTATCCTCCGTGTCCCGCAGAGGTAGAATGCGTCAGGAGCTTCTGGGTGGCCGGTCCCACTTCTCCCCGGGGACGGTTGGCGTCAGGGCCGTGGACGGCTCTCTCTGGGCCCTCGACTGGTCTGGAGGGGAGGCTCCCGATTCCCTGGGTGTGTGTTTTGCGGCCCAAAGTCAGGAAAGCTCCACGCAATGGAGGGGCAGGTAACAGCCAGCCTGGGCACGTCAGCAGGGGGCTCGCTAATGCGCCGAGGTAGCATGCAGCTCCTGGGATGAGGTGCTGCCGTGGTGGTAGCAGCGGTGTTGGCAGAGGGAGGCTTTGAGGAGCTCCGAGGACTCTGTTTCCCCGTCTCCTCCCCTCCCTGTCTCTCCTAGCGTGGGCGTAATGATAGAGGAGGGAAGGGGAAACTGGGAGTCGGAGTCAAGTGTAGGGAGGGCAGCTAGCCCGGCAGATGTTAATTAAAGACAGAGGTTCAGCGCTGAGCCGGCGGCGGCTGGTCCTCCCGCTGACCTTTCCCAGTCTCGCTCTGCCACTTTCATGTGCGCAGGCTGGGAGAGATGCGAGGGGCTGTGGTGTAGAAAGCCCGGGAGGCTGCGGGGAAGGCACGGAGCGGGAGGGAGAGGCAGCCAGAGGGCCGGGAGGACAGGTGGCTCCCCACGTCCCCTCTGCACCAGGCGTAGCTGGAGGGAAGGAGCTGCCAGTCTGGCCCTGGCAGGGAGCGGTTGTGCCAGACAGCCGTGGTTGGGCACTGTCTTTAACCCACTGCGCCTGTGCGTGCCGTCTGCAGGGACGCGAGCCCGGTGCTGCCGCTGGGAAGGATGAAAGCGTGAAAATATGTCACTGCTTTGCTGATGAGGCGCTTGGGAGCTCACCGGAGCGGCAGTTGAGACATACGGCCTTGCTGCTCGCTGGTCCCTGGGAGGGGTACCTCAGGGTATGGTTGGGTGGCCGGTGTAAGCCAATGCCCGTGCTCCCGCCACGGCCCCCCCGGTTGTGAACCACCGGGCATCCGGCCCTGGTTGGCGGCTGTGGATGTGCGCGCAGGCAGAGCAGGGGGGGTAAGGTGTGTTTTCATTTTCAGTCGGGGCGGCTGCTTCCCGTCAGCGGAGATGGATCGCTTGTCCCTGGATCCCCTTTAGCTCTGCAATGCTCGGAGCTGCTGCCAAGTGGTCCCTGCCTCCAGCCCTCTCTTCCCAGCCCACCCCCGAGCGGTTAGTTCACTGCAGACAGGAAGGTGACACATCCTGGTTAGGATGCTGCTGGCATCCTCCAGGAGCGGGTGGACTGGCTTAATAGCCTGATGCGCGCGTGCACTTGCGTGGCTCCCTTCTGCCTGCGAGGAGAGAGGGAGCGGGTGCAGAGCGCAGGCAGCCAGCGAGCCAGCTGCGTCCTCGCTCAGCTGCACCCTGTGCCCCTGGGTCGGCGGAGCACTGCCAGCCCAAGCAAATGGTGGATTTGGGGTGGTTGTTGCTTCCACCTGAGCCTGCACCCGGCTATCCCCAGCCTCCTTGTCTCCTTCCTCCCTCTGCTCCTTGGGTCTCATCTGCCCCTCTCTGCTCCTGTCGCCCCCACCCTGGCGTAGCTGAGAGTCACCTCGTTGGTTCCAGTACAGTTAATAGGGCCTAATTAATCATATTCATAAGTGTAATGAGGGCCTTGCCCACAGGGGTCTTCAGAAGGTCTGAGCTTGGGGCTGGCGTTCCGGAGAGGCGACGGGAACGAAGGAGTCCCAGAGCCCTGGAGGTGGCTTGGGACCCGGCTCCCAGGTGCTCCAGCCGTCCTCGTCCGTAGAAGCATGACAGGACAAGGGGGGACGGTTGGCGTCAGGGCCGCGGACGGCTCTCTCTGGGCCCTCGACTGGTCTGGAGGGGAGGCTCCCGGCTCCCTGGGTGCAAGAGGCTGTTGCTCGTGGGAGGAGGGCGGTGAGCGCGTGCAACACTTGTTGGTCAAGGCGGTAGCGTGCTGCCCTTCCCGGGGCCGGGGCCC
>NW_009258689.1:250781-252785 GCF_000687185.1 Egretta garzetta
CGGGGCCGCGCTGTCAGCGCGCCCGCTTTCCTTGGGCGCGTCTTGGACGTCGCCCCCGGTGCGCGCGGCCCTTCCCGCTTCGCCCTGACGTTTGGGGGAGCGATCTCCCCGGGTCCTCGTAACCCGTCGCTGCGGCTGCTGGCCGTCCCTCGAGGACCGAAGAGCCTCGAGTGGGGGGCTCCGCTCGAGATGCAGAGAACTTACTTGCGCTGCACCCGGTTTTACCTGGGCTGCTCTGGATTTCACGAGACGTTACTGGCGCTGTTAAAGCCCTCGGGGAGGATTGGAGCTGGGATTCCTGTATCCGGACTCGCCGCGTTTCACGTGGGGTTTAAATACACGCTCCTGTCGGAGCCCATCCTAGATGTCGGGGGAGACCTCTCCCCTCTCTTTGCAGTGTCCTACTCGGTGGGCTTCTGTGCCCTCTCGAGGTAAACCAGGCATGTGGTCGGCGTGGAGGAAAAAGGGGGGAAACACCATACGTACGCGCTTCCCTTGCGCGCGCAGAAAGGAACCGACGGAACGAGACCTTCCCTGTGTTGCGTTAGGAACGTGTCTTTAGCAGGTGGTGAACTTGTCCTAGCCCTGCTCTGCTAGCAACCACTTGCTGGAGTAGAAATGTGAGAAGGATGCATATCTGAACACATAAGTAATGCTACGTGACAGGGCAGGCTGTTGTGTTGTTGTGCGCGGCGTCTGCGCGCCTCGGGGGCAGCGCTGCTTGACAGGGTGTCAGGGCTGCAGCATCGTAGGGTTGTGTCCTGGCTGCGCCAGGCAAAGGGCTGCCAGCGGCGTGGCACCGAGGACAGCCGCACACCTTTGGCTGCGGTGCCTCCCCGCAGAGCCATGCTGCAGGAGACTTAGCTGCGTGCTCTTGACCTGCGGGGTCTGCGCCGCAAATGCGGCTACCACTCGTTATCCTGCCCAAACGCTGTTTCATGCCAGGTACGCAGTAACGACATGCAGCTCCTTCCAGCCGTCAGTCGCCAGGCCTCTGCAAAGGGACGTACGTGCGCCTTGTTTTGCTACTTCGGTGGCAGGAGGGATAGTGAGTCACGGAGGAAGCGATTTGCCCAAGGTCGTGTGGTGAGTCTGTGTCAGCGCTGAAGCGAGATCTCCTTTGACTCCTACTGCCTGCGATAACGCTGGCTGCCGCCACGCGTGGGTATATGGTGCACACCCCAGGCTGGGTCTAGTGCAGAAATCAGCAGGTCGACGTTGTTGCCCGATTCTGTCTTTCTCCTCAACAGAAAGGCGAGTGTATCAGTGTGCTGTCTCTACAGCAATTGTCTACGCCATCAGGGACTTCTTCCAGACCATTGGCACCCTAAACGTTCTAGAACCTCTTTGCCTGGTTTTCAACGTGTGCTTTGCCATTTTAGCTGGGCAGATGGCGTGATCGGTGCCTCCCCATCTCCCTTACCTGTATCTTCATTACCTAGAAATCTGTTTTGTGGTGTTTGGTATTCTTTGCGGTGCAGTGTTGTAGGTGTTGCTACGTCTCCCTGCCCCTGCCCTGTCCTTTTCTTCTTTCCAGACCTCCCCACTGGAGGGAAAAAAAAAAAAAAAAGCAGCAGCTAGAGGAAAGCTTACTCAGAAACTCGAAGCCACACTTGTTGTTCAGCTGAAGAAAGGAAAATAGTTGTGTTTTGTACTTCAAAGCCTTCCACCTTTTGCATCTCGCCGTGTTGCTGTTGGAAGGTGGCTCCCTGGCCACTGCGTGAGCCACTGGGCCGTCACAAAGCTGGAAGCACCGAGCTCGCTGGGCTGTGCTGCTCCAGGGCAGCTGCCGAGGACGGGCGGGTGTTGGGCTTCGGCTCCAGGCTAACTCAAGCCCATAGAGCCGTGGACCTTGCTTGTGCTGGCTTGGGGTCCCCAAGGTCTAAGCTCAGCTCAGCCTTTGACTTTTCTATCAAGTCATTGACCCAGCTGGCATCATGTCCTTCCTACTTCCTGGTTTTGGGGGAAAAAAAGTTGCTTTTCCTTTTCCCCACTGCTGTTCTT
>NW_009258689.1:252839-264420 GCF_000687185.1 Egretta garzetta
TTGTGGCGCGGAGCAGTGCCCGGGGAGGCGGCTCTCGGTTCCCTCTGCGGGGAGCACCAGCTGTGTCCCAACCGCTGGCTGTTTCCCACCGCTGTAGAGGCATTCCTCTTTGTGGCTGACCCTGGTCATCTTCAGCGGGTTGCAGAGTCCCGAGTAAAAGATGGGTCCTGGGATTGTTTTCCGTGCCCTCTCTCTTGTCGGTACAGCATCCAGTATGGCGTTGACACTGGAACAGCCTTTGCTTCTTTGCGCTGTCTCAGGTGGTTGCGTCAGGCCTGGCTGCTGCTAAGAGTAAAAGTTTTTCGCCATTGGAGCGCTTGAGGATGCATCTGTGTCCCCCCAGGGTCCAGATGTATTCTTGCTGGCACTAGGTGTGCGTTTCAGCTGCTACGGTGGGTTTTAAGCAAGCTGCTCGGGTCTGGCCGTTTCCTGGGGATGGCACGGGCTGGCTTCCAGCTCTTAATTCCTTAGGGCTCCATCCAGTTTTAAATACCCCGACTGATGGATCTCCCAAGCAGGCCTTTTCTGGGGGAGTAAGTCCCCTGTGGAGAAGCAGGAGCTTGCTGCTCCTGTCCAAGAATGCATCAGGGGTCTGCTCCGGCTGTGAGCCTGCTGCTCCCAGGGATGCCGGCTGGCTGTCCCCCATGGCCTTAGCCGAGCACAAGCCGGGAGCTTGCCCTGCAAATGTCATTTTCCTTGTGTTGTCGTTGCTCTTTTGGCAAAGACCAGCGTCGTGCCAGTGCCCTGGACGAGGGGGAGCGTAGGAGAGTTGTGCTGCGTTTGTGACTGCTTCCGGCATTTTTACCAGGAAACATGGCGCATAGTCGCGTGGATATATGATATAATGAAGGATAGAGATGCCATAGCGATATGATGTACAGATGCAGCGATGTTTTGTCAGTGTTATTTAAGCTGCATCAGCGGAGCGCCAGGAGGATTGCCAGCGCGACTCTTCTGGCAAATCAAAACCTCAGGCAGGTCAGGCCTCGGTGTCACCCAGCTTCTCCTTTCCTCCCCGGAAGGTGTTGACGGACAAAGGCGTTTTCTGGTGATCTCGCACATGGTTCCGTGTTTCCAGGAGAGCAGGAGAGCTTTGGATACTGACTTTGTGTAGCTGATCTCCATGAGATTAAAACTATCCTACGAGGATTCTTGTAGGGCTGAGGCTGCGGACAAAGACGCCCACCTTGGAGCAAGGGGCCTGGGAAGCAGTGCAGCCCCTTTGCTTCTTGGCTGTATGTTTCCGGCAGCTCTGTGTGGCGCAGGGGGGTGAGGATAGCCAAAACGAGATTCCTCAGTTCTTCCCGACTTCTGTTTCAAAGTTGCATGCTACTTTCCAGTAGGTCGGTCTTTGTGCCTCTGGTTTGGCTTCCCTTCTGCGAGCACCACCCCGGGCAGCCCTGGGGTGTAAGGTACCCAGGGATTGTTACCGGAGATTGGTGGGGATGGCTTCTGCCGCTGTATTTTGCCCTTCCTCGGCCTCTTCCCGGGAGGCAGCACCGGTTGAAACCACGTGGCGTGGATGAGAGGCACCTTCCTCCTTCCATGGTGCCTGTTCCAGGTCATCTGCTTGGCACCAGGCCCTCTCTGGGAATGGGGAGCTGGAGTTTTGTTTTCTCCCTACCTGATTTTCTTTGGAACTCAAAGGTGGAGAGGGGTGAGGGATTTTGTTCCAACTGGGACCAGTTCACGGTGGCGCTTGTGGTTGCCACAGGGCTGTGCTCGGCAGGAGCCAGCGTAGAGGAAGCAGTTAGTGTCACTGGCACCTGCTTTTGATTTAAGGGAGAGCCACGCTACGGAGGGGCGGCTTGCCAGGAGCCTGGCGCGCTCCCCACGTCCTTGGTGAGCAGAGCTGTGCTTGTCGGTGTCCCGGGGAAGCCTGGTCCCTGGTGCCGCGGGAGAGGGAGCAGGGGACACTGCGGCATGGCTATCCCAAGTCTGCCCTGAGCCTTAGAAATGGGCGTGCTGCTGTAGGGCGTCCTGACCGGCTCCCAGTCCCGCTTGCTTGGACCTGGACCTCTCTTCCCTCCTCACGCTCCTGCTGCCCCTCTTACGGGGCGTGGGACGAGCCGTTGGAGACACACAGCTCCCCAGCAGGCAGGGTTGCCTTGGTGCCGGCTGTGACCCTCTGCTGGAGAAAGCGGCGTGAGGGTGATGGGCTGTGGCGCCCTGAAGAGCCAAGCGGGAACCTGTTCCGCTCTCGCTGGGTGCTAGTCCAGGCTGGGCGCAGCCAGTGGGATGAGGCCGGCGTCCCACTTGCTCAGCTCTTTCTGGAAAGATGGGATGGTTCTTTGGCAGCTACTGGTGTCTGGGCACAAGTGGCTCCCCTGTATCCCGGTGTCCTTGCTGGATTGCCAGACGGGCACATCGGACAGTGGTTTCCAGCCCCTCGGCGCTGCCAGTGATGAGAAGGCAGGGCCTTCACCAGGCATCTTGTCCTGCTGCGTCTTTCTGCAGGCAGAGGAACATGGTAGCTCTTGCTGGATGTCTTTGGGAGTCTGCGCTTCCCCGACGTGGGCAGACCGTCTGCCAGCTTCGGCCAGAGCTGCTGGAGGAAATGGCACTTTGTCGCTGGGTTTTTCTTCCACCAAGAGTATGAGTGAGGCTTGGGATTTGTTGTTTTTCAGCGGAGACTCAAGGTGCCTTGAATCCCAGCTAGGGGATGATGGGGAGCCTCTTCTGATGCTGGGGTAACAGCCTCAAGATGGCTTTAAGACTGGGCTGTGTGCGGTGCCCAGAGATGGGGCGTCACCCTGTTTGGTGAGGAGCTCTGCTGGAGCCAAGTCCTGGGCCAGAAGCCAGGTTTGTGATCTGTGCCAGAGAGGGCGAGACTTGGAAAGCGAAGCAGAGCTCCTCCTGTGCAAGAGATGGCCTGAAATACCGAGCAAAACCACAGAGTGCTCCTTGTTCCTGCCTGTGCCTACTGGTCTTCCCTCTCCCCGAAGCATGTGGGAGGCCACAGGCTGGATCTGCTAGGGAGCGGGAGGCTGGATCTGCTAGGGAGCAGGGGGGCTGCACTCCTTGGGTTCCTCTGCTCCAGCCTCCCTCTCTGGGCTGCTGGCTGGGTTGGGTTTTGGGTTTGGTTTTTTTCTCCCCTTTTAACCCTGCTTCCCTCGTTGCTGTATCTTCCCTCATCCATCCTTGCTGCTGGTGGTTTGAGGGCCACCTCCTCACAGGCGGGCTGTCCAGAGCAGTGCTGCGTGTGCAGTTGCACTGCTCCTGCTGTCACGGCTCAGCTGAGCAACTTTCCTTTTCCTTGCTCGGCTGCTAGCTGCGGTGGCCGAGGAGAAGAACAGGCCAGGATAGGGTTTGTGTAGAAGATGCTCTGGCTGTTCACAGGCTCCGTGCTTCTCAAGAAGTAAGTGCAGGAAGTGCCAGGCTCTGCTGGGGTCTGTGCGAGCAGCGTGGCTCCTGCACGCCGGCTGCCTTGCAGCCTCTGGCGGTAGCGATGTTCTGCGCTGTCACAGGCCAGAGGAGGTTTCGAGCGCTCCGCAGAAGCAAGGGCTTGTTTTTTTCACCTCCAAAATAGAGACTGGGAGGAAAAGTGAGAGGAAATGACTTAACCAAAGACAGGAAGGGAATATGGGGCAGAGCTAGGGCTGGAAGAGAGGGTCCCCGATTCCTGCTCATCGCTCCACTCCTCCTCAGCTGCCTCTTTGGGTCTCGGCCTCCTATCCGAGTCCAGGCGTAAGGGGGCTTTTCCAGCCCTCTGAGAAGCCGGAGGTTGGGAGCTTCTCTTGTGAAGTAGCCTCAATATTGGCTCAGTGTGTCTGTGAGCTTTCCAGTCCCCAAGAGTCTCATGTCCAGGACTTGCCCAGCTGGGAAACCTAAGTTAGAAAGCTACGACTGGTGTGATTACAGCAAAAGTCACAAACCGTGTCCTTGGCTAGCGAGTCAAGCGTCTGGTTCTCCAGGGAGTACCGTGGTCCTCATCCGATGTGCACTCTGCAGAGAAATGCCGCTCCCCCAGAATGCTGTACCCTCGTTTGGAGGGCCGTACCCAGGTTTCTCTCAAGGGTTTAAGTTAAGGGAAGCTGTTTCTCTCTGCTTGCAGCGCATCCCCTCCTGAAGTTGGCTTCGTGGACAGTCTTCCTTGACTTGCCGCTTGGGGCTTGGTAGCTGGGATGGGGACGTACATCGGTCGCCTGGTTCTGCAGGCAGGGACTCTGTGGAGCATTGCAGTCTTCTGAACAGAAAAGATATTCTTGATACCCTCTTTGGAAGAAAGGTCCCGCTGAATAGCTGCTGTCGGTGAACAGTTGTGCTCCCCCCTTCCTATGGGACGGGGTTTCAGCAGCGGGTGGAGTGGCCGTCGCTTTGTTCTGTTGTTACGCAGTGCTGGGCTCCCGGCTTCCTGGGAAAGGCACAGTGTGAGGCTGCAGTCGGCAGAGGATGCCGGCTTATGAGAAGGCGGTTGCAGGGGTCCTGAGCAGCCATGCTGTAGGTCTCCTGCAGCCCCGGCGGTCTGTGGGCTCAGGGCAGCGAGGAGCTGGACGGGCAGCTCCGAGGGGTAGTAACCGAGAGCTGCATCTCTGGGCGACTCTTCCCAACAGCAAGCTGGCCAAAGCTGTGGAAACCCCTGCAGCACTGAAGCTTTCACCACTTCCTCGGCAGGATTCGTTCCAGCACTGGTCTGCAGCAGAGGGTCGGGCCAGACAGGGCCTGAACGGAGCGAGTCCGGCCACAGGCGAGCCTCAAGCGCGGCAGTTAGGCTAGGCTGAAAGCTGCCTGTGTCCTGCCTCTGTGCAGCCTTGTTTGAACTTTCCTCTGGCAAGGAGCAAAAGGAACCGGGGAGACCTAGGGCTGGTCCAAGCGAGTTTCCTCTGCTCTCCCCGCCCCCAGATGCAATGGGGGGAACGGCAGCAGCTCCAGACGGCCGTCCCGGAGCAGAGCAGTTTGGGGGGGCCTCGGTCACGACAGCGTTTGAGCAAACGGGTTTTTGCCTCTGGTGTTCTCTGCCTCTTGGACTGAGACGCAGGGAGGGGGAAGTGAAGCTGTGGTTCAGAACAAGCCCTCTGGATGGCAAGAAAATTGCTGAGTAGCCGGTTTCCAGGTTGCCGAGGTCCTAGCCAGGGCCCGGCATGGCTGCCAGAAGCAACAGGCTTGGAATTTCCTCCGCCTGGTGCCAGCTCCTCTTGGGCTGGCCGCAGCACCTCTGCTGGGGCCGGGGCTCCTCTCGAGCCCCGCGGATGGGGCGCTCCCGGAGCAGGGGTTACGCCGGAGCTGGAGCTGCCCCCCCTCACTCTCGCAGCCTGGTTTCTATTTTCTTTTCCAGGGTCCAAGCTGTTTTGAATTATGCAGCCTGTGCCTCCCGCGGGGCTCCTTGAGCAGCCGCCTAATGAGCTGAGCTCCTGACAAACTTTGCTCTGGCTCTGGCTACGCTTGGAAAATTTTACAGCCTTTTCAGAAAAAGGAAATGCCAGGAAAGGCCTGTCTCTTCTTATTTTTATGAGGGGGTCCCAGTTGAGAGGGGGCGAGATGGGTTTGGAAAAGAAGACAGGAAGGATTTTGTATGCTGCGGTATATACGCTTTCTAGTGATCGGGGCGAGCGGGCTCGGTGCCTCCTGCCGGAGCTGGGCACAGCGTGGGGCAAGACCTGCAGGGGTCTCTGAGGGTGCACGGCGGGCACAGGGAAGCAGCGACTCCTCCTCTACGGAGAGGTGGTGGCCTGCATCTTCCCCCCCGGCTGCCGGCATCGCTACTGGCTATTTAATCTTTGCTAATTACGCTTTTTTTCTGAATGGCAGTGGTTTTATTTCTACCGTGGCTACAGGCGGACGCTCCCGCACGTGGATGTGCTGCATGTCGGTCCGCAAGGCTCGTGGGAAGGACCGCCGCAGGATGCTGGGCTGGGGGACGGCAGCGTGCCCAGGCAGGGTGCTGGTGGGCACAGGGACGTAGGAGCACAGGTGCCGCCAGCACAACGTTTGACCCAAAAGGGACAGCCTTGTGTAATTTGCCCCTTTGGCTGAGCAACCAACCATGTTACTGTAGGAGAAACCAGGGCGCAAAACAAGCTGTGACTTGGCCTGCCTTTCCTCAGCAAGATGGTGCTGAGAAGGGCGCTGAGAACCCTCGGTTTTGGATAAACGCCCCCCTCGGGGAGGTGCTGAAGGTTCGCCCTTGCCTTTGTCTGGTTTCCCTCAGCAGAGCCCACCGATCATGGCGCTGATCTCCTGACAAGCACTTCTGCCCAGAGAGGTGCGGGGGGCGCGGGCGCCCTAACCCTGACCCTCACCATCCTCCTCACGTGTCCTCACAAGGTCCCAGATTTCTCTCCAATGGTAAAACGGCGTGGGGAGCTGGGGCGCTCCGCCATCAGGAGGGATGGAGGTTTCTATGCCATCCGTAGGCATCAGCTGCTGCCAGTCGTGGTGGATGAGCATCAGACGTGGGCAGCGATGGCCCTGGGTGGAAGGAGCTTTGTGCCGGTCCTGCTTTGAGGGCTTTGGCTGTTACGCCTGTCAGGAGCGTGGCTCTGGATAGCTATTTGATTTGGCAGCCTGTGCAGGCCTGGCAGCCCGAGGAGTGGGATGCGGGCACCAGAACCTTTGCCCTCCTCTCCCTTTTTTTTCGTCAGTCCACCCATCCCCAGCTTTCTGCTGGGTTGGGCAGGAGAAAGCACCTTCCCAGGGCTACGTCCCCTCCTGCACCTGGACCATGAGTGATAAGTCCCCTTTCCTTTCTTGGGGCTCACGGGCAGAAGCTGAGATTGCGTTTGACAGCGGAGCCAAGCGCCTTCGCTCTGCTGCGGGGAAGTGCGAGCACAGCTCTCCTTGTTGGCTTCTCGCGGGGATGAATGAGCTCCTCTGTCCCGGCTTGTTCTTGGAGCTCGAAACACACGAGGAGCTGCTGGGAAAAGTATTCAGAAGAGTTAAATACCTTCTTGTTATTGTTGTTTATTTCTGCGATGCCATCTGCGTGCATCCCTTTCAGAACGGCTGAAGAGGGTGGTTTTTATACTCTTTAACTGGTGGGGAATCCTGTTTCGCCTGAACTTGCCGCTGGGAGAGACAAGTCCAAAGCCTCATTTGCTGTCTTTGCCGTGAGAACGGTACCAGCCCAAACGAAAAGCAGATAAGTGCAGCAGCAGCGTGGCTGTAATTCGGTCAGGAGCACCTTTCCTCCCAAAACATTTCCACACATCAGTGGTTCGGTCATGATCTGCCCTAGGTTGCCCCCCCTCCACTGGAGAATTCGCTGTGACTTTTGCTCCCCGCTCTCCTTTAAAACTCTCTTTAAAAAAATCACGGCATCCAGTGTTTGAATCTGCTTTGCAGCCTGTTTCAAAAACCAAAAAATAAGCAAACAAAACGCTCTGCTAAACCCCAAGCCTGGTTTTGCTTGTGGAAGGTCAGTCTCGTGAGTTGAAGTTGCAAAGGTTTTGTAAAAAAGGAGTTACCTTGCCTCAAGCAGAACTGCAGGGAGGGAGTGTCCTGCCACTTACGGATGTTTTGCTATAAATGTCATTTTAGCCCTGATTTTGCAGGGGGGTGTGCTATTTTAGTGATTTACCCACCTGAGCGCTGGTGCAGTCGGGGCCTTAGATGCCAGTGGCTGCCCCCCAGCCTGCATAGCGCTTTCGAGATACTCAGAGAGACTCAGCTACGGGTGGCACATGTTCATCACTTTGTTTATTATGCTTTTTAATCAAAAGTCATTTCACAAAGTCCTAGCCTAATTAAAATGTATTACTCATTTTAGTAGGATTTAGACTTTTTTTAAGGGTTCTGGTTATTTTTCTGACGCTGGGACCGGACCCCTGCGCAACAAATCTAAGGCTGTTGCCCTAATAGGCCAGGGAAGCAAACCAGCCGCCCTGGGGCTCCCCGGTTCTCAGGCTGATGCGAGCAGCGCTGTGCTCCGAGCCCTTTTGGTGGAAAGGGACAATGCTGGCATCCCTCAGGGCCGCTGATCCCTGTCTGGGTGATGCCGAGCTTTGTATTCATCTCGCTGCAACCAGATGGAGAGGTTAATTGCTTTGCCCAACCCCAGGTTGAAGTAAGGTTGCAGAAGAGGGCAGCTGTAGTTGGTGGTTGGAAGGGGAAGGAGGAGGGGTGAGCCTGTCCGAGAGTAATGGCATGTTTTGGGACTGCCCTTCTTTCAAGACCTGATCCTGGGCATGTTGGATGGCTGCCGTTTCGGTGTTTGAGCTGTGGCTGTTCCTGGCTGCGGGTGGTGCAATGGCTGGGGCTGTGACTGCTGTTTGCAGTATATTTGGAAAACCTATCTGGAGCGTGCAAAGAGTTGTTCTTTCTTGGAAACGGGTAGGAGCGTCCCAACAGGAAACATGCCAGGAGGCTCTTGCTTCTCTTGCCACCTCCTTGCCTCCCCACTGGGCACAGACGTTGGTGTGCCCAGAGCAGCTCTGCTGTCCTGCTTAGCAGAGTCAAACTCTGATCGTGTGCGAGTGGCTCAGCTTGAGGTGGGAGCCCAGCCGTGCTCTGGCCAGCCGTGCCACGCTGATGGTCAGGGAGGGGATGGCGCGGGGCTGGGACCTGGCTCAAGAAGAGCACGCGCCATGCAGGCTCCCTTCTGCAGGCAAGGTGCACATCCACGGGGTCTTCCCGGCTCTGGAGGGCCATGGCTAACGGCTGACCCTGGGCTTGGGAAGGAAGAGAGCTGTGGGGGAGTTGGGATTGTAGCGTGAAACAGCAGGGAATCCGTGCATTGCCCTTGGCCAGTAGACTAGTCTAATGCCTTGTCTGATTTGCATATCAATTAATTTTTATTTTAAGAGGACTCAAGTGGACCCAAGTGCCAGACCGCATCTCAGTATGCTGTAGGAGGAGCCCAGGAACTGCTTGATTTGATCTGAACAACAAGCCTGAGGGTGGTATCGCTTAATGAGCCAAAGACCCCTCTGGCTGAAATTGGTTCCTTTCCATCCGCAACGGGCAAGTGCTGATTTTTCTGGGGGTTTTAAGGTCCTTTTGAGGAGTCTGGGCAGTGAGTGAGTGAGAGAGGGTTGTGTAGACCCTGACGATGGTCAGGGTGCTGTCTTGACAGGAGGATGGCTTGCATAGGACCTGCCGCTGCCCTTGGGTGTCCCGGTGCCACGGGACCAATTCTCTGAGGTGCTGCTCCCCGCCACCGTACGTCTCGTCAGACCGATGCTGCCTGGCTCGCCGCATCCCGGGTGTGGGACAAAACCTATGGGAGAAGGGTGGTTGCAGGGTAGCTGCTGGGTGCAGAGCTCCCCTGGTCGGCCTCACTGCTGTGGGGTGGGGAGGAAGCCAACCTCCCCTGCCCAGAGGCAGGAAACAAGAACCACGTGGGCCGCCTCAGAGCCCCGCTGCCGGCACCCCATGCTTGCACCAAAACCAGTGCAGCTGCCCGACATGGCACCGGCAGCCCTGTTCTGTCTCTCCTGTTTGCAAAGTGAGGCGGGGGGAATGCGGACCCCCCTTGGTGGGGGGGTAGCCTCCCCTTTTGGCTCCGCTGCACCAGTGCCCAAAGCGGGAGGCTGCAGCAGCCAGAGCTCCTGGGCTCTCCTCCTCTTTCTGCCGGGAATCTGCTGTGCACCCATCCTCGGGCACTGGCCCGGGCTCCGGCGGTCAGTGCCCGGCTGTTTTATATGCCCGGAATGAAGGCAGCTCATGGCCGGTAGCATGCTGCCTTCGCCCAGAACCCCGTAGCCAGACTTGACCCTGGCACGATGGCTGCGTGGGGGTTTGCAGCTGCTGCTGCTTCCTGGGGAAGAAGGGTCTTGTGGTCTTCGTGGCTTTTTCCTCCTGCGTTCCGGGTCTCTTGACAGTCATCCGAAGGTCTTTCTCTGACCCCCAGCCGGGGTCCTGGGACTCCCGCTTCCTATCGCCGAGTATCAGAGGGAAAGGCAACGTAAGCCTTCTCGGCAGACTCTGTCGTGTTTGTCCTGTTCAATTACAGCGCAGTGGCAGTGGCACCAGCCACCGCCTTCCTCCCCTTGCTGGGCTGGAGCGCTGCAGGCTCTCGGCAAATGCTGTCTGCGGACATCTGCTGCCTCCTCCCCCATCGCCTCCTGGCAAGCGGCAGCAGCTTCCCAGTGAACAGCCTGCTCTTTGCATCACCCCCCGCACGCCCGACCAAAGCTCCCTTCTGCTCTTACGGGCTCCTTCGCAGGACCTTGAAATGGTGGTTTCCCCGGCGCTGGCTTGGCTCCAAGCAGGCAGCCTTCCGTCTCACAAGACCGTAGCTGAAAAAAAATCAGGGTGCCTGATGGAGGGGAAAGGCTTATTAAAGGTGATGCTTACCCGGTTCTGGCTCGTGATTCAAACAGGCAGCCCTCTCCTTGGCAGGTCTCCAGCCAGCGCCTGGGGCCTTGAGGCAGGCACGGAGCCTGGGGCAGAAAGCTCGGAGCCGTTTGACTGGAGCAGATGCGGCAAGGTCAGCTGTGAGCTGCGGCCCCGGTGCCAGCGCTGGATGCTCTGGTCTGGTGTCTGGCTTGGGCCTGTCCGGCGCAGCTGCGGGGGGCAAAGTTCGCTATTCCAGGTGTTCATCTGGCCCCTTTGGGGAGAAGGGAGGTCTCTTTCTTTCCGCTGTGGCTGAGCGGGGGGATGATGTGCTCCTTGGATGCAGAGGGCAGCGGGGCTATGGATCTCTGCCTCTGGAGAGTAACCCCCAGGCCTGGCAGTCCTGCCCGTCTTGGCAGCGGGAAGCGCCCTGCAAAGTGGCATCTTTGTGGCTTCAGCCTCTCGGCGCTGCCGCACCACGTTCCCGTCTGCGGGTGTGCGTTTGTCACCAGAAGGTGCGGCGGTAGCCTGAGAGGAGGTCTTTACCCCAAGCCCAGCCAGTCCCCCAGCGCGGCAGATGCCCTGGCTGCACCCCGTGTGCTTCTAGCCTGGGGGCTTCTCCGGAGGTGGGAGTGGAGGAGCTGGGAGGGATGGAGCAGAAGGATTTCATGAAGAGGGCACAGCGCGGGGAGGCTAGCAAACTCCTTTCTCCTGAAACTGGTGAAGCGGGAGCTGGGAGCATGAAGGCAACGTCAGGCTGTGATCTCGGGGAAAGCCCAGAAGGAAGGCTGAGGTATGTGGATTAGTCAGAAGAGATGGTAGAGGATGAAAGAGGGTTCAGCTCTGACTGTAAAGGCAGGTTTGGAAGAAGGAGCTGGAGGGATTGCAGGTGGGACATGAAAACAGGAGCTTGGAAAGATGGAATAAATGAAGCCGGTGGGGAAATTTGCCATTTTGTACCTGGATCAGAAAGATGCGAGTGCGATTCAAAGGGATTTGGACAAGAAGGCGCAAGTCTGTGTTTGGAGGGAGAGGGATCGTCTTCTTCGCTGTGACCGTCTTTGCGGCAGAGGGGTGCAGAGGCACAGCCAGACCCCCCCCGCCAGCTTGAAGAAAGAGTGGTGTTGTGGCGGAGCATTGCTCGGCATGCCGCTAGCTGATGGTAGATTCTGGCCCCCCTGTTTGGTTAGTACGGCTGCCGTCCGTGCCCGTGCCAGGCGTCGAAGAAGTGGTAGTAGGAGAGGTGGGTGACTGCCACCGGAGGAGCCGGTGAGATTATCTGAGTGCCTGCGAAGGGTGTGGCGTAGAGATGGGAGCTGCGGGGCCAGGCTGGGGCTGGGCATCTGGCTGACAGCGAGCAGCGAGGCCG
>NW_009258689.1:264467-265016 GCF_000687185.1 Egretta garzetta
GCCGGGACTGGTGCCGCTTGCGAGGAGGGGAAGAGCCTAGAGCAGATCCGGCAGCCAGACCCGAGCTGAGCGCTCGGGTCTCCTGTTCGCCTGGGCAGTAACCGCAGGCCCCTCCTCCTCGCCGGCGCGGTGCTGAGCACGAAGGAGATGAAGCGAGGGAAAGATGGGGCATGCGTCTGAGAGGAAGATGAGAGATGCTGCTGAGAAACAGAACTGAGCTCCCTTCCTCTTTGTGTGCTGGCGGATACTCGGTGGGGTGGGGGCAGCGAGGCTGGGCTGCAGGCCAGAAACACTCGCACACATCCCTGGGAGAGGAAGCTGAAATGCTGCAGGAAGCCATGCTCTCGCCTGCACAGGTGATCCAGAGCCGCTGCGCCGCAGGGGTGGGACAGCAAAGCCATGACTCCCCCAGCTAGCCGGACCCTGTGCCGGAGCCCGGGAGGGGGAGGCTGAGGAGAAAAGGGAGCCCTGGCAGGCAGCCTTTAAAGGGTTTGTGTTCCCCCCCCCCACCTCTGGTGGGATGGGAGCATCACCAGCAGCTGGGGGGGG
>NW_009258689.1:265200-265441 GCF_000687185.1 Egretta garzetta
CATCACCAGCAGCTGGAGGTGAGACTGGTAGGTCCTGGTGTTTACCCAGTGCTGAGGAGAAGCAGAAGGTGCCACATGGAGGCCGGTCACTGCCTCCCCCAGGAGATCAGTGGGGGAGAGGGGGAAAGCGGGGCATGGCGTTACCCTGGGAAGAAGGCACTGATGAGTGGAGGCAGAGGGCCCAGGAGGTCTCCGTCCCTTGAGTGGAGAAGGGATGCCAGGAGGCCGGCAGGACCCTGCC
>NW_009258690.1:0-3750 GCF_000687185.1 Egretta garzetta
CCCAACGGACTGAACTGCAGAGCAGAGGTGTGGGGGTTTTGTTTTGTTTCCTTGGTTCTGGTGTGCCCACCACAGCGAGGGGTATTTTTATGGCAGCGATCACTGGCATTTCATCTCATCTCCAAGGGAAACCTTGTGGGTCCTGTGAAGCCAAAGGACTGTCCCTTTGTGCAGAGTGAGGACAGCCACTCTGTCCATCAGCTGTGGGCTCAGCTGCCCTAGGCTGGCACCTCTTTGAGCTGGAGGGCGATTGCACCAGGTTGTTCCCCTCAGAAGAAACTGGACAGCACTGAGAGGAGGTGAATCCAGTTTCCAAGGGCAGATCTCCAAAATCCTCCTGCTGTCTCCTCCTCCCTCAGGAATCTCTCAGCTCTCCCTTCCCAGCCAGGCACACAGAAGAGGGCTCATCACAGCTGCTTGCAGCATCATTGCCATGACCTTAGTACTTAGGGGCTGCCAGGTAACACAGAGATGGAATGGGAGAGCTGTGCCCTGCTGGAAGGCAGCCTGCAGCAGAGCAGGACCCCCCAGGGAAATAACTGAATGTCCTGGTGATCGTATGTCCTGAATGGAGAGCTGGCTCCCTGAGCCCTGCAAACAGCATTGCCCGGACCTCCCACCTGAGCTGGGAACAAAGGCAACATGAAGAGGAGGGGAAAATGGAGAAATTCCCCAGTCCTCCTGTGATTGCAGGCAGTACAGGGACAAGCAGGTGGGTTCTCAGGAGTTTGCCCTCACCAAGGGTCCATCTGCCAAGAAGGTAACTCATGCTGTGGACCACATGGCCTTCAAGGTGCAGGCTCTGCTGGGTGACAGAAGAGGTCAGGGGTTTGCTCTGGAGAAGGCATCTGCAGTGCACGGGATGGCAGGGGGGTGTCTGTATCCCCCCCTCCCATGGCATTTCTGGCAGCAGCTCCTTCTCACTTCCTGCCCACCTCTCTGCTGCCTGGAGCTGGCCCTACCAGCAGCTGCTTCCGCGCCCCAAGTCTCCTCCCTGTTTGTGCTCACATAACCCATCCCACCCACTGTGGGCTCAGCTCTGCCCTGCAGACCCCTCCTGGCAGCAGGCCACTGCCCAGGGCCGCCTCTCTGTGTGCAGGGGCTCAGGAACAGCTCAGAGAAGTCCTGATGAGAACTGGGCTCTCCATGCCTTCACCAGGGTGGAGAAATAAATTCCCATCTCCCACTGTCCCCCAGCCAACAAAGAGTGGAAAACTCAAAGCACAGACTCCTCCCCTTTCAGGTAAATGCTGCCCTGAGGTCCTTTTCCAAAGGACCCTCTGCAAATGCCCTGGGATGATCTGGAGCTGTAAGCAGCCCTGACCCATGCAGCACCCTCTGGACTGTAGAAGGACCCTGTCCTGCCTGGTGTCACACCTTGGGCATGAGCTTATCCCCAGAGTGCTGTGGGGAGCTCCCTGGGCAGGCTGAGCGCTGACCCAGGCAGGCAGCAGAGTCATTGCCGGCGGCACACAGCCCCCTGGGGTTCAGGCACCCTGCTGGGAAGGACAGCCCTGGGCACTGCCGGCTCCACACCCAGCTTCCCACCCTTGCAGCCTTCTCTAGGAGAAGGGACCTTTCATGCCTTGTCCCTCTGATGGTGTGGCAGGGAAGCCCTGCTCTGGAGCATGTTGTTCTCCACAACAAAGAAAACCTGAGCACCATCCTGCCAGATCCTCACTGCAGCAACCTGTGAGAGCTCTAGGAGACCCCTCAAAGACACCTGCATATTGCCCTGAAGCCAGAGACTTACTGTGTTAAGGACGGTGTAGATTTCTCCAGCAGTGAACTCTCAGCATCCTCCCACCTCACACAGCCTGTAACAGCTCTCTCACTTCTCTCCTCTCCCCTCGGTGCCTGCAGGCAGTGCCCTCAATCCTGCTGCGCTTTGCAGAGGAGCTGCTCCTGGGCAGAGCTGTCTCTCTGCAGCACTGCCCACTTGCCATCAGCTCCCTCTGCTCCAGGAGCCCAGCCCAGCTCAGCAGCAGAGGACCAGCCCAAGGCAGCCCTTTCTCTGCCCCCTCTGGGCTCCCTCCAGGTGTCCCTGCGGCTCCCGAGGAACCTGCTGTGACACAGGCTGAGGTCATCCCTGATGTTCCCTCCCTCGCCTGCAGTGTCTTTTCTTCAAATAGACTGAGTCCAAGATTTAACTCTTCATGTCCCACCATTAGACTGGAAACCAAGACAGAAGCCAGGCGGGATCTCCTTTACCCCTGCTGAGGGAAGGCATTCAGCTGAGTCAAGAGAGGCATCTCATTCTGGGTCTGAAGACCTGGGGCTAGAAGGATCCCTGCCACAAACCCACAGGATGTAGAATTCCTCTTGCCTCAGTTCAGGCACGCATGGAACAGGCACTGGAGTGTGAGCTCCTTGTCTCAGCTCCCATGCTAATTAATGGAGGTCAAGGCCAGGACTGAGCTGCTCAGACACAAACACCTGGTGACATTTGAGGTGCCAGAGGGGACCAGGATGCAGGCTGCTACCTGTGAGCTCTAACGGAGCAGTTCTTAGAGACACCTGGGAGAATCACCTTAGAGTCGGGTGGGAAATTCCTTTTGCTGCATGAAATGGCAGCAGGTGACCACAGTTAAGACAACTGAACCTGTTCCTTATGTCCCTTCATTGCCAGACCTAAGTCAGAGCATCTGAATCTTGAGTTAATTTCCACAGAGAGGCCTGTTAGTGCCATGTGAGATGCCAGGGCTCTCCAGCACAACTGCATGTGGCTGACACAACCAGCACAGGTCCTATAACAGAAACCCCCTCTACATTCAGACCAGTTGCGTGACAGGCACCACTCAGGGCATCTCAGACAGATCTGGTGCCTTTGGCCAATGACTGAATCCCACCACTGCAGCGACCTACGGTGTGTCCTTGCACTATCCAGTAGATGCTGGGCAGTGTATTAATACCAAGCACCATCACACCAGGGCCTCCACTCACAGAATCACAGAATGGCAGGGGTTGGAAGGGACCTCAGGTGATCATCTAGGCCAACCCTCCTGCTAAAGCAGGGTGACCTGGACCATGTTGCACAGGACATCATCCAGGCGGGCTTTGCATATCTCCAGAGAAGGAGACTCCACAACCCCCTGGGCAGCCTGTTTCAGTGCTCTGTCACTCTCAAAGTATAGAAGTTTTTTATTCATATTCAACTGAAACCTGCTATGTTTAAGTTTGTGCCCATTGCCCCTTGTCCTGTCACTGGGTACCACTACGAAGATTCTGCCTCCGTCCTCGTGATGTCCACCCTTAAGATATTTGTACGCGTTGATGAGGTTCCTTCTCAGTCTTCCCTTCTCCAGGCTAAACAAGCCCAGCTCCCTCAGCCTTTCCTCATAGGGGAGATGCTCCAGTCCCCTCATCATCTTTGTTGCCCTCCTCTGAATTCTCTCCAGGAGTTCCTCATCTTTCTTGAACCAGGGAGCGTAGAACTGGACACAGTGCTCTAGATGGGGTCTCACCAAGGCAGATTAGAGGGGGAGGATACCCTCCCTCACCCTGCTGGCCATGCTCCTCTTAATGCACCCCAGGATACCATTGGCCTTCTTGGCAACAAGGGCACCCTGCTGGCTCATGTCCACCAGGACTCCCAGGTCCCTCTTGGCAGAGCTGCTTTCCAGCAGGTCAACCCCCAGCCTGTACTGGTGCATGGGGTTCAACCTCCTCAAGTGCAGGACTCGACACTTGCCCTTGTCGAAGTTCATCAGGTTCCTCTCCGCCCAACTCTCCAGCCTGTCCAGGTCCTGC
>NW_009258690.1:7682-18648 GCF_000687185.1 Egretta garzetta
TGGCCGCTCTCCACAGGTTTATGGGGGAGTTTTCTGCATGGCCATTCCCCTCCTGCTGCTGGGCTCAGTGCCTGCAATGGGGTAATGTCCAGCTCTGCTCAACCTCTCTCCCTGTGCAGACCCTGGCAGGCCCCAGAGCAGGGATGTCTGCAAAACACCACATATAATGCGGAGAGGGCTGGGTAGGCTGTCTCAAATAGAGGGAACTGGAGGACAGAGGACAAAGTGATGTCATGGAGATCATTAGGAGAAACTGTTCCTCACACCAAACACACCCTTGCCATGCTGTGTCTGCACAGTGAGTCCATTGGACAGCGTGGCTGAGCTGGCACAGGACAGGGCACTGCCAGGGGCATGAAGCAGCTGCCAGGGGGTGACCACCTGGAGCTGGTGGTTGCAAGAGAAGTCCAGAGGAAAGAGGAGAGCTTCAATTGCTGTGTTACAGCCTGAGGCTGAAGAAGAGAAATTCAGGGCTGCTGCTGAACAACAGTCATGCAATAAACAGGAGAGACCGATGGGGCTGAGGGACTCAATGCCTACGTTGCCTTAGTCTTTACTGAAAAGGTCCTTCAGGCCTCTATGCTCAATGAAGGGGTTCAAGGAGGAGGAGAGCACATAATGGCAAGAACCTCAGGAAATCTCAGAAGGAAAAATGCTGGTTTCTGCCCCTGCAGGGGACTCACCCTGGCAATGGAACAGGGGCCTGCCTGGCTTGGAGCAGCTCTGTGAAAAATGTCTGGGTAGTCAATGAGCTGGAGAGGAGGCAGCAGTATGCCCTGGCAGCAAGGGAGGCCACCAGCATCCTGGGCTGGACGACCAGGAGCATGGCCAGGAGATCAAGGGAAGGGATTCTCTGGAGTGCTCTATCCAGAGTTCAGAGTTCCAATTCAGGAATGATTCCAGCAAGCTGGAGTGGGTTTAGCGCTGGGCCCTCAGGACAGCCAGGGACCGGAGCACTTTGCTGGCTTGGGGGGGCTGAGGCAGCTGGATTTGTCCAGCCTCGAGAAGGGAAGACTGAGGGGGACCTCATCCCAGCCTGCCAGTACCCACGAGGAGGACATGGAGAATACAGAACCAGGCTCTTCACCAT
Organism: Egretta garzetta; assembly: GCF_000687185.1. NCBI lineage: Eukaryota > Metazoa > Chordata > Aves > Pelecaniformes > Ardeidae > Egretta > Egretta garzetta. Next base: position 8,773 of record NW_009258690.1, read on the forward strand.
AGCACACAATGGGAGGACAAAAGACAATGTGAGGGTGTTGAAAGAGGAGAGGTTCAGCCAGGGCATGAGGAAAACTTTTTTCCCCATGAGCTCAGCCAAGTGCTGGCATGGGTCACCCAGAGACATTGGGTTTGTTTGTTTTTTTCCATTCTTAAATATGTTATCACAGAGAAGCTACCAGTGTGGCTGATTGATTGACTCAGCCTTGACCAGTGCTGGGTCCAGTATCTCTTTTTACAGAACCTGGACAGGTCTTACCTGGTTTTTAAATACCTCATGGGATGGTGACTTGACCACCTCCCCTGGACAGCCTGTTCCAGTGCCTGACAATACTTCTGGTGAATAATTTTTTGCTAATGTCCAACCTAAACCTGCCCTGGTGCAACTTGAGGCCATTTCCTCTCATAATCTCGCCTGTTACTTGGGAGAAGAGACCAAGACCAACCTCATTGCAACCCCTTTTCAGGATATTGTAGAGTATAAGGTCGCCACTCAGCCTCATGTCTCTATAGGAGTAGCTGGAAAGTATGTGAAGGGTAGTTTCAGAGATGATGGATCTTTTCTTGGCAGTGGGAAGAGACGGAAAACTTTTCAAAGTAAAACTCAGAAGGTTCAGACTTGAGGGGATGTATAAGAAGCCTGATTCACAGGGTATCCTTGTGGTGCAAGAGGTCACCCAGAGGGAGTCTGGATGAGACCACGGCTTTGTGTTTCAAGGAACAGCCAGTGCCAAGTGGAGGGCTAGGTGTCTACAGCCTGAAAGGAAAGAGGTGCAGGCATGGGACACTGTGGGGCAGCCTGCAGTCGAGATGGCCAAGTGCTCTGACAAGCCTGAAAGGCCACACAAGACCAAGGTCTTTGTCCCCTGGGATAGGACACTTGCATCTGCCACTGAAGCCTACCAGGAGAAACTGGATTTGGAGGCTTTGCTCTTGGATGCCTCCTCAGCCCTTCTTGGGACAAACCAGGACATGCTGTACAGTTTTCCTACACTGGGCATTGCTCACCCTCACATCCCACTGCCCCCAGCAAGAGCCCTGAGCCACGCAGGAGGGATGGGATCTGCCTTCCCAGGGCCTGCGGGTCAGGGCTTGGCCTTTCTGCTGCCTAAAACCAAACAAGGATTTGACAGCATTACAGCCTCTTGCATAGGGCCTTTGCCTGTCTACAATCATGGCCTCCAATGAGCTGCTCTAACGAGTCCCTGGTGAGGCTCTGTCAGTAATGGCCCTCACTGGGGCCCATTAATGCTTCAAGGTACTTTGAGTTTGGCTTCTGACTTGGACTTCCTCAGAGGTTTCTTCAATCATCTTGTCTCTGTGTCTGAGCTTCAAGGACTCAGCAATAAATACACCATCTAGAATATTTGATGCAATGGAACCTAATGTTATGGTGAGTTTAACCCCAAACACATTGAGGAAACACGTAGAAGAGGTTCCTAAAAACCAAATTCCTTGGACATGTTTTTTGAATCAACACTGGAGGAAGATCCCAGCTTTCAGGCACTGCACCAGGGAGATCCACGTTTATTGAAGAGCAGCTATCTGATAGGTAAAATGTGACACAGTGTTGTCGTTCAAGGCTCAGACATCAGAGGATTAAACCTTTATAGAATGAGTATACATCCAGAAAATTATATCTCACCAGCATTATCACAAGGAAATAAAAGAGACAGAATCACAGAATCACAGAATTGCAAGGGTTGGAAGGGACCTTGGGAGATCATCTAGTCCAACTCCCCTGCTAGAGCAGGCTCTCCTAGAGCAATCTACACAGGACTTCATCCAGGCAGGCTTTGAATATCTCCAGAGAAGGAGACTCCACAACCTCCCTGGGCAGCCTGTGACACGTAGACACGTGGCCTACGATAAACCTAGGGAAATGTGCAGAGGAGGGGAGGCAGGTTACTGTCAGTGAAACAGCACTCATTGGATCAGTTTCCATAGGGCATCCTTGAGCTCCTGGTTCCTCATGCTGTAGATGAGGGGGTTCACTACTGGAGGCACCACTGAGTACAGAACTGCCACCACCAGATCAACGGATGGGGAGGAAATGGAGGGAGGCTTGATGTGGTTAAACACTGCAGTGCTGAGGAACAGAGATACTACAGACAAATGAGGGAGGCACGTGGAAAAGGCTTTGTGCCGTCCCTGCTGAGAGGGGATCCTCAGCACAGCCCTGAAGATCTGCACATAGGACAGCACAATGAAAAGAAAACACATAAAGACAACAAGGACGCTAAACATAATAAGCCCAAGCTCCCTGAGGTAGGCATCTGAGCAGGAGAGCTTGAGGATCTGGGGGATTTCACAGAAGAACTGGTCCACAGCATTGCCTTGGCAGAGAGGGAGTGAAAATGTATTGGCAGTGTGCAGCACGGCATTGAGAAAGCCACTGCCCCAGGCAGCTGCTGCCATGTGGACAGAAGCTCTGCTGCCCAGGAGAGTCCAATAGTGTAGGGGGATGCATATGGCTACGTAGCGATCATAGGCCATGACAGTGAGAATGTAATACTCTGTTGAAATCAAAAATACAAACAGAAAGACTTGGGCAACACATCCCTTGTGTGAAATGGCCCTGGTGTCCCCCAGGGAATTGGCCATGGATTTGGGAACAGTGTTAGAGATGGATCCCAGGTCGAGGAGGGAGAGGTTGAGGAGGAAGAAGTACATGGGGGTGTGGAGGCGGTGGTCACAGGCTACGGCAGTGATGATGAGGCCGTTTCCCAGGAGGGCAGCCAGGTAGATGCCCAGGAAGAGCCCGAAGTGCAAGAGCTGCAGCTCCCGTGTGTCTGTGAATGCCAGGAGAAGGAACTGGGTGATGGAGCTGCTGTTGGACATTTTGGTCCTCTGGGGACTGGGATCTGTAAGAAGGAAATAAAGGAATTGAGAAAGTAGTGCTGATTTATTCGAGAAATACCTGTTCAGGATCTTATAGAAATGCCCCAAACCACCTTTCCCTTTTCAGGAAGACCTTTGATGAGCTCTGATTGGTGCTGGCTGAGGGTGACCCAGGGAGCAGGAGGCTCTGCTGTGGGCTCTGCATGATTCAGTCCTGACTTACAGCAGTTGGTAAAGAGGAACTTGGAGTGATCTCAGATTAAATCCATGCATGATATGAAAGAAATTCTCAGTCTTGTCACTCTCAGTTCACCTGACTGCAGAGCAGAGCTGTGGGGATTTTGTTTTGTGTCTTCTCTTCCACTGGCCCCACCACAGCTCAGGAGTGATTTTCATGCAGCAATCCCTGGCATTTCTGCTGCACTGCCAGGGAAATCTTGTGGGGCCTGAGAGGCAAAGGGACTGTCCCAGAGTGCAGAGGGAGGACAACTGCTCTGTCCATCAGCCCTGGGCTCAGCTGCCCTGTGCTGGCAGCTCGTTCAGCTGCAGGACCATAGCACTCGGGGGTTCCCCCCTAAAAGAAACAGGGTACTACTGAGAGCAGAGGAATCCAGTTTCCATGTGCAGATCTCCAAACGCCTCAGCCCATTGTACCTGAGGAGGATCTCAGTTGTGCCCACTGAACCAGGGACACCCAGGGCTCATGGCAGCTGCTCACCTACAGCCACCCAGCACCATTTCTGTGGCCTTCAGCACACAGGGATCTTCTCCAGGGGGCTCCTGCATAACATAGAGGCACCACCAGAGAGCTTTGCCCTCCAGGAGGGAAGCCTGCAGCCCAGCAGGACGTCCCAAGGAATGAGTACCGTCTCCTCCCTTTGTTACCTCCAAATGTCTTCCAGGTGATGTAGAAATCTAAGCAGCCCTGACCCATGCTGCACCCTCTGGAGAGCAGGAGGACCCTGCCCTGCCAGGCGTCCTTCTTTTCTCTGTCAATTTCTCCCCATATCGTCCTTGGGAGGTCCCTGGGAAGGCTGAGTTCTGCCCTGGATGGTGGCAGAGTCCTTGATGTGTTGCACAGACCCTTGTGGTGAAAGGCCCTTTCTTGGAAGGAAAGCCATGGGCACCCCTGGCTGCACACCTATGTTGAAAACCCTGGAGTGGCCCCCAGGAGAAAGCAGCCATCATGCCCTGTCCTTCTGACAGCGCAGCAGGGAGTCCCTGCTCTGCAGCACATTGTCCTCCTCTACAATGGGGAAACTGTGAGAGTCCTCCTGAAAGATCATATCTGCTGTGCGTTGTACCAGCCTTCGGAGATCCCTCCAGGAACACCAGCTACACTGCCCTTCACCCAGAAACTTACCGCATATAGGGCTGTGAAGATCTCTTCTCCTACTCCAGACTGCCTTTAACCTCTCTCTGCCTCACTCCTCTCCCCTCGGTGCCTGCAGGCAGTGCCCTCAGCCCTGCTGCGCTTTGCAGAGGAGCTGCTCCTGGGCAGAGCTGTCTCTCTGCAGCACTGCCCACTTGCCATGAACTCCCTCCCTCCCAGGAGCCCAGCCCAGCTCAGCAGCAGAGGACCAGCCCAAGGCAGCACTTGCTCTGCCCCCTTGGGTCTCCCTCCAGGTGTCCCTGGGGCTGCAGGGGAACCTACTGTGACACAGGCTGAAGTCATCCCTGATGTTCCCTCCTTCACCTGGGGAGAGACACTTCTTTCCAGCAGTGTCATTGCTCCTGTTAGAAAAATAGTTGGGCATGAGAGTCATGCAATCCTTACCAGTCTCTGGGAGAGGAGGGGCAGCACCCCAGGGAGCTGAGTGAGCAGGCCAATGTCACAGTGAAGCCACCCTCCATCACCCCTGAAAGGTCATGGAGGCTACAGGGACTCCCTGACAATGGGGGAAATGCACCAACGGGTTGCATGCACCTTTCCAAAATGCTCACAGGCTGTGCATAGGAGCGAAAGGCTGTGCCCCAGAGCGTGTTCCCTCGGATTCCATTTCTGGATGTCTGAAAGAGAAGGGGACTGGATTTACCCAGGGTCGCTTCTCTCTCACCATCCTTGTTGCTTTCTGTGATTAAAGGAGAGATTTTATGTACAGGGGAGACCAGCAGTTTTTCTTTTAACCTGGAAGACAGTGAGGTTTGCAACATCAGTCATAGCATATTCTTGTGAGGATATTATGGTCTCCCTGTGTGGATAAGTAGGTGGGTAAATGACCGGATGGATGGTTGGGCTCAGAGGGATATGGTCAAGAGTGGTACTCTGCCTGGAGGACTATAGCTAGCAGGGTCCTGCAGGGCTCTGTCCTGCCACCTGCCCTGTTTAATGTGATTTTAATGACATGTAGGAGATGAGATGACAGAGTTCTTTTTCAGAACATTTGTAAATGACACCATATTGAGGAGAGCAGACACTACACTGGAGGGCAGGCCTGCCATCCCAAAGGACAAAGAGATGCTGGAGTAATGGGCCACCCATGAAGATGTGACGCCCATCTACAAGGAAGGACAGAGGAAGGACCCAGGGAATTACAGACCTGTCAGCTTGACCTCGGTACCAGGGAAGGTTATGGAGCAGTTCATCCTGAGTGCAGTCACCAGGCATATGCAGGACAATCAGGGCATCAGGCCCAGCCAGCATGGGTTCATGAAAGGCAGTTCCTGCCTGACCAACCTGATTTCCTTCTATGACCAGGTGACCTGCCTAGTGGATGAAGGAAAGGCTGTGAATGTTGTCTACTTTAGCAAAGCCTTTGACACTGTCTCCCACAGCATTCTCCTAGAAAAGCTGGCAGCTTATAATTAATTTTTAAAACATTCATCTCACTTGTGCGCAATTCATATAAAAATGTCTTTAAACAGATTTCCTAATTATTTAACATAGATGCATTACTATTACCTTCCACTGAAATATCCTGAATAGCAAAGCGAAGGATGATAGTCCAGATCATACCCAGAGTCATTTTCACATTGCCGTCAACAATTTCTAAGGTGAAAAAAGAGAGAGTGGTAGTAGTATTTAGAATGTGTTTTCTGTTTTCTCTTATTTTAATAATAGATTTTTATAAATAATATATTTTGTATTTAATACATTTGTTATATTTCTACCATACTGGCTTGTATCAGGAATAGTGTGGCCAGCAGGAGCAGGGTAGCAATCGTGCTCCTGTACTTGGCACTGGTGAGGCTGCACCTCGAATATTGTGTGCAGTTTTTGCACACCCCACTACAGGAAAGACACTGAGGGGCTGGATCATTTCCAGAGGAGAGCAACAAAGCTGGTGAGGGGTGTAGAGCACAAGTCTGATGAGAAGCGGCTGAGAGAACTGGGTTTTTTTTAGTCTGGAGAAGAGGAGGCAGAGGGGAGACCTTATCGCCCTCTACAGCTACCTGAAAGGAGGCTGTAGCGAGGTGGGGGTCGGTCTCTTCTCCCAGGTAACAAGTGATAGAACAAGAGGAAATGGCCTCAAGCTGTGCCAGGAGAGGTTTAAATTGGACATTAGGAAAAAAATTTTCAATGAAAGGCTTGTCAAGCACTGGAAGGGGTTGCCCAGGGAAGGAGTCAAGTCCCTATCCCTGGAGGTATTTAAAAGACAGACAGATGAGGTGCTTAGGGACAGAGTTTAGTGGTGGGATGGCAGGTTTAGGTTAACGGTTTGGCTTGGTGATCTTAAAGGGCTTTTCCAACCTAAACAATTCTATGATTCTGTGGAAACCCCAGGATTGGGGATAACAAGGAAGCAACTCTGGAAAGAGGGTTTACGTGAGGGAATACCTAGAGAATTTATGGATGGGTTAGTCCTCTCAAACCTGCAATTATTAGTAAAAATGTGGAAAGTTCCGGATAAGACATTTAGGTGTGGAGAGGGGGTGGGCCTGACTGCTACTCCCTTCACTGGGCCAATCACTCTCTCCAATCCTTCTCCAAACACCGGGGTACTGAGGCCAAGCCGGGAAACCCATTTTGCCATCCCTATTGAGTGAGCCGGGGGACAGCTTGTGGACTTATCTAAGGTGGCTCACAATGTATCAGCAGGGAGACTTGATGCTTACGTTCCCTATAAGCCCCCCAAAACCACCAGTTACCTTTTTAGGAGACACTGGAGCACAAATCTCTGCTCTGCGCACTGATGTGGTGGCCTGCAATGGCATCATAATTGATAAAAAGAAAATATGGATTACCAATGTGTTTGGAAATTCTCTGACCCAAAACACAGCCACGGTGAAGTGTTGGTTGCTCGAGGAGGACAGACCCATTTGGGTAATCATGGCTATTGGTCTGAACCCAGTAAACCTTTTGGGAACTGATGTATTAAGAGGGAGATGGTGGGAGTTTCTTTTCTTTTCTTGCACAGAGAAAACTGATCCTCACCTATAAAGAGTGCCTACGTGATCAATACTTCAATGAATTTTGGTGTGGTAACACATGTTGGCCTTCAGCTTTTGCTTAATGGATTTGATTGTTGGTTTAATAGCAGCCTTAGTATTAATCTATCCTTTTTGCTATGGACAGTTCTCCCTTTCCTCCTCTCCACCAGGCAAGGAGAGAGGGGAAGGAGTGGAGACGATGATTCTCCAGACCTTGCATGGGAACTAACTGGGGGGTTCATTAGAGTCTGGAATAGAACCAATCAAGGAATATGTGTCACACTTCCTCAGTCAACTGAACAAGGCCTGTGAGAACTCTGAGAGGTTCAACAAGGCCAAGTGCAAGGTCCTGCACCTGGGTCAAGGCAATCCCCAATATCAGTACAGGCTGGGGGTGAAGGGATTGAGAGCAGCCCCGTGGAGAAGGACGTGGGGGTACTGGTGGATTAAAAGCTGGACATGAGCCAACAATGGGTGCTCACAACCCAGAAAGCCAAGTGTATCCTGGGCTGCATCAAAAGCAGCATGGCCAGCAGGGCAAGGGAAGGGATTCTGCCCCTCTGCTCAGGTCTGGAGAGTCCACCTCTAGAGTCCTCAGCACAGGACAGACACGGACCTGTTGGAATGGGTGAAGAGGAGGCTGCAGAAATGCTCAGAGGGCTGGAACCCCTCTGCTATGAGGACAGGCTGAGAGAGTTGGGGTGGTTCATTAAGGGGTTGTTCAGCCTGGAGAAGAGAAGACCTGATTTCAGCCTTGAAGTACTTAAGGGGGGCTTCTAAGAAAGATGGGGATGACATTTTTAGCAGGGCCTGTTGTGATAGGACGGGGCCTTTAAACCAAAATGTTTTTAAACTGGAAGAGAGGGGATTTAGCCTAGATGTAAGGAAGGAATACAGGTGACCTCACAAACACCTACACAAGCCGGATTCCCATGCCAGCCCAATCAGGAACTGCACCATAAGAGTCATCAAAAACACTGGCACGAGTGTGCTGGTTTGGGCTGGGGTAGAGTTAATTTTCTCCAGAGTCCCCAGTCTGGGGCTGTGCTTTGGATTTGTGCTGGAAGCAGCGCTGATAACCCCGGGATGTGTTGGTTCCTGCTAGAGCAGGGCTCACACAGAGTCAAGGCCTTTGCTGCTCTTCACCCCACCCCACCAGCAAACAGGCTGGGGGGGGCACAAGGAGCTGGGAGGGGACACAGCCTGACCCCAACTGACCCAAGGGGTATTCCAGACCATATGACATCATGCTCAGCATATACAGCTGGGTGGAACAAAGAATGAACGAGACATGGAGACGTTCATGTGATGGCATTTGCCTTCCCACGTCACCGTTATGTGAGATGGAGCCCTGCTTTCCTGGAAATGGCTGAGCACCTGCCTGCCATGGGAAGTAGGGAATGAATTCCTTGTTTTGCTTTGCTGGCATACGTGGGTTTTGCTTTCCTTATGGAACTGTCTTCATCTCAACCCAGGAGTTTTCTCACTCTTACTACTTGGATTCTCTCCCCCATCCCACTGGAGGCAGTGAGAGAGCATTTGTGTAGTGCTCAGCTGGTGGCTGGGATTCAACCAAGACCCTCCCTTACTCTGGCACTGGGAAGAAGTTTGCCTCCTCCTCCTGGTGGAGATGTGGCTCAGGCCCCAGCGGGATGTGAGGGGGCAGCACATGAGAGCAGAAAGATCCCATTTCATGGCATTTGGTGTCCTGAACCCTGCTGGCTGGGTCCATTCTCCAGAGCAGTGCAGGATCATGACTGTGCCCCAGCTCCATTCTTGCTCCTGCCACTGCTGAGGACCTGCCCCAAAGACATGACAGAGAGACCCTCTGCACTGGGAGAGATGAGCCTAGAGTTGGGGAGGGAGGGACTGGCTCTGGGGCCAGGGGCTGCCAGCAGGAAAGCTTGAGGGACCAGGGCAGAGGGGAGGGGTGTGCTTAGGCTCCCTCTGGAACCCCCATGATCACCCCAGGGATGGAGGAGCTCCCAGCAGGGAATGGACCAATGCTGTTGTGGCAGAGGCTGTTGGCCTCCACCCCTCCTCTGATCCAGGGCCAAATCCTGATGGTGGCAGCGCTGCCCAGCTGTGGCTGCTCCCCGCAGGGAACCCTGCAATGGACACCCAAGGCACCTTCCAGGCTGCAGCAGAGGAGTGTGTCAGGGAGAAGCTGGAGGGGTGTGGAGACTCAGCGGTGGGAGCAGGGAGAGCACTTGGGGCTCCTGGGTCCTGCCCTGGTGTCAAAGCTGACAGGTTTCTCTGCCCATGGGATCGGGGGCAGACAAAGGCCCCAGCAGAGAGAGAAGGACCCTGGCTCAGCTCCCCGCAGCGCCTGCTTTAGGGCAGGGACAGAACATACCCTCTGCCACGGAGATGGGCCCATGTGAGCCTTCTCCAGGCTAGGGGCTGGGTGACAGCTTTTGGCTGCTTTGGGCTGCAGCCCGTGTCTCTTGGGCATCCTTTCTCCCTCCTCTTGGCTCTCCCTCCTCTGCCTCTCACAGTGATGATGCAAAGGTCCCCCCACCGCCTCACTCCCACTCCCTTGCACCCGCACATGGATTCTGCCCCAACAAACACCTGGACTGACCCCCCTGGCCAGGCAGCAGGAGGGCAGGGCTGGAGCGCAGCAGGGGGATGGGGTCCCAGGGCTGCCATGGAGCCTGCCAGC
>NW_009258690.1:18972-19459 GCF_000687185.1 Egretta garzetta
AGAGTAACTGGTGAACCGAATGGTGAACAGATGGGAACTGATGGGACCTTGCTGAGAGCCATTTTGTGCTGGAAACTGTGTCTGGCAGGATGGAATTATCTTTCCGAGAAGGAATATTGCCCAGGGACCATGGGACTGCTGTACCTAATACCTGCCCCGTCCCCACCACCATGGTGCTGTGCTCTGCTCCGCCCCATCAGCATCAGGGAGACAACCCAACACCTGGGCAGGCAAGCACCAGCTCAGACTCAAACCCCCAAAGGCCTTTAATAAGAACAAAGATGGCAGCACGATGCAAACCCAGGGGAATGACAAGAGAGGAAATGCGGGGCTGTTTGTGCTGCCCATGGGAGCAGGGAGAGGGTTCCCTGGTGCTCAGGGCTCTCCCAGCTGCACAGCCCTCTCCTCCCTCCTGGCTGCCCCCAGCTGCACAGCAGGGCTGGGCTGTCCTGGCCCGGGGCTGTGGGATTGGTGTGCGCTGAGCTCC
>NW_009258690.1:20025-20572 GCF_000687185.1 Egretta garzetta
CACAACCCCCCCTGGCATCATCATAGCCATTGGCTGGGTCACCCCCGGGCAGGACAGGGACATCTGAAAGGAGAGGGGAGATGATGAAATGGAGAAGGTATGCGGGAAGACCAGAGGATGGGAGGATGAGCGGGGACATGTGGTGCAGGCACTGGTGTTGGTGGCAGCACAGGAGACTCCCCCTCGGTGTCCTCCCCACCTTCTGATGGCAGTACTCATCAACAGCTCTGTGCCACTCCTTCCCGCAGCCTATTACCTGGTGCGGATCCCGGACCATCGTCCTCCTTGCTGTCCCCGGGGTAGGGCTGCAGCTTGGTCAGGGACCCCTGGGAATAGGAGCCTGGCGAGAGGCGCAGCGGGTGTTATGGGAGTGCGCTCTGCTGAGCAGGCTGGTGCTCAGTGCTGCTGGGGACGGGGTACCCAGAGAGCCAGAGCTGAGTGGGGAGGAGGGCTCAGGACTCAGCCTGCTCTCCTGGGACAAACTCTGGCTCCCAGGGGCTCCCCGAGCTTCCCGGAGACAGCCCCTTCCCTCACCCCTCAGGTGTCA
>NW_009258690.1:20690-22674 GCF_000687185.1 Egretta garzetta
GCCCCCGACCCCCCCCGGAGCCACTGAACCTCGCCTGCTTCCCCCATGCCGGGCTGTACCCGATCTCCTCATAGACGGCCTCAGGGAAGGGCTCCCAAGCTCTCCCAGAGCCTGCGGACAAGGGCAGGGCTGGCCCAGGGAGGGGCAGAGAGGGGACAGGATCCTGCTCTGCTGCCCCACCTTTCTTCCCCCAGACCAGCTCTGCCATTTCTCTCTTCACCCCAGCCCCACCTCCCTCCATGCCTGGACTCTCTGTACCCTTGCTGCTGATGGCCCATGCTCAGGCAGTCAATGAGGTGGGACAGGGGACAGAAGGCAGCACACACTCTTGTCCCCCCAGCTCTGACTCGGCCACTCCTTGACACTTCATAGCAGGAAGGCCTTGACAGGAGGCATCTTTCTTTGGGACCCACCTCTGCGCCCAGCCCTGGCGCTTCGCACTTGCCCGGCCAGGAGGGCCAGGAGAAGGCAGAGAAGGGCCCCCAGGATGATGCACATGATGACGGGCAATGAGAGTCTCCCGCTTCCAGGTGGACGGCCCCGCGTGGGATCTGCATGGCAGGAGCACAGAAAGGGCAGCACCAGGCCTGGCAGAGGTGTGGGGCTGGGATACCCCGGTCCTGACCCCGACTACAGCGGGAGGCAGGGGACCCAAGGGGCTGGGTAATGAGGAAGCTCCCACCCTGCTGGAGAAACGACAGCCCTCCCCAGTGCTCCCCCCACTGCTCTCCCGGTGCCCCCTCCTGGGACTTTCACACCCTGGCAAGGAGCCCCTTCCCTCCAGCTCTGGGTCACAGCTGGCCCCGAGAAGACCCAGCGCTGGCGGGGAGGACAGGTTACCTGCTCGTCGGGTTGGTGGTGCTGTCCTGGGTGCAGCTGCAGAGGAGGAGAAGGAGATCTGGGCTGAGAGGGGGTGTGTTTGCAGGTACCAGGGTGCCTCCCCTCTGACATGCCATGGGTGCGGATGTGCATCTCGCCCTGTCCCATCCCCCACAAATTTCCCATCCTGCCAGGCTGGTCAGGGTGGCTGGGAAAGACCCCAGGGCCTTGCTGTGGCTATTGGGCAGGATGGTGCAGGTCACCCAGGACATGGCCCTGGAGACTGCACAGCTCTGCAGGCAGAAGCTGGAGCACATCCAGCCCCAGCGAGGATGCTGCCCACTTATCACCATGCTCCCATGCTCCAAAGGGACGTCCATTATCTAAGGAGCTCTGGAGCCATGCTGGAAGTCAGCAGGGAAAAGGCCTTCCCAGGCCCCTGGCCAATCACCCCGTCAGGGCTCCCAGTCACCCGGGGGACATGCACGGCAATGTGGGGGGCTCTGATGGCTCAGCCCCAAAGGGACCCCTGTGCACAGAGAAGCAGGAGGGGGGGTCCATGGAGGGGACGCTCCTTGGAGCCCTGCCTGCTCTCTTCTGAGACCTTGCCTGGAGACACCTCTGCCTCCCACGGGTGCTGCTGGCAGCCCAGCTGGCAACTGCTTGTAAATGTGTGGGCCTTGGAGAGCTGAAGGCCCATTTGTGCCACCAGAATTAGCAGGGGCCCTGGGGGCTATGTCTCTCCCATCTCTCTCCCATGTCTCCACCATGGCCAGCATTGAGCAGGAGCTGGGGGGATACCAGTGCGCCTGTGGCGCAGAATTACCAGTGCAGATGATGTGGGTCTCATCTCGCAGGTCATCACACGACTGCGGGTCCCAGGGATCGGACGGACACTGCCAGAAGGAGCTGTTTCTCTCCCCACACTCCACGTGATCCACCCAGGCCGTGCCAGACACCCTACCATAGGCCAGGCGTGTTTCCAGGGACCCTTCATTCCCACAGCCCAGCTCCTGGCACGCCAGCGACACCGTTTTGGAATTCATGGAGTTGGAGCAAACGCTCCCCCATGTGCCATTATAGAAAACCTGGAGGCGTCCCGAGCAGCCGGTGCTGTTCTCCAGCCTCAGGGCCACAAACTCTGTGATGAAAGAGCCCCAAGGGG
>NW_009258691.1:0-958 GCF_000687185.1 Egretta garzetta
CAGGTCACCCAGCACCAGGGACGGCACCCGGCTCTGCACCACAACAGGGATGTTCCCGCTGGATGTCCCACTGACCCCATCACCACCGGCTCCAGTGAGGGGCTTTAAAACACCCCTCTGTCCCTAACACGGGATCATGCTGGGATGTGGCACCGGGGCGAGATGCGGCTCACCTTGCTCGAGCTCGGCCAGCCGCTCCTCCGCCTCGCCCGCCTCCTGGCCCAGGGGCGGATGCTGCTGGGGGAGAGACGCGCATGTGGCATTGCGTTGGGGTGGCATTGGCATGGCATTGGCATGGCATTGTGTTGGGGTGGCACTGGCATGGCATTGCGTTGGCGTGGCATTGGTGTGGCATTGTGTTGGGGTGGCATTGGCATGGCATTGTGTTGGGGTGGCATTGGCGTGGCATTGCGTTGGCATGGCATTGGCATGGGACTGCGCTGTGTGGCATGGCATGGCATTGGCGTGGCATTGCGTTGGCATTGCATTGCCATGGCATGGGACTGCGTTGGCATGGCACTGCCCTGGCACGGCATTGCCTTGGCACTGCCTTGGTGAGCCCCAAGCCACCCGGATGCTGCCAGCCGTGCTGGGGACGCTGTGACCATGGCACCCTGGCGATCAGCACCCTGCCCCCCAGCCGCGGCTGGAGGGGAGGGCACGGGGGGAGCAGCCCTTCATCACCTCAGAGTTTCGTGGGCAGGAGGAAGAAATACAACAGAAAATGAGGCTGCGATACCTGCGCCAGAGCTGCCTCTTCATCCTCATCCTCCTCCTCGTCCTCCTCCTCCTCCTTGTCTTCCTTGTTCTCCTCCTCCTCCTCCTTGTCCTTGTCCTCCTCCTCATCTTCCTCGTCCTTCTCCTCCTTGTCATCCTCCTAAAAGCCCGACAGGTCACCAGGGGGGGTGCCAACCCAGGAGGGGTTCCAGCCCCTCTGCTTTTCTCAGCCTCTCCCTGC
>NW_009258691.1:2666-2891 GCF_000687185.1 Egretta garzetta
GAGATGCCAGGGGTCCAGTCCGACGCCAAGACCCCCTCCCCGCTCCGGGGCCGGGGTCGGGCCGCCCGCCTCACCCTGGGTGATGAACTGCTTCTCGAACTTCTGCAGGAACTCCAGGTAGAGCAGGTCGTCGGGCGAGAGCGCCTCTTCCCCCACCACCGCCTTCATCGCCTGCACGTCCTTCCCGATGGCGTAGCAGGCGTACTGCGGGGCGGGCGGGGGGGC
>NW_009258691.1:4364-5049 GCF_000687185.1 Egretta garzetta
GGTCCCAGGGGGATGACATGGGGGGGGGAAAATAACCCTAAAGCATCCCAGCAAGCTTCGCTACTCTGGCGGATCCCACGAGCTCCCCCAAAACTTATTAAAACAAAACAATTTGGCATTTCCCAGCCCTGTGGCCTCCCAGTGTGGGCACAGCAGAGGCACCGCACACCCCATGGGCACCCCCGTGCCCCCCCGGGGCTGCTGACCGTCGTTGGGCATGGTCAGGATGGGGATCTGCGTGATGGAGCCGTTCCTGCCCTCCACGCGCCCGGCCCGCTCGTAGATGGTGGCCAGGTCGGTGTACATGTAGCCAGGGAAGCCACGGCGGCCTGGCACCTCCTCCCTGGCTGCTGACACCTGCGGGACGGGGGGGCTGCGGTTAGGGCTGGGGGGGGGCTCGAGCACCCCGAGCACCCCAGGCACCCGCCAGCACCCCAGGCACCCTGGGCACCCCAGGCACCCCAAGTATCCTGGGCACCACCAGTACCCTGAGCACCCCAGGCACCCTGGGCACCCCGGGCACCCCCCAGCACCCCAAGTATCCTGGGCACCCCTGGAGCCCTGAGCACCCCAGGCACCCCCCAGCACCCTGGGCACCCCAAGTATCCTGGGCACCCCCAGCACCCCAGGCATCCCAAGTACCCTAAGTATCCTGGGCACACTGGGCACCCCAGGCAGCCTGAGC
>NW_009258691.1:5102-5540 GCF_000687185.1 Egretta garzetta
GCACCCCCAGCACCCCCCAGAACCCTGAGCACCCCAGGGACCCCCAGCACCCCAGGCACCCTGAGCACCCCAGGGACCCCGAGCACCTCCCAGCACCCTGAGCACCCCCCAGAACCCTGCAGCACCCTGAGCACTCCCCAGCACCCTGAGCACCCCAAGTATCTTGGGCACCCCCCAGCACCCCAGATACCCAGGGCACCCCCCAGAACCCCAGGCACCCCGAGCATCCCCCAGAACCCTGAGCATCCCCCAGAATCCTGAGAACCCTGAGCACCCCAGGCACCCCGAGCACCCCTCAGAACCCTGAGCACCCCAGGGACCCCGAGCACGCTGAGCACCCCAGGGACCCCAAGGCCCTTCCAGCACTCGGAGCACCCCAAGCCCCCCGGGCCCCCCAGGCCCCCGAGCGGGGCGGTCCCCGTCCCCTGCCACACGGGG
>NW_009258691.1:5754-6641 GCF_000687185.1 Egretta garzetta
GGGTGCCTGCCTGGTGCTGAGCCGCACAGGCTCCCTGCAGCAGGCCAGGCTGTCCGTAGGGGGGACCGGGCACCCCCGGGGACCTCGGCTCTCAGGGTCCCTGAGCTGGGACCGGGTGATGGCCGGGGAGGGGGAGGGAGGCACCAACTGCCCACCCAGGGCATCGGCTCCCAGCCGCTGCAGGAAGGGATGGGGACCCAAAACCTGGCCAGGTTTGGTGCCACCTCCCCTGCCTGTTTGCTGCCCGCCCCCCTGGCAGAGCCTGTGCATGCACCCCCCCCACATCCCCAAGGTTTGGGGGGTGCCAGGAGGGCACACAGAGGAGCCTGAGGGACTCAGCACCGTTCAGGATGGGAGGGCCCCCCCATGCTTCTGCAGACCCCCCTCTGCTGCTCAGGGCAGGGATCCACCTGAGGCAGATTGGGTCCTCAGCAGGGAGGGAGAAGAAAGGAGGAGGAGGACGAGGAGGATGAGGAGGAGAACGAGGACGAGGAGGACAAGGAGGAGGATGAGGATGAAGAGGAGGAGGAGGAGGACAACGAGAAGGAGGACGAGGACGAGGAGGACGAGGAGGACGAGGAGGACGAGGAGGACGAGGACAAGGACGAAGACAAGGAGAGCCACGTGCCAGAGCCATGGGCCTGACTCACGTGGGGTCATTGGCCAGGTTGAGGAAGAGGCAGACGTTCTCCATGGAACCATTCTCCTCGAAGTCAGACTTGAAGAAGCGTGCTGTCTCCATGTTGACCTGCCCACGTGGGAGGGGTGGCCGGTCAGCAGGAGCGGGGCGGCTCCGTGCTGGGCTCCCCCCGTCCGCAGGCTGTGCCCAGGGCGGCTGGGCTGGCCCACCCCGCCCCAACTCACCCCCATGGCCGCGAAGACGATGG
>NW_009258691.1:6883-8056 GCF_000687185.1 Egretta garzetta
CCCTGGGATCAGGATATGGCCCCCAGCGCAGTGGTGAGGGGCAGGGGGTGCAGGGGGCAGAGGGAGAACAAATAGGAACCAGCACAGGAGAGAGCATCCCAGCATGGGCACCAGCACCCCCAGCTGCCCACCCAGCCCTGCGGGTTGGGGGGAGCAGGGTCTCCCCCACCCCAGCCCACCGCGTCCCCTCCCCGTGGCACAGCGCCCATCCCTCGCCCTCCTCTGCCGCTCCCGATCTGTCAGGGCGGCTTTTTGTCCCATCGCCTGTGCCGGGGGGGCCACAGCAGCGCTGCCCAGCTGCCCACTGGTATTTCCAGCGCCTGGCACGACCGCACTCAGGGGGCCATGGGGTGGTCTGTGGCTCCCACCCCACGGGCTCGGGTACCCCACATCAGCCTGGGTCACCTCTCCCCACCCAGCGCAGCGGGGTTTGCTTTACCCCCTCGCTGGGCAGAGGGGGAAACCGAGGCACGAGGCAACGGGAGCACCCCTCCTCCTGCGTGCACCAGCCCATCTCCCTGCGTGGCTGGGGGGGTGTCGGGGAACACAATGGACACCCCAAAAGGAGGGTCTGGCCCGTGATGGTGAGCAGAGCGCAGTGGGGAGAGGAGGAGAGATGCAGGAGACAGGCACCGGCCTTCCCAACACCCCCATGCTGCCTCCTCCATCCTCCTCCTCCTCCTCTGCCTGCTGCCGGGGCTGTGCCTGGGGCTCGGCACCCCACAGGGACCCACCTCATTGTGGGGGAGACCGGCAGCGGAGAAGATGGGGATCTTCTGGCCCCGGGCAATGCTGTTCATCACGTCGATGGGCGAGATCCCAGTCTGGATCATCTCCTCGGGGTAGATGCGGCCATGGGGGTTGATGGGCTGGCCTGGAGCAGGAAAGGGGATGAGGCACCCACGGGGCACCCCGAAACAGAGGAATCGCCCCCGTTGGTGCGAACAATGAGGCATGAGCTTCTGGAGCTAAGGGGGAAGCAGGCTTTGGAGCAGGGCAGCCACCCTGCACCAGCCCTGGGGGGGGGATGGGCTCGCCAGGCGCCACCCCTGCACCCGTGCCCCCACCCAGGGCACCCCAGTGGGGACGGATGGACCCCCCCGGGGAGCTGGGGTGGGGACAGCACCGTGGGGTCGCTCTGGCCATCAGGGCACGGCGTTACCCCCAGATGCC
>NW_009258691.1:9164-9401 GCF_000687185.1 Egretta garzetta
CTCCCAGGCAGCCTGCCCTTTCCCGCTTCCCTTTGCAGGCAGGGCCCTGGCCGGGTTTCACGCTGCCGGCAGAGACGGGAAGGAGATGGCAGGAGAGACTCGGGCCCCGACCAGGGAACAATACCGTGTGTCAGGCAAGGTCCCTCCACCGGGACCCCGAGCAACCACCGTCACCCACTGCGACCCCTGAGAGTCCCCGGGGCTGCTTTGGGGGCTGGGAGACCCCCAGGCGCCTCC
>NW_009258691.1:9623-11115 GCF_000687185.1 Egretta garzetta
CACCCAGGCGGGTGTCCCTGTGGGGACAGGGGGGGCTGGTCCCCCCATGTGTCCTCACACCTGGCTACATCTCAGGGCTCAGCGTGGACGGGGACGATGCTGGGCAGCCCCCAGCTCTCCTGAGGTCGAGGTAGTGAGAGGGCTAACAGCATGACTGCGGGCTGAAGCTCGCCTGTCCTCACCTGGGAAAGCTTTTCCCAGTCCAGTCCAAGCTTTTCCTCCTGGGCTAACTGGGCAGAGTGGGCTCAGGGGGATGTCTCAGCCCTGTATGAGGGTGACCGACACCATCGTTCCACGCTGGATGTGACTCTCCCGGGACCGGAGAGTGCTCAGCCCCTGGGCAGCAGCAGAGCTGAACCCCAGGACACCAACACCCCCAAACTGCCTGTGTTTCCCCCCACCCTGTCTGCCTGTGCCCAGGGTTACCCCGTCATCCGTGCACCGAGAAGTGTCAGGGCTCAGCAGCAGACTGGGCTTACCCAGCATGTCCTCAGAAACCGGGGTGCGGAGGATGTCCCCGGTAAACTCGCAGGAGGTCTTCTTGGCGTCGATCCCAGATGTTCCTTCAAACACCTGCGGAGACCCCGGGGCAAGAGGCGGGTGGGTGGCAATTAGCGGGGATTAGCGAGCGCAGAGGGCCGGGGGGCTCGGGGGCAGCCAGGCTCTCTGCGGGGAGGTGACGTGATCCGCGCTCACCCGAAAAACCCGTCAGGGAGAGGTGATAAAAGAGGGGGAGAAGCCCCGGGGTTAAGAAAACTCCCTTTGAGGGGCTTTGGCTGGGGGCGGGGGACACACACCACATTCTCATTAATGCCTGGGGCAGGGCAGGGAAACCAAAGGCACTTTGATCGGTATAATATTTGACACCGTTTGTATTAATTAACCTCCAGATCACGGCTTTAATTAGAGCCGTGTGGCCCCTTGGGAGAAGGGCCGGCTTGGGAATGCCGGGGGCACCCGGATGCCGGCAGGCACGAGGGCGGGTGATGGCCGCAGCACCTGGGGGCACGCAGGTCAGCCCCAGGCAGAGCTGCTGCTGCAAGTGCAAAAGGCTCTTTTTTTTTTTTTTTCCTTTTTTTTGGCCTTTTTCTGTTTTTTTTTGTCCTTCCCCCCTCCCGAGGCTGACTCCGTAATAGGATTAAAAGGGCGCTGCAGAGGTCTGGGCAGCATTAGAGGAGCGAGGTTTGGCGGCTCACCAGCCAGAACCCGGCCCCATCGGCTGTGCAGCCCCCCCCCGAGCCCTGGGCTGGCTGATTAGGGGGGGACCCAGGCAGGAGGGAACCCGGGCTAATTGGGCAGGACAGCCCCAAACGTCCCTGGTGCTCATGGTGAAACCCCAGCGCTCGGCTGCTCCGGTTTGGGGCACCCCAGGAACCCAGGGCCTGCCCCGGTCCTGGCCCCGCAGAGGGCTGGTGGCCGCGGGGCGGTGGCAGGAGGGTCCCCACTTTTCATTTATGCAGGGAGAAGGTGGGGATGGGGACAGGGGGGTCCC
>NW_009258691.1:11774-12597 GCF_000687185.1 Egretta garzetta
CCAAGCCACTGGAGGGGGACAGAGCCCCGGGACAGAGCCCCAGGCCACGCAGCACCCACACGTCCCCTGTCCCTCCACGTCCCCGCCGTCCTGTGCTCACCTGGACGATGGCTTTGGAGCCCATCACCTCCAGGACCTGCCCGCTGCGGCTGGTGCCGTTGGGCAGCATGAAGTTGACGATCTCGGCGTACTGGGCAAACTGTAGAGACAGGGTCGGGGTGAGATGGGGGGGGCTCCTCTCCCCGTCCCCAACTGCCCCCTGCAGCCCCCCCCCGCCAGCCCTGCCCACACGGGCCTGTCCGCCAGTGCTGCCTCAGTTTCCCCGCCTGTGGTGGTGGGGTTTGTGCCCCCTGCAGCCACCAAACACCGCTGGGGGCATTCAGCGGCTGATGCCACCAGGCAGACCCCAGGCAGGAGAAGGTGTCGAGGGGAAGGTGCTGCCTGCCCCTGCCCCGTCCCGGAGCGTGCCCCAGGCTGTGGCACTGCTCCCTGACTCAGTTTCCCCAGATGCTGTAGCTTCCCCAAAGGGGCTCACAGAAGGAACACAAACCCCTTCCCCTGCCAGAAGCTGCCAGAACCCATCACCCGCATAAAGCAGCATCTCTGAAAGCCTGCCAAAGCGTACCCACAGCCCCCCATAACCCCCTGGAGTGGGTGGCATCCGTCAGGGACCCTCCCCACTGCCAGCCCTGTGGGACAAAGCAGCCTGGGCTGCCCACGCGGCTTGAGACCCCGTAATCCCCCCTGAGCTGTGCAAGGTTAAGTTGGGGTTCATGCTGCCACCACCCCGCATCAGCCAAGCTGAGCAGGACCCAGCACCCAC
>NW_009258691.1:12624-13540 GCF_000687185.1 Egretta garzetta
CCCCCTTCCCCCTCCCCCCCTCCCTGCCCAGCACCCTGTGCTCTCTTCCATCTCCTCCTCCTCCTCCTCCTCCTCCTCCTCCTCCTCCTCGCTCCCAGCCACCGGGGCTGGCTCTGGCACTGTGAACTTTGGACTTTAATTCCCCTGTAAAGACCTTTGCATAAAGGACAGGAAAGCGAAGGAAACACCCGTCACGCTCTGGCTCTTTAATTGAGCTTATTAATTTCCATCCCGCCAGGCTGGGTGTGAAAGGGACCATAGAAATGAGCCACCGGCCAACAAAGCCCCTCAGAGGGTCCAGGCTGGCCAGGCCACGTGGGGATGCTGAGACGCCCAGCGCCCACCCAAGCAAACCCAGCCCTGGCTCCGGGGCAGGGTGCCACCAAGGTGTCCCCAAGGTGCTGGGGGGACGGGTTGAGCTGGGGGTCATGCTGTGGCCTCGCTCAGACCTGGCTCCTGGACAGAGCTGGGGCTCAGGCAGGGCCACAGGGGACAGGGGACAGGAGCCAGAGCTCAGGCAGGGCCACAGGGGACAGGGGACAGAGCTCGGGTAGGGGCACAGGGGACAGGAGACAGAGCTCGGGCAGGGCCACAGGGGACAGGGGACAGAGCTCGGAGAGCGCGGGTAGGGGCACAGGGGACAGGAGACAGAGCTCGGGCAGGGCCACAGGGGACGGGGGACAGGAGGTGCCTGGGTGCAGGGGCACATGGGGACACAGCCACCCATAGGCTCACACACGTCCCCATGCCTGTGCACACCCACCCTTGCACACCCACCCGCGTGTGCAGGCTGGGACACGGGCTCTGCTGCCTGCTGTGTCCAGAGGAGGGAGCTCGGAGCTGGCTGACAGACCCCAGGGAGGAGGGGACAGGGGACAAGGGGGACAGGGGATGAAGGACAGGGGAAAAGGGGACA
>NW_009258691.1:13882-15545 GCF_000687185.1 Egretta garzetta
CGACGGGCGGCTGCTAAACCGGAGCCCTGGAGCCTCCACCCTGCAGGAAGGGTCGCTCTTCCCGAATTCACTTCATTTCGGTCCACACGAAGCATTTAAATGGAAATAACGGGCAGAGGGAAGGCCACGCGCGGCCAGCAAACCGCCAGGCTTCCCAAGCACAAGTTTTCATTACACCAAGGTTTTGCTTTACAAAATAAAAAAAAAAAACACAAACCAACCCAGTAACAAACTTTTGGTGGGAAAAAAATATATTAACGAGTCGCACGAGCTTAGGACTGTGGGCAACACGGATGGGGGGGCAGGTCCCACCTGAAAACGGGCTGTCACCCCCTGCCATCCCCCACCGAGGGACCCCCCCTCGCCCGGGGAGACCCTGGTGCTTCCCTTGTCCCCACCCAGACTGCGAGGGACACTGGTTCGCATCCCCCGCCACTGTCCCCCCCCAAATGCTGCCTGTGGCACAGTTAAGGCAGGATTAGGTCCCTGTACCCCCCGACGCCGTGGCACGGTTCTGCTCCACGATGGCTTCCTGCTGTTGTGCCCAGTGACAGCGCAGCAGCTGGCCCAGGGGACACTTTGCCTGGGGATGCCACAAACAGGGATGCCACAACTGGGGACACCACAACCGGGGACACCGCAACCAGACTAAGCAATGTCCCTGCTGTCCCCAGCTTCCCTGGCTCAATGTCCCCCCCTGCTCCAAGCAGCACCAGAACTCCCCAGCCTTGGGGACACATGGTGACATGGCTGCCCCAGCGAGGTGCCACCACAGCCTGGTGACCTGCTGGCTGCTCCAGTAGCTCCTTGCAGGTCCCAGCTCCCATCCCAGCAGGGTATCTCCATCTCGCTGGGCTTTTCCCCAGCCACCCCACCTCCGCGGCAGCCTCTGCCCCGTTTGCCCCAGTAGATCCTCCGCCGTTCCAGCCTGCACGCCCTGCCCGCAGCCTGGGGACAGACAGCTCAGCCTCCGAACCCCACGGCCACGGGCGGAGACAGCAGCCCAGGCACCACGCGATGGGCACATCAACAGAGCTGCGCCAGCACCGCGGCAGCCCAGGAGGGCACCCCTCGTCCCTAGGGGAGCTCCCGGGATGGACAACCCCAGCTGGATGCCGCTGAGCAAAGTTTTGGGGGCCACCACTGCCATGGCGAGCATCCAGCCTGGTCCTGCCCGCAGGGTGGCAATGCTTGGCTGCCACGGGGTGCTGGCCATGGAGTTCAGGATGAGACCTCAGGGTGCTGGGGACTCACGCGGTGCTGCGATCGGGCGAGGGAATGAGGGTGCTGGGGATGCGGTTCCCCCGACGCGGCCCTGGGGATAAACCGCGGGGCAGGGAGGCAGCCGGGACGTAAGCACAGGGATGGCAAAGGGGGACGGAGCCCAGCGAGAGGAGGCAGGTCCCCGGGGCCGGGGGGTGCGAGGGCTGGGAGCAGCGGGTGCAGGTGCTGGGGAACTGATCCGGCCCTAAGCCGCTCCTTGATCATTTTACCGATGTGTCAAACGCCGTAACGCCTGCCATGGCAGGGCCTGGCTTTGCTGACCCCGCCGGGCCCTTTCATCCCTCTGCCCTCTCTTCTCACACCGGGTTCTCCGATTTACTCATGATCCTAATAGGATTGGAGAGGCCGGGCCAGCTGCCGAGCTCGCCGGCCTCCCTCC
>NW_009258691.1:16394-17102 GCF_000687185.1 Egretta garzetta
CCCTTCCCTGGGCAGCCCCTTCCAGCCCCTGACAGCCCCAAGGGGAAGGAATTGTTCCCCATGGCCAACCTCACCCTGCCCTGGCACAACTTGAGGCCGGTGCCCCTTGTCTCTCCATCCCTCCATCCCTCTCTCCATCCATCCTTCCCTGCATCCATTCACCCAGCTCTGCATGCATCCATGCATCCATCCACCCTCCCATCCTACCCTCCCTCCCTTCCTCCCTTCACCCAGCTCTGCATCCCCCCACCCACCTTTAAATAACACATATACACACCCCACCCGGGCAGGAAGCACTATTCCTCTCATTTCCTCCAGGGGAAACTGAGGCAGGGAAGGGCCCCCAGCCCGGACCCGCAGGGGTCCCCAGCAGCGCAGGGGCTCAGCGCTGGCTTTCCCCACACGCTCCTCTCCGACCACACCGGTCTGTTTGCAAAGGCGCTGCCCCCTGCTGTCACCGGACCCCCTTCCCCCCCACCACCACTTGGCTTTGGGGACAGGTTTTAGGGTGGTGGCCGCACCACAGGCATCCCCGGGGCAGAGGGAGAAACGTACCCCGGGGGCCTGGCCTTGGCCACACGGCCCTGCCACGTCCCCTCCAGCTGCGGTGACGAGGACTGGGGCTTGCTCTGGGAGGCAGGGCATGGTGGGGGCGGCAGGGGCCTCTGGAGAGCCCCACGGGTGGGTGGCCAGCCCGACTTGGTCATG
>NW_009258691.1:18777-19105 GCF_000687185.1 Egretta garzetta
CGAGCCAGGAGCCGGCATCGCCCAGCGGCCTCATCCTGCACCGGGTGGCAACCGCAGCAACCCCGGGGCCATCCTGGGATTTTTCCGACAGTCCCTAAGTGACCGCTCTCCCCCTCCGCAACCTGCCCATTGTGCCATGTGTCACTTTGTGCCGCTGTCAAACCCACCGGCCTGTCCCGGCGGTGAAAAGCCCGGCGGGGGGTCACACTCTATGCCACTAATTAGGGCCCCGGCGGCCGAGGGTTCCCATACACACCTGCACGTCATGTGAGGAAAGGCAAAGAATGGCAGGGGCAGCCGAGCGGGAACCAAACAAGGCAACACAAGG
>NW_009258691.1:24106-25231 GCF_000687185.1 Egretta garzetta
AGCCGGCTCCCCCCGGGACCTTCCTACCCCCCCCCGGGATGGCTGCGCTGGGGATGGGCGCTTGGGGAGGACAAACTGGAGCAGGACCAGCTTTGGGGCCTCGGTGAGAGCAGTGCCTGGGCTTAAATTTGCAGAAAGGCCCTGGCATTTGGTCACAGGGCAGCCCGTGGCCTCCCCACCCCGCTTCCCACCCCCCCTCTGGCCGCTGATGCTGGAGACCCACGAGGATGCCCCAAGCTGGGTGAACACGCCAGGGCCCCCCCGAAATTCCCAGGCTTTGGGGGCTTTTTCAAAAATATAATTGGCCTTTGCGTTCTCTGAGTGCCCCCAAAGCTCCCCCACCTGTGGAGGTGTGAGGGGGTCGCTTCTCCATCAAACCGGAGCAAGGTTGGACTAGATGACCTCTAGGGGTCCCTTCCAACCCAAAACATTCTATGATTCTGTGAAGGTTCCCCCCAGTGAGCCCAGGGCGGGAGGAACCGGGGTCCGATCACCTCGGGATTCCCGGTGGCTTTAAAGAGCGCTTGCAGAGCGGGAGAGGGGGAAGAACAGCCACATAAATATAAATGCAGGGGCGAGGGGAAGGGAGAAGGTCGCTGTCCTGGTCAAAAATCCAGAAGCTCGGTCCACCATGTCATCGGGGTGTGGGGGTTTGAGCCCCCCGGGGCACCAGCGCGGCCTGGCAAATCCCACATTTCGGGAGAGGCGGGGAGGTGCCGGCAGCAAGCTGTGGTCTGAGCCGGGCCGGGAGAGGGGAGCTCCTCACTGGGAACCAAACTCTGTCCCTGCTCTCGGCACCCCTGGGCAAGCCCTGCCTCAGTTTCCCCACCTGTGGCCGAGGGGGGCCGGCCCCCCCAGAGCTCCACACAAGGCCCGTAAAGTCGCGCTGCTGCAAAGCGCCCCAGGCGTGAGGGGAGCAATAAATGCGCGCTCACCAAAATGCTTGATCTAAAGGAAAACCAAAAATCACCAAAGCCTTTTCATAAAATCATTTTATTTTAAATATTTCCCTGCGAAATCCCGGCAGCGGGCGGGGGAGCGGCTGTGTCCCCCTCAGGGACCAGTCCCTACAGAGCAGCCTCCTGGGGGGGGCTGCGGCGCTCGGCCCGGGCCAGGCTGGGGGTT
>NW_009258692.1:0-958 GCF_000687185.1 Egretta garzetta
CGCCCGCTGCCCCCCATCCCATCGCCCACCGCCCCTCACTGCCTGCCCACCACCCTGTGCCCCTTGCCCACCGCCCTACGCCCATCACCCATCACCCCATGCCCATTGCCCCCTGCCTGCTGCCCCTTGCCCACCACCCCTCTGCCCCATGCCCATCACCCCATGCCATGCCCACCACCCATTGCCCATCGCCCATTGCCCCATGCCCATCGCCCACCGTTCGATGCCCACCACCCCATGACCACTGTTCCATGCCCACTGCCCCATGGCCATCACCCCGTGCCCACCATTTCATGCCCATCACCCCATTGCCCCAAGCCCATCCTCCCCTGCTCCATGCCCACCACCCATCACCCCTTGCCCATCGCCCATTGTTCTATGCCCACCACCCTGTCCCCACTGCCCACCACCCTATGCCCACCGCCCCATTGCCCTAAACTCATCGCCCCAGCTCCATGCCCACCACCCCACTGCCCCATGCCCATCACCCCATGCCCATTGCCCATTGTCCCATGCCGACCACCCAACTGTCCCATGCCCATTGCCCCCCAGTCCATGTCCATAGCCCCATAGCCCCATGCCCACCACCCTGTGCCCACCACCCCATAGCCCCATGCCCCCCAGTCCATGCCCATAGCCCCATGTTCACCACCCTGTGCCCATCACCCCATAGCCCCATGCCCATTGCCCCCCAGTCCATGTTCATAGCCCCATACCCACCACCCTGTGCCCACCACCCCATAGCCCCATGCCCACCCACCACCCCACAGCCCCATACCCATTGCCCCATAGCCCCATGCCCACCACCCTGTGCCCCATAGCCCCATGCCCACCCAGCACCCCATGCCCACTGCCCCATAGCCCCATGCCCACCACCCTGTGCCCACCACCCCATAGCCCCATGCCCCCCAGTCCATGCCCATAGCCCCATGTCCACCACCCTGCGCCCATCACCCCC
>NW_009258692.1:2018-4002 GCF_000687185.1 Egretta garzetta
GGGGCACTCGCACGCTCGGGGACGCTTGCGTACGCTCTGGCGTGCTCAGGGACGCTTGTGCTTGCACACACCCGTGCACGCTCAGGCACACTCACATGCATGTGGTGCGCTTGCACTTACACATGCACGCTCGGGTGCACTCGCACGCTCGGGGATGCTTGCATACGCTCTGGAGTGCTTGGGGATGCTTGTGCTTGCACACACCCATGCACTCTCAGGCACACTCACACACACGCAGGCACACTTGCATGCATGCAGGCGCACTCACGCTTACATGCGCACACTCAGGTGCACTCGCACACTCGGGGATGCTTGCATACACTCTGGCACGCTTGGGGACGCTTGTGCTTGCACACTCGGGCACACTCACATGCATGTGGGCACGCTCACGCTTACACATGCACGCTCGGGTGCACTCACACGCTTGGGGACACTTGCGTACGCTCTGGTGTGCTCGGGGACACTTGTGCTTGCACACATCCATGCACGCTCGGGCACACTCACATGCACGCAGGCACGCTTGCACACATGCAGGCGCGCTCATGCTTACATGCGCACGCTTGGGGATGCTTGCATACACTCTGGCACGCTTGGGGATGCTTGTGCTTGCACACACCCGTGCACGCTTGGGCACACTCACATGCACACAGGCACACTCAGGCACATGCAGGCACACTTGCGCTTACATGTGCACACTCAGTTGCACTCACACCCACACTCGGGGACACTTGAGTACGCTCTGGCGCGCTTGGGGATGCTTGTGCTTGCACACGCTCATGCATGCTTGGGCACACTCACATGCACGCGGGCATGCTTGTGCTTGCACACGCACACTCAGGTGCACTTGCACCCATGCTTGGGGACACTTGTGCTTGCACTCACACGCCTGTGTGCACTCGCACCCACGCTCAGGAACACTTGCATACGCTCTGGCGTGCTTCGGACACTTGTGCTTGCACTCGCGCGTGCATTTCTTCAGGCACACTCACACTTGGGGAAGCTTGTGCTTGCACACGCTCATGCATGCTTGGGCACACTCACATGAATGGGGGCACGCTCACGCTTACATGTGCACTCTCAGGTGCACTCGCACCCACGCTTGGGGACACTTGTGTACACTCTGGTGTGCTTAGGGACAGTTGTGCTTGCACACACACATGCATTTCTTCAGGCACACTCACACTTGGGGATGCTTCTGCTTGCACACGCACACGCGTGCTGCACTCAGGCGCAGGAGCACCGGGGCACGCTCGCAGGTGCGCTTGTTCACACTTGCACGCTTACAAACACCGGTGCGCCCCTGCGTGTGCCCGCAGCCACTGGGGCGCATTTGAGCACACGCTTGTGCAGGCACGGTTGGGCACACTTGTGGTGCACTCACACACTCAGGCACGCTCGCACGCGCTCACATGCGCTCGCACACGCCGGGGCACACTTGCGTGTGCTCAGGAGCACTCGGGAAGCTTCTGCACGGTTGTGCACGCTTGGATGTGCTCACACACGGACACACACACTTCAGCACGCTCGTGCATACCCCTGCACGTTTGGACACACTCATGCACACTTGGACACACTCACACCTGTCTGGCACACTTGCACATGCATGCCCTTGCACACTCGGGCATGCTCCAGCACGCTTGTGCATGCTTATGCGCACCCGCGCCCCCCTGGGCACACTCACGCGCGCTTGGATGTGCACACACACGCTTGTGCACACTTGTGCATGCTCGGAGACACTCGTGCATGCTCACACACGCTCATCATGCTTGGGCACGCTTGCCTGTCCTTGGGCACAATCGTGCTCGCTCCTGCACGCTCACACGCACTTACGTGTGCTTGGGCATCCCTGTGCCGGCACAGGCACGCTCACGCACACTTGGGCACGCGCACACGCGTGCAGGCGCACTCAGGCACGCTTGCGCACGTTCGGGCACACCTCTGCATGCTCGCGCACACACGCTTGGCCCCCCGGACACACACGCAG
>NW_009258692.1:7377-8080 GCF_000687185.1 Egretta garzetta
TGCTGGGGACGGGTCCTTGGAGGCGGCACAGAGGTGGAAAAGCCCTGGGGGGGAGAGACGAGGCTGTGGGGTGTGGGGCAGCTCAGTGTGGGCATGGGGGGCCTCACTGCTGCCCCCCACCCATGGGTGCCATTGGCACACGGCTGAGCTCAGCGCAGCAATGACCAGGCCCAGCCCAGCCCTGCAGAGGCCAGGCACAGCTCAGCGCAGCAGTGACCAGGCCCAGCCCAGCCCTGCAGAGGCCAGGCACAGCTCAGCGCAGCAGTGACCAGGCCCTGTGGGTGCCGCTACCTGCCGAGCTGGTGAGGACGACAGCGACCCAGCCCAGGATGTAGGACCAGGAGAAGTGCCAGGCGGTGCGGGCCGGCCCCAGGAGGCTCAGCGTGCCGGCCGCATACACCGCCAGCCCCAGCACTGCCAGCAGACCTGTGGGCGGAGGGGACGGATCAGTGGCACGAGCTGGCCCAGCCTGCAAGCCCCCAGCCGGGCAGGCTGAGACCGGGCACAGCTCAGTGCAGCAGTGACTGGCAGAGCTCAGCCTGCAGAGACCGGGCACAGTTCAGCTCAGCACTGACTCCCCTGGGGACAGTCCCCAAGACCCATGTGCCCCCGCTCCCCCAGCCCCCCATCTGTCCCCACGTACCAGCCAGGAGCAGGGTGACACCGGCCACACGGGCACGCACCCGCCAGGCAGCACTTGCCG
>NW_009258692.1:11438-12120 GCF_000687185.1 Egretta garzetta
GGCACTGGGGACATGGGGGACACTGGGGACACTGGGGTGATCCGGGACAGCAGGGACATGGGGGACATTGGGCTCGGGGGGACAGGGACACCAGGAATGGGGACACTGGGGATATGGGGGACACTGGGGACATCTGGAACACCAGGGACAGCAGGCACAGGGACACCGGGGACCCGGGTGCTGACGCAGCGAGAGCTTGTCCCCGCCGGCGTCCCCCCGGGGTGACACTGCGGGGGGGCAGGGGGCACAGCCGGGGTCCCACCCTGGGGCCTCTGTCAGGGTGCCAGCACCCTGGGGACAGAGGGTGCCATCACCATGGGCAGGATGAGTCCCGGGCAGGACTGGGGACACCGTGGCCACCTGGCTGGGGACAGGACACTGGGGACATGGGGGACACTGGGGACACTGGGGACATCAGGGACAGCAGGGACATCGGGCATCGGGGACATCATCAGGGACATGGGGGACTTCAGGGACAGTGGGGGACATTGGGTACTTCAGGGACATGAGGGACATGGGGGACATCAGGGTCATCAGAGACATTGGGACATTGGGGACATTGGGGACATAATCAGGGACATTGGGGACTTCAGGGACACTGCCCCAAGCCAGCGGGACGGGGCCTCAGGGACAGGACCCCAACGGCACAGGGACGGGGACAGGACCCTGACATCACAGGGAC
>NW_009258692.1:15862-16574 GCF_000687185.1 Egretta garzetta
TCCTGTTGTCCCCTCCCCTGTCACAGGAGCTTTGGCACCCCGGGGGGGGGTCGTTGTCACCCCTGTGTTGTCACTGTCACTTGTGCCCACCCAGGGCGTCACTGTCACCCCCGTGTCCCACTACTGGAGGATGCTTAGGGATGGTCCAGGGGGGTCACTGTCATCCCCTTGTCCCACCCAGGGTATCCCCATCATCCCTGTGTCCCACCTAGGATGTCACTGTCACCTGTGTCCCACCTAGGACACCACTGTCACCTTCATGTCCCACCCTGGGGATCACTGTCACCACTGTGTCCCATCACTGTCCCCACTCCTGGAGGATGCTCAGGGGCGTTCCAGGGTGTCACTGTCACCCCTGTGTCCCCACTGCTGTCCCCACCCCTGGAGATTGCTCAGGGGTGGCCCAGGGGTCACTGTCAGCTCCATGTCCCTCCCTAGAGGGGCAACGTCACCCCAAAATCACACCCAGGGGGGTCACCATCACCCCTGCGTCCCACCTAGGGTGCTGTCGTCCCCGCCGTGTCCCACACAGGGGGTCACAGTCACCCCTGTGTCCCACTGCCGCCCCACCGCAGGCAGCTTGTCCCCGCCACGGGCGTCCCCCACACGTGCACCGAATCCACCGGGACTCAGCATGGAGAAAGGGGGCTTCTCACTGGGGGGGGGAGGACAGCTCAACCCCAAACCCACCCCATCAACCCCCCAAAATCCT
>NW_009258692.1:26427-27165 GCF_000687185.1 Egretta garzetta
GGGTGTCCCCCCCCTCGCACCCTTTTGTCCCCAGGGCGCCTGGTGGCCGCCTACAGGAAGACCCACCTGTGTGACGTGGAGCTGGAGGGACGCGTCACCATGAAGGAGAGCAGCTTCACCAACCCCGGCGCCGAGATCGTGGCCCCGGTCAGCACGCCAGCGGGGAAGGTACGGGGCGCACGGGCCCCCCGGGGGACGAGGGGCTCCCCTGGCTCGACACCGCGTCCCCTCCGCTGTCCCCTAACCCCTGCCCAGAGCCCCCCGGGGCCGTGTCCTCGCTGACGTCCCCTCCTCGTCCCCGCCAGCTCGGCCTC
The DNA here is from genome assembly GCF_000687185.1 of Egretta garzetta. Classification (NCBI taxonomy): domain Eukaryota; kingdom Metazoa; phylum Chordata; class Aves; order Pelecaniformes; family Ardeidae; genus Egretta; species Egretta garzetta. The sequence goes on from NW_009258692.1 coordinate 26,742, forward strand.
TCCATCTGCTACGACCTGCGCTTCCCCGAGATCTCGCTGGCGCTGCGCCGTGCCGGCGCCGAGATCCTCACCTACCCCTCAGCCTTCACCGTCCCCACGGGCTCGGCGCACTGGGAGGTGAGCTCGGCCCCGGCAGCTCCAGCCCCTCGTCCCCCGCAGGGCTGGGGACACCCCGGGGGCTGAGCCCCCACCCCAGTCCTCTTCCACAGCAAGCAAGCAGGGACAAATCCTGCAGCCCAGAGGGGCCAAGAGCCTCTTTTTCTCGGGGTATTTGAGCCTCTTTTTCTCGGGGTATTTGAGCCCGAGAGGTATTTTTTGGGTATTTGGGTACGAATCCCCGCTCTCTGCCCCACGTCCTGCCCCGGGGGCTGCGGTCAGGCAGTGCCGTGTCCCCCGGCAGGTGCTGCTGCGGGCCCGGGCCATC
>NW_009258692.1:28559-29380 GCF_000687185.1 Egretta garzetta
AGGGGGGGGACAAGGCCCCCCCCAACCCCGGTGCAGGCCCCGTGGGGGCCAAGCCCCCCCCGGTACGAGCCAACGCCGAGCCCCCCCTGCCCCCGGCTCGCCCAGCCCCATCACTGACACGCCCCAGGCAGGATTTTTGCCTTTTTTGTGTTTGTTTGTTTTTAATGGATACAAAATAAAAGAGAAAAAAAGGAAAAACAAAGCAAGAGAGGAGGTGACAGGACAGGGAAGGGGGGAGGAAACACGTAAGCCTCCGGCGCTCCCCGCAGCTCCAAACCCAGAGTTGCACGGTACCGGGCGGGGGTCTCAATCATCTTTTCCTTTTCTTTTAGAAAAAAAAAAAAAGAAAAAAAAAGAACAGAACCAAAAAGCGCGGGTCCCACCGAGCAGCCGCGGGGCGTCAGGGAGCCGTCTGCAGCATCAAGTTCCTCAGGAGTTTCTGGCGCCCGACCTCGTAATCCTCTTCGTCCACATTGACCAGCAGTTTGATGGCTTCGTGGCCCACGGCTTGTTTGAGCGAGTCCGTGATGAAGACGCCCTTGAGGGCTTCCAGCAAAGAGCCGTTGATGTAATCGCGCCAGAACGCGTCGAGGTAGGTGAGCTCTGAGAATTTTATGTCACAGATGATGGAGCCCAGGTCCCGGGACTTCAGGATGGTGTTGGCCTGGTTGAAGCGCTCGAACTGACGCTCCAAGGGGTCCTGCTTGTTGGAGAAGACGTTGCCTTGAAGCGCCGTCTCGTGCTGGCAGTACTCGGCTCGGACTCGCAGGCGGATGTCTGAGGGAAGCGGGGAGGGTGGTGAGTGCTCCGGCGCGGGGCTG
>NW_009258692.1:29851-30141 GCF_000687185.1 Egretta garzetta
CCAGCCAGAGGTGAGTCCCCGCGCTGCCAGTGGGAGCAGACAAGGCCAAAGCAGGACAGTCCCAACGAATTCCCACAGACTGGATCCCCACAGACTGGATCCCCACAGACCGAACCCCAAGGTCTGGCAGCGGGCACTGGCACCCACCTGATTTGTGGGGGTGGCCAAGCCTGTGCTCCGCCTCGCCATGAGCTCGGGGCGTCACGTAGCGAATGGACGTCTCCTCCAGGTACTTGTCCACCAGGTCCGGACACACTGGAAGAGAGAGGGGACACAGGGCTGTCAGGGGG
>NW_009258692.1:30482-31703 GCF_000687185.1 Egretta garzetta
GGAGCGCGAAGCCTCCGGTATTTACCCGGCCGCTGCAGCTCAGAGCCCTGAAGGAACACGCTGGCAGGATGCAGGGCTTTGGGAGAGTCCAGCTGCTGAGCAGAAGCAGCTGCTGAGCAGAGATTACGGGGTGAAACCAGTTTAATTTGAGGGCCAGGATGTTTTCTCCGGGTTGTTTTTGTCCTGCTTGGTGAGCTCGGAGCAGTGCCTGGGCAGGATCCCTCCCATCCCCACCGGACCGAAGCCGGCCAAGGCTGCGGATCTCCCCGGCTCCCTCCGCCTTCACCCAGCCGGCCCCGGCTGCACCGAGCTAATTTGGGACAGGGTTTCGTTCCTTTTCGGAGCCATGAATGTGAATGAGGCGGGAGGAGACCTGGCTGCTGCAAGGGCATGGGAGCAGGGACAAGAGTCAGCTCGGCCGGTCCGGAGGAGCCTTCCCTTGCCCAACCAATCCCTCCCCTTCGAACGCAAAGCGCCGTGCGTTATAACCCACGTGTAAGGTGCCCTGCTTAATAAAGCTTTTTGAAATGCTATTTTTGCACATTTAATTAAACCGTTTCCACCCAAGCGTGGCCGGAGACACGGTGAGAATGCGATCTCACGGGTACGCAGCATCGCTCCTCACACGATGGCGGCGTACGGAGACGCGAACGCCGGCCCCCGTCCACACGCAGGAATCGCGCTTTAATTTAATGTCAATCCATCCATCTCATCCCGAGAACACCAAAAGCCGGCACGGGGAGGGCTCGCCTGGCTCCACCGACCGGGGGGCAGCAGCCGAGCGCCCCTTCAGTTCGGATATTTGCACCCAGAAAGCAAAAAGCTGCTCAACAGACACAAAAATAACGCTCCGACCCCCCCAGACCCGACACAAACCGGGGGACACGGAGCCGTGGATCCACCCGTGCGCCCTGTGGAATCGGCATCATCGGAAACCTCCCCCGAGTCCAGGCACCGCACAGCTGGTCTGCGTAACGCGCCCGTCCGCCACTTTCCCTTTTCCTCCAGTTTTTCTTGGCTCGGCGCAGAGGAAGCGCGCTGGAAGGTTACACCGGCTCCGGTAAACAGCCTTCTACGCCCCGCGAGAGGCTCGGCGTGCCGCGGAGCTGGCGGCGACAGCACGGGGACAGGCTGGGATCCATCCCCGGCACACGGGGCAGGGAGCGCGCTCCCGGCTCCCAGGAAGGGCCGGGGAATGGGAAAATCCTGACGACAGCAGGG
>NW_009258692.1:31820-33004 GCF_000687185.1 Egretta garzetta
AGCGCCCCTGTTTTTTTTCAAGCCGCTGGATCCAGTCTCCCCCGGCAGGACGGAGGCCGCAGGCAGCGCGGGACCACGCTCCCGGTGACAGCCCCAGCCCGAGGGGGGTCGTTCCCACCGGCACCACCATCCCTCCTCTCCCCCCCAGCGCCGGGGAGCTGTTCCTGCCTGCCTCTGCCTGCGCTCGCCGCTTTCCCAAGCGCTGGCGGGGAACAGCACCGCTGCCCCCGGTGCGAGCAGAAACCGGGGAGACTCAGCAGCCTGGGACTGCCAATAAAGCCCAATTATCCCAATTTAAAGTGAAGATGCAAATTTCAGAGGTTGGATCCTGCTGGCGCAGCCTTACGCATCCCCTCCGACAAGCGTGCTCTCCTTCATGGCTCCTCTGGTTCTGGTTAATCTGGGTGATGTTCTTTGAGCTGTAAATTGAGGGGGTTTGCCAAAAAAAGAAAAAAAAAAAAAAAGAGGCACAGGGCCAAGGGGGGGGAGGGCAGGGGATCAGCTCAGCCCGGCAGCTCCGTGAAGCGACCGACAACCCACTGGGTTACCCCCACTGCGGGGGTCTCCGAGCCAGGAGAGAGCAAGGGGAAAAGGGGAGGCTGAAAGAGGAGGGTTAGGGGCATCCCACTGGAAAATGGGGAATAAAAAATTATCTGAATTTGGGCACAGGTTTCTCACCCCAGCCTCTCTGCGTACCGTGTGCCGCAGGACCAGCAGCACCAGCTCAGGGAGGACATCACTTGCCTTCCCAAACTTGCCTCGGCCCTGAAGGGACGCGGGGGTTCCCGCTGAAGCCACCGGCACATGGAGCACAGCAGCCGTGAGTTCCCCCGGACCCTCCTGGCTCCTTGGCATGGCCCTGGGGCTGCCCACGGCATCTCGCCCCAGGCAGGATTTTGGGCCAAAAGGAGCATTTCCCCAAAAACTAGAGACAAGCAGCGGGAGCTGGGAGAGCTGGGAGTCAGAGGCACGGAGCCGGGAGTCGCAGAGCTGCACAGCTCGCAGCAGAAATCCCAGATCTCTGCCGCTGGAGACCTCAGAGCTTGCCAGAAACGAAACGAGGCTTTAACTCCCCAAAACTGTGCATGGGCGCGTGCTAAAACCCTACAAAACACCCTTTCCCCTCCTCTGCCTGCGCTTCCCTGCTGTCCTGGCAGCCTCGGGGGTCCTCCGCCACCCCGCCC
>NW_009258692.1:33209-33815 GCF_000687185.1 Egretta garzetta
AGCGCCAGCAAGAAGTCCCGGCCGCTGCGGATCATCCCCCTCTCGTAATCATCGATCACGTCCACGAAGAGGAAGGAGAGCACCCGCACGTCCCGGTGGGTCAGGTGGGTGCCCACGATGTCGAACATGCGGTGCAAGCTGTAGAGCCCGTGCTCCCGGTCGCCCTGTTCCTCCGGCCAGGTTTGCGCTCGGCTCCGTTTGAAGGCGGCCATCTTGCACCGCTGCCGGCACGTGCCGAGCCGGGGGCTCCTCTCCGCGCGGCAACCCTGTAAGACAAAGAGGGCCAACAGGCTTTAATCCCTTCCCCATGGATGCTTGGTTAAAAACCCCACTCTGCATCCCCCTGCTGCAACTCCATGCTCGGCAGCGGCTCGGCTTCTCCTCTGCCAGAGCATCTTACACCAAAAATCCAGGGCTGGGCACCAGACCGAGAGCACCGCGCTCTGCCAGCACCGACAGGTCCCTGCCGCGTTAACTTGTGAACCCAAACACTGTCTGGCAGGAGCACCCACGGGCTACGGCACTGGGTGGCAGAGCTCCAGACCACAACCCGGGACCGATGTCCTCTACCCCTGCACACCGAGTCCTCGTGTCCCCCCAGCAAAG
>NW_009258692.1:33914-35118 GCF_000687185.1 Egretta garzetta
GCGCCCCTCGCCAGACTGGCTTCAGCGGCCGACGCGGGGCTCACCCTCCTCGTCTCAGCAGGTTTCGTGCCGGGTTACGGCCCCCCCGGGGAAGTTCCTCATCGCTCTGCCATCACCCGGCTCTCAGCCGCACACACAGCTTCGCTTCTGCGCCGAGAGCTGCGGGGAGTCGCACGCCTGGCCGAAAAGAGGAGGGAGCCACAGGAATCGTGGCCCCTTGCCTGGCCTCCTTCGGGGATCGAGATCCGTCACAGCCAAGCGGGTGACGTTAAGGTGTCCCACGCCTGGGGACGGCACCGTGCCACTGCACAGAGTCAGCTGCCAGACATGCAGGGAACCGGCGACGAGCCGTTCGGCAACACGGCGATTGGGTTGGGAGTGAACCGCACCGCAGGGCTTGCTGGGCGCGACGCACAGACCCGGGGCGCCCCCCAGGGCTGTTTGGAGGGGGCTTCGGACCCCCAAAGCGCATTTAAGCACCTGCAGCATCTCAGGCTCGGGGCTGGGGGTAGCACCCGTGGCAAAAGGGCACCTGCCCCGGGCACACCCTCGGCGTGCCGGCATGCATGCCGTACAGGGGAGTCACGCCGTCGTTGCGTCATGGATATACCCTACAACGATGGCCCTCGTTAGTTTAACCGGGTCAGGAGCCCTCCTTCCCTGCGGGATGCCGGACCAGGGGCCGCAGGAGAGCTGAGATCACAGTCCAATACCACGCCTGCTGTTCTCCAGACAGGCTCCAGCCCCAAAATCCGTGGCTCTCGGCTCTGCGCGGCACCGGGCCATGGCTCCCTCTCCTCTCCAGAGAGCTCACTCGAGCCCAGCCGGCGTCACCGCGGGGAGACTTTGCTTGGTTACGGTTCCCAAAACAGTGAGGCGGCGGCGGCGTAAACACGGGGCACCGGCAGGAATCTCCCATCTATTCCCGGCACAGCCCATGACTCACGCTCTGGCCCCGGGCAGGCGGAGGAAGAGGGAGCCCTCGGCAGGGCTTGTCGCCGCTCCGGCGGCCACCCATCTAGCAGGGCATCGGCAGGGTTTTACATTCCTACTGTAAAATGCAAATCAATTAAAAATGTGTTGAGTGACTGCTGCTCTGAAACGGGCCCGACGCGGCTCTGACTGCTCCCGCTGGGGAGGAGGGGGCACCACGCACCACACAGGGTTCCCCCCCAAGTAGAGAAGTCAGATAAATACAGCTTCC
>NW_009258692.1:35180-35926 GCF_000687185.1 Egretta garzetta
GCACCCCAGCTCCTCTCCAACGCCTCCTCCCACCCCAGGGCCGAGCCACATCAGCCCCACGGAGAAGTCGGAGCACGCTGGGCTGCAGCCCAGCACACCCCGGGAGCCGGAACAGATTTCTGCGGTCCCATAAACCCTGCAAAAGCTGAGTTTTGGAGAGGCCTTTACCAGGAGCTGCGGCTGCATGACAACAGAATATCAACAGGCAGCACACGCAACGGCGTGAGCACGGAATGGAAGTGTAGGGGGAAAAAAAACCCCAAAGACAAACAATCCTTCAGCTTGACGGTCGCTGTCATGAGCGGAAAAAACACGGGAGCAACCAAAGCCTTTGCCGAAAGCCGCACTTCAAGCTGGTGGTGAAGTCCCCAGAGCTCCTCAGCCGCATCCAGACCGGTTCTGGTGCTGCGGCACTGGTGTTGACTGGTAAACGAAGCCGCTCAGCACGCACCCGCAGCTCTCCCTCCGCTCCCACCCCACCACCGGGTTTGGGGGTGTTGCACCCACGCTCTGCACTGGGGTTTTGTAGCAGGAGCCGTAAATATTCCCGCACAAAGTACCACACGCAAGGAACGAGGACGGGAGGCACAGGGCGAGGCCTCTGCTTTCTTCCCGGCGTCCCATAGGCAGCTCAGAGATAAAAAGGCCCCAGGTAAGCCGCACACCCTCTTGCCAGCCGATCGCCTGGGTATTTACACCACGACGTCTTCCCGGGGCAGCCCCAGAAACCCGACCTCTGTCCCCAA
>NW_009258692.1:36563-39911 GCF_000687185.1 Egretta garzetta
CAGCAGAAGACAAGGAGCTGCCCGTGCCGATGGCGCCGGGGCTGTCCCGTACCGGAGCACAGGTGACAAAACCCCGCACAGGCGTCCCCAAAGACCCCTGCCCGCCCCCAGCACCAGCGAGCGGCACATCACACCGGCTCCGGAGGAGACTTTCCTGGAGGAGACCTTCCACAGCACTCCAGGGTCATTAAAATAATTTAAGGTGAACAGGAAAAACAAGCTTTTGGTGCCTACAAAGCTCCGCAGTTAATCAGTCCCAGCCTTACCCAAACATCCGACTTAACCCATGCGGATGCTGGGGATTTCTGCCCCCGAATTGCAGGTAACCACCACCACCACCCCCTCCCGACAGCACATTCCTGCCCGGATGGGCACGGAAGTCACAAATACCAACTCCCAAGTCAGAATTTGGCTCTGCAGTGGATTTTCCGGAGCAGCCCTATCCCAGCCTCCTCCATCCGCCGCACACGAACAGACGCAACGGAGACACCCAGTCGCGCGTTCGCTGCAAGGCCAGACCCGACCCGGCGCAGCTCGGCGAGGACCGGCCACCACGGCAGAGCCGGATGAACGGCGCCGCGGAGCCTCGGCAGAGGCGCGAAGCCCGAGGCGGAGCCAGAACCCAAACACCACCTTTCCCAACCCCCCCGATTACCCAAGAGAAGGAAACGCCAACAGAAGCCAACAGCCAAATGCTTCGGTTTCACCGCCCCAGCAGCGCTTAACCAGGAGGCTTCTTCCTCTCCCCCTCAGACACCTTCAACTGGAAGCTGCCTCTGCGAAGGGCCATTAGTCTGGAGCCGGCCCGGCGGCCCTGCTTGCCCAGCTCTTCCCCCGACAGCTCCTGCGGTCACCGTCACACCAGACCTGCATTTCTTCCCCTCTCCTTCTTCAGGATAGAGCTCGGCTGCCCCGCAGCTCCCCACACAGCAGAGGGCACAGATCCCGTCCGTCGGGACGGCAGTCCCAGCCCCAAACCTCCTCCCCCAGGAGCCCGGGACCGCGCTGGACAGGCCCCCAGGTCGGGAGCTGCTCGCCGAGGCTGCTTGGCTGACGCTTGTTTGTGGGACCAAATACCTGGCCGCACAGTCGGCAAACCTTCCCAATTCCCGGGCCGGCAGACAGACGGGACGCTGCCCGCGGTGGCAGTGGGGTGGCCACCCCAACACCCGTCCCAGCACACTCGTCATCCCAAGGCATCACAGCCGCGGGACGGGTAACCGCAGCTGGCAAACTCACTACGGGACACGATGGATTAATGAGAAAAGTGGGGCTATAAACAGAGGATGAGCCGACCAAAGGGAGCTGAGGAGAAATAAGATTAATCCCTAATTGTCCTCTTCAGAAGGGTTCTTTTTTTTTTTTTTTTTTTTTGACCTTCCCTTGGTAGCGCTTTGTACCTGGGTCAGTGCTGGGGAGGGGACAGCGGGTCTGAGCCGGTACAGTAATGCCCATAGGGCAGAAAAAGATCCTGAACCCACCGGTAATTACAGCAAACCCGCCAGCCCCAGCTCAACAAAATACACTCGATTTCAGCAGCAGCAGAGGAGCATGCACAGCCATCCCGGGACACCCCACAGCAGGGAGGGACGGAGGAGGAGGAGGAAGCAGCGTTCAGCCACGCTGCGTCACCGGACAAAGTATTTGTAACCCCACAAGAACGAGCCAGATGCAAAAATAGTTCCGCTAGCAGTGGTGCCGGGGTAGGGCTGGGGGGGATTTTTGGTGCATGGGTTTAGTTAGGAGAGGGGGCTCTTTAAGTGCAGGAAGCGCTTTTCACCTCTAGTCATCGCCCTGTCTAATTCCTGCCACCTCAATTAATCCCTCAATCTAATTTCTGCCAGAGTGCCACCCACAGCCTCGATTCCCAATGCCACTAATGCCTGCCCTGACCAGCACCGGCCCCAGCAAAGGGACCCCGCAGCAACACCCCTCTCCGGTCACTACTGGGGTGCTGAGATGGAGCAGCACCAGCACCAACCAGGAATGGTGCCCGAACCACCGCACGCCGCCGGGGAGAAGAGGAAAATCCTAAATATAATCCCAAAGCTGGAAACTCCCAGCAGCGCTGGAGCTGCTCTCCCCAAGCCTCCCCTACACCGGCGCGTAACCGCCTGCGACGCTCGAGCCATGGAAACGGGAGCGCGGGCAGGGGACGCGCCGCCACCGACGTCAGCCGGGCAGCACCGCCAGGTCCCTACCAGAGCCCTGGATCGCACCCAGCAGCTCCTCGGGAAGACACCGGCCAGCCGGCTTTACCAATCTCGCCCCTTCCACCAGCAAAAAGACGCCTGATCAGGACTCACCTGCAGGCGAGCTTCCCGAACTTCCCCGAGCCAGGACAATTAGGCCAAGCGCAGAGTTATTAACCCAGGCAGGCGATAAATCTCAGCGAGGCTGGGCCCCGTGCGCAGAGGGGCTGAACCTCTCCCAATCCACCCCGACAGCACAAGGCTCACGCCAGCAGCTCCTTACAGGAGAGGAGGGATGGGCGCATCGTTAGTGCATTGGGGAAAAAAAAAAAAATACATATAGGAACACCCACCTTAGCGAGGAGCTCTTCCGGTCCTGCTGAGATCCACGATTCGAACAGCAGCCAAGCGAGAATGTTTTTAAGAAGTCTTCTATCCCCTCTTCTCCTTGACTTGTTAAATAAACCACCCAACAGAATCAGGGAAGCTCCCACAGAGAGTTCCTCGTACGGCTCTTGCAGTGGGGAAGCCAAACTTCCAGAGTCGGGGATCGGCGGTCAGTGTTAAAGCTGGTCGACTTGCCAGAAGCCACCCAATTTTTTTTTCCCCCCCCAAAACCTTCTTTTTTTTTTTTTTCCTACTTAATAATTTATTGGCATGGGGAGGAGGAAAAGGAAAGTCTGGAACTCACCCTGCGCTCTCTAGGCCATTTCTTTTTTTAAAGTCACCATTCCTGAAGAACTACCTCCCCTGTTCCCTTCTTACCAGCAGGACTTAATGCCGCCCTCGCAGACCCAGGCGAGGGGAAGGGTGCTCAGAGCACCTTACGCCTCGATTCGCTTTCTCAGTATAGCAACTCCTCCAGAAACTGGATCGGGTTAGGCGATAAACCTTAACAAAAAAGCCAGGCGAGGGTCACCTGAACCGGGTTATTCCTTTAGGATTCAGCCCATACCTTCTCCTTCGCGTCCGCTCACACGGGGAGCCCTCGCCTCCTCCCCACCAGCTCCTTAGGACGAGCTTATCTCCCGGGAGAGAGCCTGCTCCTAACGCCGGGCCGGGGGCCTCGACAGCCGCGCTGCCCTACGCCTGTATTTAACACCAAACCCCCCCAAACTCGCCGGGAGTTCGGCTTCAGGCCCCCAGGACACCGCCC
>NW_009258693.1:0-261 GCF_000687185.1 Egretta garzetta
GGGGACCCGAGGGGCTGCAGGGCCCGGGTACATCCCCATCCCTCCCGCACACTCACTGTACACTCTGACGGTGAGCGGGGTGCTGCGTTTCCGCACGGTGGCCGTCTCCGTCTGCACCTCGCAGGAGTAGTTCCCCGAGTGGGTCAGCCCCACGGCTGGCAGGCAGAGCTCAGGGGAGCCCTGGGGCCCCCCCACCACTGCCTCATCCCGGTAGAAGAGGTACTGGAGGCTGGCGAGGGGCCCACGGGAGCGGGGGGGGCT
>NW_009258693.1:2015-2337 GCF_000687185.1 Egretta garzetta
ACCCCAGAGGAGCAGCGCTGCGCTCCTGGCCATCCCAGCACGCTGCTCTGTGCTGGTGGGGCCACCTGCCCCTCACGTAGCCGCTATTTGGGGAAAGGGGAAGGAAGTGACTTCCGCGTCCCCGGGGCTTTGCCCTGGCCTGGGGGACATGTGCCTGGGGGCACGTGGCAGGGACATGTCGGGCACCAGCGAGGGGTGGGGTTGGGTCTGGAGGAGCCGTCAGCTCCTTCGCCCAGGAGGGTCCCTCGAGGCACCAGGACCCTCCACGGACGCAGGGCACGAGCAGACCCGCGGGCATCCTGCGCTCACGCGGTGCTGAAAA
>NW_009258693.1:7421-14554 GCF_000687185.1 Egretta garzetta
GTGGGCCGCCCCGCGTCCGGCAGTGCTCGCCTCGCGTCCGTCTGTCCTGCGCGTGGTAGAGGTGGATGTCTGGGCTGCGTCTGCCTCGGTCTTCTTCGTAATGCCAAATTATTTGTATCGGTGGCGTGGCCCTGGGCTCCTCCAGCTGCTCGCCCCTTCGGTCCTGCAGGATTTCTCCTGCCGTTCAGGCTTTCCTCAGCCTCGGGACCGCTGCTTTCCCCTGGGGAGCCGGGAGCATCCCCCCTCCCAGGTGCTGGACGGGGAAGGGGCAGTTCTGCATCCTGAAGCAGCCAGTGCTTGTTAGCTGTGGTTAATTAGGCCCTGCCCACACTGGGAGCGGGTTCATGCTGTCCCGTGAGGCACTGGGGGAGCCTGGGCCGTGCCGTGGGGAGGTGGGTGCTGTGTCCCCCAAAAAGACGCTGCCATACCCAGGATGCTCCAGGATGGAGGTTCTGGACTTTCGGGTGGGCAAACGGGAAGCTGCTTAATTAGTGTCGTCACTCGGACCTTGCAGTCTCCCAGGTAGGTTCGTGATTAACCGAGGCTCTCCTGAGCGCGGCCCGCTGGCAGGCTTCTGCCTATGTCTCAGCAAACCAGAGGCGCCTGGCCGGCCTTTCCCGAGCGAGGGCTGTTCGGGGTGGAAACCTGTTCATCACGGGAGGTTGAACTGGGGGTTTAAACCCCTCAACACCATCCTGGGGGCAAGGAAGGCTCCTCTGCAGTGAACCGAGGAGGTCGCCTCCGTCGATGTCCGATGAGAAAACTTCCCTTGCATAGAAGAGGCTCAGCCCAGCCCAGTGCGAGAGGGACCCGGTGTAAATTCCGGCACGAGGCCGTGCCGCGGTGTTCTGTGGGCATCTCGGCGTGCTGGGGCGTTAGAAACCAAGGTGAGGAGCTCTCGGTGGGTCAGAAATGCCCCGTGCTTGCTTCTCGCTCTGTTGCTCCTCTGCTTTACGTAGCCCAAACACGGACTGGGTGCTGAGCACCCATGGAGTCTGGCTATCCGGGTGTTTATAGAGCTATGTAAATATTTTAATGACGGATCATTCAGGGACAAAGCGTCTGCGAGCACGGGGTTCCCAGCCGTAAAGCAGCTGGGTTGGCGATGCCGTGGCACATGGCCGAGTCCTGTGGGTGCTGCGGAGGGGCACCGAGCGCCGGCGTGGATGGGTGGTGGATCTCGGGCAACAGTGAGGGGCTGGAGCTGGCTGCCACATGGAGTATGGCCTGCGTCCCGCTGGCTTGTGGCCTTACAGGTTGGGCTAGCAGCTTGGGACAGAAAGGACCATCTCCTGGGCATGGCTGTTGGAGTTGGTGATCAGTATCGTGCCGGTTTGGGGGCTTGGAGACCAGCAGGCAGTGGGGCGGCATGGCGGTGCGAGCCCCGGCGGTGCCAGCAGGATGCTGAGCCCCAGGCATTCGCTCGTCGGGTCGAGGCCGTTCCTGCCGTAGGGGGAGGAGGCAGCAGCGCTGTGGCAGCACCCGCAGCTCGATCCCGGTGGACGCAGAGGCTGCCAGGAGGCTGTGGCATGCGGAGGGATATTTTTAGGGCCCTCGCAAGGGTGCTGGAGAGTCAGGCTTCGAGCATGTGAAGCTGGGAGCGCTGATCCTGTCCAGATGTTGACTCCAGGGAACTGCAAAACCCACGCGTCAGCTCCTGGGGTCCCTCTGCCTGGTGCCCTGGAACCAGGCTGGGTTCGGTGGCTCCGGACGTGTGCCCCAAGGCCTTGCCACCTTGGCAAGGAGACCCGGCCTGTTGCTGGCGGCCCGGTGGGGGGCTCGGATCTCCCGGTGAGGGCTCAGGGCTCTCTGCAGGGCTGACCGTGTCCCAGCGCCCTCCGCTCTGCGCCGAGCAGGGTCTCACTGCTTCCCTCAGCCACTGCTCCCCAGTTTGGGGAGGTGGAAGCGACACCTTTGGCACCGTCTGTGTTTCCAGCAGCCAGCGACTCGAGCGCGGGGTTCCCCCGTGTCCGCCTGCTGCCGGTTTGTCCCTGCCTGAGCCCTCGAGTGCCGCCGGGCGCCCGGTGTCCCCCACCGTGTCCCTGGTGCTGGCAGAGGCTGCGTCTGTCCCTGCTGTCCCCTCTGCTGAGGGAGCTGAGAGCTGCTTTTCTCAATTTCCCTGCGAGGTTATGGTCCTCTGGTGTGGGTGGATGAGACACGAAGTCAGGCTAATTATTTGGTAATGGATTCCTCTCTTCTGAAAGCTCGTTTCTTGTTCCTCACCTTTGTGAGAAGGCTGCCGTGCAACAGCGTTAATGACAGATGGGAGTAGGTAATTTGTCACAGGGGAATAACCGCCGAGGAACAAAGTCCAAACCCGGTTCCTTCTGTGTGTGCGAAGGCTCTCCCGGCCCCTTGCTTCCAAAACCAAAATACGTGGTGGGGGGAAAGCTGATCTGCTGGCGGACTTTCTGGGGAGTGAAGCCATAGCGGAGCTCTGCGCTGTTCTGAGCCTGTTCCTTGGTCATCTGGCACGACAGGCGCCCGACCAAGGACAGAGTTGCCTCGCTGCTTAGAGCAGTAAATTAAAACCAGTCCTGTCCGAGCTCCTGCCTGGTCCTGCCCGTGTGCCCACAGCCCCCAGCATGCCGGCGCAGAGCGGGCACCCGGCGGGTTTGGCCACAGAGAGGAGCGCTGAGGCTCTGGGGCAGCTCTCGTCCCTGGCGTTGCTTCTCAGCCCTTTCCTCCCCCTCTCCGCCGTATTGGTGTTTTAACGTGGTTTTATACGGGCTGCCAGGCCAGCTGGGGAGGAGTGGAAACTGAAGCTGCAAGAAAACACCTTATCTTTTTCTTCTGCGCTACCGCTCTTGTCGCTGAGCGAGCACCGGCAGTCGGCTGAGGCTCGCTGGTGTTTTCAGTTGCATAAACTTGGTTTCCTTATAAAAGCTCCTACGCTGGAGAAGCTTTTATCGTGCTTCAGCAGAGCCAGCCCGGCTGCCCAGGCCTTCCCTGGGCGCCCAGCGGTGACGGTGGTGGTGGCCCCCGCTCCGCCGCCCTGCGGCTGTAGCTGTGGGTCAGCAGCTTCAGCAAGCCCTGCGTGCCTCCTAAATCACCCGTGTCTAGAGAGGAGCCGCGCTCAGGCTTGGACTGGCAGCGACAGACCCAGCCTGGGCAGAGCCTTTCGCTGCCTTTGGCTCTTCGGGGTTCTCTGCTGGTGCTAATTCCCAGTCTAACACGGATTAGTCTCCGAAGCGTTTGCTGTAATTGGAGTTAATGATGTTCTGGCTTCGGCTTTTCCCCGCGTGCAAGTGGGGAACTTTGAGCAGGCTCCCTGACACCGGTTAAGAGTGAGCAGCTAAACCAAGTATGACAAAGTCTGACTAAAAATAGAAGGAAAGTAAAGAACGAGCAAAGCATAAATAAAATGTTGTTGAGCTTTTTTCCCTCCACCTTGGCAAAACCTCTGCTGCTCGTGACTCCAGTGTGCTTTCCTCCCATGTCTTGGCGTAACCTGGCGAGGTGGCCACCTGTGGCCACTGGCAAGTGATGGGCACCGCGATCCCAGTGTGGGGGTGGGGGGGGTGTCCACAGTCCCCGGGCGAGGAGGCAGCTCTGCTTCACAGCCACGGCAGCAGGGGGGAGCTGGGGCTGCTTTGGACACCGTCCCCCGATGCAGCAGGGCCGTCGCTGCTCCTGCAGCCCGTGCCTCCCCTCCCCACGGCAGCCGGCCCTCCAAAGCAAGGGCTGGGAAATGCCCGGGAGCTGAGAACATGCTCGCCTTTGGTTTTCCGTGCGCTCGTGAGGAATTGGCGAGCCTCTCCTGGAGCAACTGGAAATGCTGGGGTGGTCCTGGCCCCTTTGCCGGGCTCTGCTCTTGCCCGCTCTCTGGGAGGAGCAGGGTTGTTGGGGGTGCCAGAGGCTGAAGCTTGTGTTTGGGGGAGGCTGGGCGGGCTGGCCAGGCGTCTGGGGCCACTGTCCTGTCTGTGGCATGGAGGAAAACGGCCCCTCAGCAATGCCGGGAGGATTTTGTGCGTGGGAAGGTGTTTAAAAATCTGTCACTGGGGTTAAAAAAACCTCTTGAGCAGCTTTTAACTGTCTGCCTACGGTCTGCAGGTGCCAAGAAGTTTCTCGATATCGTGACTCGCTGCCTTCCCAGCCACCTTGCCTCATCTGCCTGCAGTCTGAGCCCCGCTCCTGCCTCCCTGCCCGCCCCGAGCCAGGGATGTGTGTTGTGCAGCTGCCAGGCTGGAGTCAACACCTCCTCCTTCCCCGAGAGCGGCTGGGGATTGCCAGTCGGGAAGCGCCTGTCTCATTGCGAGAGGCGAAGCGGGGTCCGGGCGCAGGCAGCAGAAGCCGGGAGCCATCCCGTGGGCAGGAGGAGAGGCAGCGCGGCGGGTCGCGGATCTGCTTCCCTGCTAAATCGACGGCGTCTGAGCAAATTAGAAACTGGAGAGGAGTTTAGGGGATGGCGGCGAGCGGCCCTGTTACCCAGCTGTGGGTGCCTTGGTGGAGGCCAAGGGACGTTACCGTTCGCTCTGCCCTCAGTCATAACTGATGAGCTTTTGTTGTTGTGCACGCTCGTGTGCACTGAGCGCGGTCACCGAGCCTGTAGCCACATGCACACCACTGCTCCGCTGGTTGAATTTTCCCGTAGAAAGCGGTGCTCTCCGAATCAGCTTGTGATGCCGTGGGTTTGCGTGCAGCTCCACGGGCACGGGCCAGCATGTCCCTGTCTTGGCAGACTGGCCGTGGCAGGGATGCTCCAGCTTCTGATTTCTCCCTCTCTCACAGGCAGGGTGAGTGCTCTGGAAAACACGATGTCGGATAAAGGGAGCAGCATGGAGGGGAAGACGGAGATAGTGAATGGTAAGGGTGCCGGCAGGGACCGGTCTCCCCCTGCCTGGGGTCTCCTGCTGGGGAGGCTCATGGCCTTGTCTGCACCACGCAGGCAGCTTGTCCAGCAGCCCGGAGGAGATGTCAGCTGAGGAGGGCCGAGAAACCTCCTCCGGCATCGAGGTGGAGGCCTCCGACCTCAGCCTGAGCCTCACGGGAGACGACGTGGGGCCCAACCGCACCAGCACGGAGAGCCGGGACACAGACACAGAGAGCTCGGGGGAAGAGAAGGACTCTGACAGCATGGACGACACGGGCCACTACTCCATAAACGAGGAGAACCGTGCCCTTGACCGGTCGCACTCTGAGGAGGAAGAGGAGGAGGATGAAGAGGAGGAGCAGCGGTCCCACCGCCGTGCCCAGCGCAAGCGTGCCAACCACGACCAAGACTTCTCCGACGACGAGCAGGCCCTGGAGGACTGGGTGTCCTCGGAGACCACGGCGCTGCCCCAGCCCCGCTGGCAGGCGGTCCATGCCCTCCGGGAAAGGGAGCTGGGCTCCAGCGCCCGCTTCGTCTACGAGGCCTGTGGGGCCAGGGTCTTCGTGCAACGCTTCTGCCTCCAGCACGGCCTGGAGGGCCACACAGGCTGTGTCAACACCCTGCACTTTAACCAGCGCGGCACGTGGCTGGCCAGCGGCAGCGACGACCTCAAAGTGGTGGTGTGGGACTGGGTCAGGAGGCAGCCGGTGCTGGAGTTCGAGAGCGGCCACAAGAGCAACGTCTTCCAGGTGAGGAGCGTGCGGGGAGGGTCCTAGGAGGGCTGGGGGTGACAGAAGATCCCCCAGGGTGGGCAGGCGCCGGCTCTAGAAGCATGTAACTTCAGCTGGACGATGCTGTGCGGGGCAGGAGAAACGTGCTGTTAAAGATAAGGGTTGTGGCAGGAGTCCAGGGGCAGAGCGGTAGCTAACCACCAAAACCTACTGGTGTGCCCTAAAATCCACCACATCGCGAGCCCTGGCTGGGGGCGGTGGGGGGGGGCGGGAGCCGTGCTCAGAGGAGGACGTGCCATGCCGTGGTGGGCAGCGCGGCACGTGGGCAGTGCAGCAGCTCTGCCACCGCGCTCGGAGGGACACTGGCACCACCAGCATCTCCGTCAGGCTCTCGGCTCTCTGTGCTCATCAGAAAGGGCCGGGACAATTGCTCGGAGAGCTCGGCCCGTCAGGCCAAGGCTTTGCAGTCGCTGCCTGCAGATCTGAGCATCCGGGGCTCGCGGGGGTCTGGCAGGGGCGCTGCCCTCGATTCCTCTCCCGTTCCATCCACGCGTACACAAGCCCCTGCCCCGGCGTTGAGAGCTGCCCCTCACTTGCTCTCTTCCAGGCCAAGTTCCTCCCCAACAGCGGCGACTCCACTCTGGCTATGTGTGCCCGGGACGGCCAGGTCCGGGTGGCCGAGCTCTCTGCCACCCAGTGCTGCAAGAACACCAAGCGCGTGGCACAGCACAAAGGAGCTTCGCACAAGGTGAGCCCCGAGCAGCCCGCGGAGGGGGCGGGTGGCAGCTGGGGACCCCCGAAACACCCGGGGGCCATCTTGGCTCACCGGCTGCCAGAAATAGCGAAGGCAGAGCTGCTCTCACAGAGGCACCGATTCTTAAGTGATTCTCTGTAATCGCTGTCACCTCTGAGGGTAACGAGAAGGGTCTCTGCGCCCTGCAAAGCAGTGATGTGAGCGCTCGGCTGCGGGTGTGGAGGGCTCGGTGCTGCGCCGGCTCCTGTTAATATAGCCGAGGGTTTACTGGGAGAAAGAGATCTTGCCACTTTGTTGGGTAAAAAGGGAACCAATGCCCAAGTATTTATCTTCCAGCTGGCCCTAGAACCGGATTCTCCATGCACTTTCCTATCAGCAGGTGAAGATGCTGTAGTCTTCACCATTGATCTGAGACAAGACCGGCCCGCCTCGTGAGTATTTCTCTACCTGCTCCCGCTGCCAAGACCGGGGAAGCTCCAGGGGGAGATCCGGGGCCCTGGGGGGGCTCCCCAGCGAGCGAGTGATGCTCGGCTGCGTAGGGCTGAGGGTCCCGCTTGTGCTGCTGCGTTTTTGCGGCAGCGCGTCTCTGTCCAGTGGGCATACGGTGGGAAAACCGGTATTTTTTGGCTTCCAAGCAGCGTTGTCTTCCCCGAGGTGCAGGGTCAGACCAGAGAGCTTTCCCGTGGCTGGTCTGGGACTGGCCACCTCGCGCCAGGGTACGGATGTGAACCTTGCCAGTCAGATGAGTGCGTTTGAGCCCTCATCCTCCCCGGGATGGGGCCCTGTTCAGATAGGAAACCGAAATGGTACCGGTGCGGCAGGGTCCTGTGCAGGC
>NW_009258693.1:14634-16008 GCF_000687185.1 Egretta garzetta
CGCTGCCAGCCGCTCGGCGCTCGCGGTTCCCCCGACTCGCTCGTCGCATGAGCGCTATTGCAGTTAATTGAAAAACAATAATTAACGAGCAGCCGGGTGGTGCGTGCTGGATCTCAACCCGTATCGCTGAGGGATCTGTTGTTTCTGACAAGCTTCCAAAATAAATCCGCGACGGGTGTTCAAACAGACGCCTGGGCTTGGTGTCGTGGTGCTTCTCCAATATAGCAGCGTATTATTTTGAAGATGATCCTGCTTAAAACCGAGGGCTTCGGCGCTCGTCTCCCGGTGGTTTGGTTTTATTTGTGTGTGCCTGTGCTTTTGGCTACAGCCTTAAACCCATCTGTTTCATAACCAGGACAAAAACTGCCGGGGCGTTTCAAAACAGCCACATTTAATCCTTGTCCCCGCTCCCCCCTCGCCCCTCCCCGTTTGCCGGGTCCATTTGGAGTGGTGTCTGTTGGTCAGCAGGCTGGCGTGGGTCTGTCCCTCCTCTTTCTTCGCGGGGATCCATGCTGCTGTTTGGGTTTGATGCTCGCGGGGAATTGTCGCCCCGTGAGCGCGAAGCCGCTCCGGAGGCAGGGTTCGCAGGCAGACTGTAGGCAGCTCCCGTCCTTCATTAAGCCGAACGGTATAATTAGAAGAGAGACAAGCTTGCGAGCTGGCTGTTCCCTCCCGAGGATGCTGCCTCGGTTTGCATTCGTGTCTGCGAAGCCGAAATATTGAGCTCCTGGGGGAGGGGGGATGGGGCCTGTGTCGGATTTCGTTAAATCTGGGCCTGATTACAGCGAGACGGGTGGGGAAAAATAACAGCAGAGCATTTCTGCTCTGGAGTTAATCCGATTCTGCCCTCGCCTCTGCCTGTCCGGCTCCGTCGGGCTCGAGTTCGGGCCCCGAAACCCTTCAGGCATTTCGGAGAAAAACGCTAGGGAATGATTTCACTCCATGCCGCTCGAGTCGCAGACAGAGCATGTGCTCGCCTCAGCTGGGAGGCTGAAACAGTCGGGGGGGGGGGGGTTTGTTGGTGGTGTGTTGGGTTTTGGGTTTTTTTTTTTTTCTGGGAGTGAGTAAGAGACTCGCGCAGCTCCTGCTTCTCCCATCTGGCCCCTGTTTTGAATTCGAGGTGGATTTTTTTTTTTTTTGTTATTATTTTTTCTCGTCTCTTAAAGGAAACTGGTTGTGACAAAGGAAAAGGAGAAGAAAGTGGGTCTGTACACCATCTACGTGAACCCAGCCAACACCTACCAGTTCGCTGTGGGAGGCAGAGACCAGTTTGTCAGGTGAGTCTGTGCTGGGGACCCAGACCAAGGCCCCAAAGCAGACTTGAATGTCCCCAGGGGGGCT
This sequence comes from Egretta garzetta, assembly GCF_000687185.1. Lineage (NCBI taxonomy): Eukaryota > Metazoa > Chordata > Aves > Pelecaniformes > Ardeidae > Egretta > Egretta garzetta. The sequence continues at coordinate 15,976 of NW_009258693.1, forward strand.
CAGCAGTACCCCCGTGAGCTCTGACACCTCTGA
>NW_009258693.1:16117-16366 GCF_000687185.1 Egretta garzetta
CGGGGGTGCGGGCCCGGGGCCCCCCCCTCCCCCCCCCCTGCCGCTGGGAGATCCTTCCCTCGGGAGCTGGCAGCGCCCTTAACGAGCTCTGATAAACCTCCCCTCGCCCCCCCGCCCGTGGATGGTGCCCGGCGGGCATCAGAGACGAGATTTAGGCTTGGAGAAGGTCTTGGTTTCAGCGGGACCGAGCTCCTTAAGTGACAAATGCAGCCTTGGAATCGCTCGGGGCAGCCCCCTCCTGGGACTGGG
>NW_009258693.1:16462-18508 GCF_000687185.1 Egretta garzetta
GGAAGAGCCCGGGACCGTTGCTCAAAACGCAGCCTCCCCTCCTTCCCGCTCTCTGCTGCTCTCCCCGTCCTCTGCCCCTACCCAAGTGCCTCCTCTCCCCCGGCACTGGGCAGCTCTGGTGGGCTCCCGCATCAGGGAGGCTTGGGGACGCTGGGGACCGGGAGGAGCCCAAGCCAGCCCCGGGGCCAGCACAGGGGTGGTCACATCCCCCTTGCGGAGCAGCCTCCGGGCTGACGGAGCCCTGGATGCGGGCCGCAGCCTGTGTGCACGCAGGCTTTGACGTTGTCGCGTGCCACCGAGCCATGCCTCCGACATAACGAGAGGTGACGTTAAGCTGCTTTGGCAGAGACTTCTGCTGCTCCGGGCCGCTCGCGGCTCCACGGATCCCTCGGTGAGGGCCAGAGCCTCCGGCCGGCGTGGGGCAGGTCGTGGTTTCAGAGCTGGCTCAGACGTGGCATCTGTGTGGTCGGGGAGAGCTGCTGCCCCGCCGCCCTCCTCCTGCCCCCTCCGTGCCCGTCGGCTCGGCCTCCCTCGTGTCTCGAGTGAGTGCCAAACGCCTGCCGTCCTTCCCCCAGGATTTACGACCAGCGGAAAATAGATGAGAATGAGAACAACGGCGTACTAAAGAAGTTCTGCCCTCACCACTTGGTAAGCGGCTCCGCTCTGCAGCGTACCGGTGCGACGGGCGGCACCGGGGGTCCCTCCCCTGCGGGGACGTGGCGTGGGAGAGCTGGCGGGCGGGTGGGCCAGCAGAGGACATCCCGCATGCTGTGGAGCAGGAGCGCGGGATGAGGCCTGGGCAGACCTTGCCGTCCGGATCTGCAGAGCGCTCCCTCGGGAGCCTTGCGGAGGAGCGGCCGAGAAGCGCTCGCTGGCCAAGTCTCTCGCAGGCTTCCTGCCTGGAAAACAGCTCAAGAGGACGAACAGGCTGCCTGGGCTTTGGTTTTTTCCCTTGACCCAAATCTTCCGCTGTCCATGAAGTCTTGGTGTAGGAAGGGCAGCGATTCCGTGCTCTGACTTTAAAGCCCTTGCAGAGCGGTCACGCGCGCCCGGGGCTCCCTAACCGGGCACGGGGGCGTGCTGGCGTGCTGCGGGGGGCGCAGATGGGAGCAGAGCCGTCTGTGCTTTCCCTAGGTGAACAGCGAGTCCAAAGCCAACATCACCTGCCTGGTCTACAGCCACGACGGCTCGGGGGGGGGACCGGCTCCCCGCGGGCGAGTTGTGGTTGGCCCAGGCAGAGGCCTGGGGAGGCACCGGGCCGGGAGGGTGCTGGAGGCACCGCCGGGCACCCGGGGGGCTTGCAGCACACCCAGCCCTAGCAGAGAGGCCACCTCCGCCACGCGCTCCCTGCTAACACCCGTCCCTCCCGTCCTACGCCAGAGCTGTTGGCCAGCTACAACGATGAAGACATTTATCTGTTCAACTCCTCTCACACCGACGGAGCGGAGTACATCAAGAGATACAAGGGACATCGCAATAATGCCACCGGTAAGGACCGCCTGGGCCGGGGGCCAGGGCAGACCACCCCCTGCCAAGCTGCATCCCCTGCTGGCGGGGCTCCAGGGCTCTGCCCAGCTCACTGTCCCAACTCCTGCCACCGCCGTGCCCCGTCCCCTGGCGGCCAGCGGGTCCAAGCTCGCTCCGGCTTCCCCCTCCTCGCGCCTGCAGCCAGACGTGGGGGCAGTCTGGAGGTGGGGGACCGTCCCCAGAGAAACCCGGAAGAATAATTGCCCACTTTTAGCTTGTTCCTGCAGCCCCCCGTGTTTCATCTTCCTCTCAAAGACCCTTAACACAAACTCTTGGGCTTGCAAAGAATGAGCTATTATTTGTCTGGGGACGGAAGGGACCCACGCCGGTAACCCTGGAAACTCGCTGCCTGCCAGGCAGGAAGCGGATTCATGGCCGGGAGCTCTGCCTGGCTCCTGACGGCCTCGGGCTGCCTGTTCCTCTCCTTTCAGTGAAAGGTGTCAATTTTTATGGCCCGAAAAGTGATTTTGTGGTGAGCGGCAGCGATTGTGGCCACATCTTCCTGTTGGAGAAATCGTC
>NW_009258693.1:22804-23673 GCF_000687185.1 Egretta garzetta
GGGGGCTCACCCTTGTACTTCTTGGCGCTGGGGATGCGGGTGAGCTTGGTGTCCACCTCGTCCTCCTCGGAGATCTTGAGCACCTGGGTGCGGTACTGCACCACCATGGTCAGCAGGTCGGGGCGCCGCGAGATCTCGAAGATGTGCTCGATGTAGGACAGGTTGTCTGCGGGGACGGGGGACAGGGGCGCGTGCTGGGCCACCCGCGCCACCAGGGGACGGGGACTGCGGGAGGGGACGGGGGACGGGAGCTGGGGACAGGGACGGGGAGCGGGCAGGGATGGGGTCCAGGGCAGGGGATAACAATCCCAGGGGATGGGGACTGGGATGGGGACGAAGAGGGGACAAAGGACAGGAATAAGGGCTGGGATGGGGACCAGAGCACGTGGCAGGGTCTGGGGTGGGGACTGGGGCAGGGGACAGGGATGGGGACGGGGATCGGACAGGGGTCAAGGATGGGGACAAGGACAGGGAAGAGGGGAGGGCCAGGGCCAGGGCCGGGGGTCGCGGACTGGGACAGGGACCAGGAGAGGGGATGGGGACCAGGAGCCAGGGAGGGGACCAGACCCCAGGGGACAGGTGATGGTGACAGGGATCAGGAGAGGGGACAGGGACCGGGGGAGGGGACAGGGATGGAGACCAGGACAGGGATCAGAGGACCAGGATGGGGACCAGGAAAGGAGATGGGCGACCAGGATGGGGACCAGACCAGGGGACAGACCGGGAGCAGGGCAGTGGCCAGGGCTGGGGACCAGGGGAGGGACAGGGGGGGGGCCAGGGGGCCAGGGTCACCCCCGGGGGGGTCTCACCTTTGTCCAGCTTGCTGTGCTTCTCCAGGAAGGCGAACCAGTGGTGGCTGGTGGGGATGG
>NW_009258693.1:26524-26738 GCF_000687185.1 Egretta garzetta
CTGGGCGGGGTGGGGGGTGGGGGCTCACCCTTGTACTTCTTGGCGCTGGGGATGCGGGTGAGCTTGGTGTCCACCTCGTCCTCCTCGGAGATCTTGAGCACCTGGGTGCGGTACTGCACCACCATGGTCAGCAGGTCGGGGCGCCGCGAGATCTCGAAGATGTGCTCGATGTAGGACAGGTTGTCTGCGGGGACGGGGGACAGGGGCGCGTGCT
>NW_009258694.1:0-528 GCF_000687185.1 Egretta garzetta
GCCGTCCCCCCCCACCGCTGCCGTGTCCCCAGTGCCACCCCCAATCCCAGTGACACTCCAGATGTCCCCAGCACCACCCCCGGGCCACCCGGAACCAACCCTGATGGCACCTCGGTGCCTTCTGATGGCACCTTGAGGTCCTTCAACGCCAACCTGAAGTCTTCTGATGGCACCTTGAGGTCTTTCAACGTCAACCTGAAGTCTCCTGATGGCACCTTGGGGTCCTTCAATGCCATCCTGAGGTCTCCTGATGGCACCTTGGGGTCTCCTGATGGCACCTTGGGGTCTCCTAGGGCCACCTTGAGGTCTCCTGATGGCACCTTGGAGTCTCCTGATGGCACCTTGGGGTCTCCTGATGGCACCTTAGGGTCTCCTAGGGCCACCTTGGAGACTCCTAGGGCCACCTTGGGGTCTCCTGGGGCCACCCTGAGGTCTTCTGATGGCACCTTGAGGTCTCCTGGGGCCACCTTGGGGTCCTCCAACGACACCCTGGGGTGGCCCCAGGGCACCCTGGGCACCCCTGATGCC
>NW_009258695.1:0-736 GCF_000687185.1 Egretta garzetta
TGCCAGGCTTGCCGTCGAGGCGTCCCACCAAGCATCGTCCCCTGCCATTTCTTTGAAGCCCTGGAGAGAGTCGGCGCTTTGGGGCGGGGGTGCCCGCAGAGGTAATGTCCCAAAATCCTTATGAGCCACTGTCAGGTATTTAAGGCTTTTAAAGTGTGAGAAAATAACTGCTTTTTTTATCCTCCAAATGGTTATGTATTATTGAGAGTCAAGGGTGTGGGTATCCTTCTAATTTCTTCTTAGAGACTGAAGGCGCATGAACACACTGATTATACAGTTGCTGTATAAAGTTAGGTAAAACTCCGGGCTTCTTGGCAGGACTCATGGTTCAGTGGGATTTTTTTACTGGTGTTCCTTGTGGAGTACTTTCCTGCTCCATCTGCAACAACTGGCTTTGTGTGATGTAATATAAAGCAAGATTTCCAGTTACCCATCAATTCCCTCATTCTGATTGCAACCTTCTGTCTTCTGATTTGCATTTTACTTCTCGAGGTGCTTCATGCCTAAACTGTAAAAGGCTCCTGTCACATAGCCAGTACGCTTCTTTCCAGTACAATCTGGAATATCTGTGCCTAATTTCAGGTCTCGGAAGAGGTCTTCATGCCTTTAAGTTGTCAGCTTTTTCCAGTTGAACCAGTTAGTCTTGCAAAAGCTTACTCTTAGCAAGTATGTTCATCTCTTGCCCTTAACTATCGGATCTGCAGTGCCAGCGCTGCTCCTGTGTTTGCTCTGATAG
>NW_009258696.1:0-326 GCF_000687185.1 Egretta garzetta
GGGGACTGGGAGGGAACTGGGCCATACTGGGAGTGGTATGGGGTGGACTGGGAGGGAACTGGGCCATACTGGGAGCCCGGGAGCAGTACTGGGGGGACACTGGGAGGGCACTGGGGTGTACTGGGAGCCTGGGAGGGGCTATGGGGCTGTACTGGTCTGTACTGGTCATACTGGGCAGGCTCTGGGGGCATTCATGGGCCGTTCCAGCAGCTCCGCACTGGTCCATAGTGCTCTGTACTGGTCTGTACTGGTCCATACTGGTCCATAGTGCTCTGTACTGGTCCGTACTGGTCCTGGCCCGTCCTGGCCCATACTGGTCCATACTG
>NW_009258697.1:0-696 GCF_000687185.1 Egretta garzetta
GGGGCCCCACAGTGTCTGGGCCCCACAGCAGCATCCAGGCCCCACAGCAGTGCCCAGGACCCATAGGCGACCCAAGCCCCCAGGCCCCACAGAGGCCTCCAGGCCCCATGGCAGCATCCAGGCCCCACAACGATGTCCAGGCCCCATTGCAGCATCTGGGGCCCACAGAGCACCCAAGGGCCCAGGCCCCACAGAGGCCTCCAGGCCCCATGGCAGCATCCAGGCCCCATAGGGGACCCAGGACCCCAGGCCCCATAGAGGCTTCCAGGCCCCAAAGCAACATCCAGGCCCCACAGAGGCCTCCAGGCCCCATGGTCATGTCCAGGCCCCACGGTGTCTGGGCCCCACAGCAATATCCAGGCCCTACAGAGGCCTCCAGGCCCCATGGAAGCCTCCAGGCCCCACAGTGTCCCCGCCCCATAGGGGAACCAGGCCTCCAGGCCCCACAGAGGCCTCCAGGCCTCAGAGCAGTGTCCAGGCCCCATAGAGACCTGCAGGCCCCATGGTGTCTGGGCCCCACAGAGGCCTCCAGGCCCCACAGCAGTATCTGGGGCCCACAGTGCCCAGGCCCCACAGAGGTGTCCAGGCCCCACAGAGGCCTCCAGGCTCCATAGGGGACCAGGGCCTCCAGGCCCCATGGAGGCCTGTAGGCCCCACAGCAACATCCAGGCCCCACAGCGGTGCCCAGGCCCCACA
>NW_009258698.1:0-271 GCF_000687185.1 Egretta garzetta
CACCCTGGGGACCCCAAGCACAGCCACTGAGGGACCCTGGGCTTGGCCACTGAGGGGACCTTGGGCTTGGCCATCAAGGGACCCTGGGCTTGGCCACCAAGGGGACCCCAGGCATGGTCATGGAGGGGGAACCCCGGGCATGGCCACCAAGGGGACCCTGGGCTTGGCCACTGGGCTTGGCCACCAAGGGACCCTGGTCTTGGCCACTGAGGAGACCCTGGGCACAGTCATGGGGGGTGACCCTGGGCTTGGCCACCAAGGGGACCCCAGG
>NW_009258699.1:0-2341 GCF_000687185.1 Egretta garzetta
TTGGGGTGTTCTCCATGGGGGTGAGGTGTTCTCCATTGGGGTGTTCCTCATGGGGTTGAGGTGTTCCTCATGGGGGTGGGGTGTCCCTCATGGTGTTGGGGTGTTCTCCATAGGGTTGGGGTGTTCCTCATGGGGTTGGGGTGTCCTCCATTGGGGTGTTCTCCACAGGATTGAGGTGTTCTCCGTGGGGTTGGGGTGTTCTCCGTGGGGTTGGGGTGTCCCTCATGGGATTGAGGTGTCCCTCATGGGGTTGGGGTGTTCTCCATGGGGGTGAGGTGTTCTCCATTGGGGTGTTCCTCATGGGGTTGAGGTGTTCCTCATGGGGGTGGGGTGTCCCTCATGGTGTTGGGGTGTTCTCCATAGGGTTGGGGTGTTCCTCATGGGGTTGGGGTGTCCTCCATTGGGGTGTTCTCCACAGGATTGAGGTGTTCTCCGTGGGGTTGGGGTGTTCTCCGTGGGGTTGGGGTGTCCCTCATGGGATTGAGGTGTCCCTCATGGGGTTGGGGTGTTCTCCATGGGGGTGAGGTGTTCTCCATTGGGGTGTTCCTCATGGGGTTGAGGTGTTCCTCATGGGGGTGGGGTGTCCCTCATGGTGTTGGGGTGTTCTCCATAGGGTTGGGGTGTTCCTCATGGGGTTGGGGTGTCCTCCATTGGGGTGTTCTCCACAGGATTGAGGTGTTCTCCGTGGGGTTGGGGTGTTCTCCGTGGGGTTGGGGTGTCCCTCATGGGATTGAGGTGTCCCTCATGGGGTTGGGGTGTTCTCCATGGGGGTGAGGTGTTCTCCATTGGGGTGTTCCTCATGGGGTTGAGGTGTTCCTCATGGGGGTGGGGTGTCCCTCATGGTGTTGGGGTGTTCTCCATAGGGTTGGGGTGTTCCTCATGGGGTTGGGGTGTCCTCCATTGGGGTGTTCTCCACAGGATTGAGGTGTTCTCCGTGGGGTTGGGGTGTTCTCCGTGGGGTTGGGGTGTCCCTCATGGGATTGAGGTGTCCCTCATGGGGTTGGGGTGTTCTCCATGGGGGTGAGGTGTTCTCCATTGGGGTGTTCCTCATGGGGTTGAGGTGTTCCTCATGGGGGTGGGGTGTCCCTCATGGTGTTGGGGTGTTCTCCATAGGGTTGGGGTGTTCCTCATGGGGTTGGGGTGTCCTCCATTGGGGTGTTCTCCACAGGATTGAGGTGTTCTCCGTGGGGTTGGGGTGTTCTCCGTGGGGTTGGGGTGTCCCTCATGGGATTGAGGTGTCCCTCATGGGGTTGGGGTGTTCTCCATGGGGGTGAGGTGTTCTCCATTGGGGTGTTCCTCATGGGGTTGAGGTGTTCCTCATGGGGGTGGGGTGTCCCTCATGGTGTTGGGGTGTTCTCCATAGGGTTGGGGTGTTCCTCATGGGGTTGGGGTGTCCTCCATTGGGGTGTTCTCCACAGGATTGAGGTGTTCTCCGTGGGGTTGGGGTGTTCTCCGTGGGGTTGGGGTGTCCCTCATGGGATTGAGGTGTCCCTCATGGGGTTGGGGTGTTCTCCATGGGGGTGAGGTGTTCTCCATTGGGGTGTTCCTCATGGGGTTGAGGTGTTCCTCATGGGGGTGGGGTGTCCCTCATGGTGTTGGGGTGTTCTCCATAGGGTTGGGGTGTTCCTCATGGGGTTGGGGTGTCCTCCATTGGGGTGTTCTCCACAGGATTGAGGTGTTCTCCGTGGGGTTGGGGTGTTCTCCGTGGGGTTGGGGTGTCCCTCATGGGATTGAGGTGTCCCTCATGGGGTTGGGGTGTTCTCCATGGGGGTGAGGTGTTCTCCATTGGGGTGTTCCTCATGGGGTTGAGGTGTTCCTCATGGGGGTGGGGTGTCCCTCATGGTGTTGGGGTGTTCTCCATAGGGTTGGGGTGTTCCTCATGGGGTTGGGGTGTCCTCCATTGGGGTGTTCTCCACAGGATTGAGGTGTTCTCCGTGGGGTTGGGGTGTTCTCCGTGGGGTTGGGGTGTCCCTCATGGGATTGAGGTGTCCCTCATGGGGTTGGGGTGTTCTCCATGGGGGTGAGGTGTTCTCCATTGGGGTGTTCCTCATGGGGTTGAGGTGTTCCTCATGGGGGTGGGGTGTCCCTCATGGTGTTGGGGTGTTTTCTCCATGGGGGTGGGGTGTTCCACATGGGGTTGGGGTGTCCTCCATGGGATTGGGGTGTCCTCCATTGGGGTCAACATCTCCTCCAGGGGAGTCAACGTCTCCTCCGTGGGGGTGTCACGTCCTCCACGGGGGTTGACATCTCCTCCAGGAGGGTGATAGAACCTCCATGGGGGTGACGGTGTCCCCGTGGGAGCATACCCCACCCTCCCGGTGGGTGACACGTCCCCTCGTCC
>NW_009258700.1:0-1002 GCF_000687185.1 Egretta garzetta
ACCTCCCAGAAATCTGCACAGGAACAGCCACCAAAAGAGGCCCGGGATCAAAGGGAACTAGTATCCTCCTTCCCCCCATCAGGATGAAGGAGGGGCCTCAAAGGACAGCAGCCAGTAGAAACTGGTCCACAATTGGGGCAGGAGGTGAACCCTTTCCTTGCCCACCACATCTCCCCAGGTGCCTCTGCATAATAGGTATGAGGATCTAGATGTGGAAGACCAGGCAGTGGATGGTGTAGGTGTTGATCCATCCACATTGGAGGAGGCACGAAGATCAGAAAGACCTCCCTCTTGTATTACTACCACCTCCACAAGGAGGAAGAGACGTGTAATAGTTGTAGGAGACTCCCATCTGAGGGGAACAGAGGGTCCGATATGCCGGGCAGACCCTCCTCTTAGGGAAGTCTGTTGCCTCCCAGGAGCTGGGGTTAGAGACGTTACTAGGAAACTTCCTAGCCTGGTCCAACCCTCGGACTATTATCCCTTACTGCTCTTCTACGTGGGTGCTGATGAAGTTGCAGTAAGTAGCCCGAGGGTGATTAAAAAATAATTCAAAGTCTTGGAAAGGTTAGTGAAGGAATCTGGAGCGCAGGTTATTTTTTCCTCACTATTTCTGGTGGTGGGCAGAGACATTGGGCGAAACAGGCGGACTCAATCCATTAACACATGGCTCTGTGACTGATCTCACCACCACAACTTTGGGTTCCTTGAGCGTGGGATGGCCTACACGGCACCAGGCTTGCTGGCATCAAATGGGAGCCAGCTTTCTCAAAGGGGAAAGAGGGTCTTTGCCCAGGATCTTGCGGGGCTCATTGACAGGGCTTTAAACTAGACGCGAAGTGGGAGGGGGAACCTATTAGGCTTGCCAGCAACAGGCTAGGGGACAATACGCAATGGTTAGAGGGATGGGGGGCTAGTATGAGCCCTCAACCCGTTGCCCAGTGGCATGCTGGGGGTGCTGCAGCAAATTTGAAGTCTGGTGGAGGTGAGCTGGAGGCTACT
>NW_009258701.1:0-1085 GCF_000687185.1 Egretta garzetta
AACGACACACGGTAACGACACGCTAACGACATACGCAAACGACATATGCTAATGACATATGCTAATGACGTACAGTAACGACATATGCTAATGACATGCTAACGACATATGCTAATGATGTACGCTAACGATGTACGCTAACAACATACGCTAATGACATACATATGCTAACGACATATGCTAACGACATACTAACAACATATGCTAATGACATACACTAATGACATACGCTAATGAGATATGCTAACGACACACGCTAATGAGATACGCTAATGACATATGCTAATGACATACGCTAACAACTTACGCTAACGACATACGCTAACGACGTACAGTAACGACATATGCTAATGACATGCTAACGACATACGCTAATGACATATGCTAATGATGTACGCTAACGACGTACGCTAACAACATACGCTAACAACATACATATGCTAACGACATATGCTAATAACATACTAACAACATACGCCAATGACATACGCTAACGACATATGCTAATGACATACTAACAACATATGCTAATGACATACACTAACGACATATGCTAATGAGATATGCTAACGACATATGCTAACGACATACGCTAACGACATATGCTAATGACATATGCTAATGACATACGCTAACGACATACGCTAACGACATATGCTAATGACATACGCTAATGACATACTAACAACATATGCTAATGACATACACTAACGACATATGCTAATGAGATATGCTAACGACATATGCTAACGACATACGCTAACGACATATGCTAATGACATACGCTAATGACATACTAACAACATATGCTAATGACATACACTAACGACATACGCTAATGAGATATGCTAACGACATATGCTAATGACGTACGCTAACGACATATGCTAACGACGTACAGTAACGACATACGCTAATGACATGCTAACGACATACGCTAATGACATATGCTAATGATGTACGCTAACGACGTACGCTAACAACATACGCTAACGACATACATATGCTAACGACATATGCTAACGACATACTAACAACATATGCTAAGGATGTACGCTAACGACATACGCTAATGACATACGCCA
>NW_009258702.1:0-1099 GCF_000687185.1 Egretta garzetta
GGAGCAGGGGGACAGCGGGGCCACTGGAGCCGAGCCGGGAGCAGCAGCAGCGCCGGACGGAGGGATGGACGGACAGACAGACAGGTAGGCAGGGGGAGGGATGGGTGCTCAGGGTGCCACCGGGACCTTCACCCCCCCAGGCAGCCTTGGGTGTTGGTGAGGACACCGAGGTCACCCCACCGGAGGGCCTGGGTGTCCCCGTCCCTGTGGCCCAGTCCCAGGTGGCCATTTCCAGTGGCCCAGTCCCAGTCGTCCATGTCCCTGTTCCCAGTGTCCCTACCCCAGGTGACCCAAGTGTCCCAGTCCCAGGTTTCCCAGTCCCATAGGTCCCAGTCCCAGGTGTCCTAGTCCCAGGTGGCTGTTTCCAGTGGCCCAGTCCCAGGTGGCCCTGTCCCAGTCGTCCCTGTTCCCAGTGTCCCTACCCCAGGTGACCCAAGTGTCCCAGTCCCAGGTTTCCCATTCCCGTAGGTCCCAGTCCCAGGTGGCCCAGTCCCAGATGTCCTAGTCCTGGGTGTCCCAGTCCCATATCGCTCTGTTTCCAGTATCCCTACCCCAGGTGATTGAGGTGTCCCAGTCCCATATGTCCCAGTCCCAGGTTTCCCAGTCCCAGGTGACCCACATGTCCCAGTCCCAGGTTTCCCAGTCCCAGGTGACCCACATGTCCCAGTCTCAGGTGTCCCTATTCCAGATATCCCAGTCCCAAGTGTCCCTATCTCCGGTGCCTTGGTCCCACATTTCCCAGTCCCACTTGTCCCTGTTCCCAGTGCCCCCATCCGAGGTGACCCAGGTGTCCTACTCCCCGTTTTCCCAGTCCCATATGTCCCAGTCGTCCCAGTCCCAGGTGTCCCAGTCATCCCAGTCCCAGGTGACCCAAGTGTCCCAGTCCCAAGTGTCCCAGTCATCCCAGTCCCAGGTGACCCAAGTGTCCCAGTCCCACAGTGTCCTGGTCCCAAGTGTCCCAGTCCCATATGTTCCAGTCCCAGTGTCTAGCTGAAACCGAGGCACCCCCCAGATCTGTGCCCAGCGGGGTTACCCCCCCGCCCGGGCACTGCCCCCACCCAAACCACCCCTTGGAGCTGGGTCCTGTGGGGGGCTCAGC
>NW_009258702.1:2401-3132 GCF_000687185.1 Egretta garzetta
GGGGGGGGTGGGTGTGCAGCGATGGGGCATCACGCGTCAGCTCCCCACCAGCTCAGCCAGGATGGGGCATTCAAGACCCAACCCTCCCCCAAAGTCATCCCTCAAAGACGCTCCATGGGCCAGAGGTGCCCCATAACCCCCCCAGCCAGGGTTATTTAACACCAACACCCCCAAACCCCATCTTCTCAAGGTGCCCCCATTGGGGGGAAGATGGCCCATGTCCCCCCCACCCCACCCGCTCAACCAGGATGGGGCATTTAAGACCTGACCCCCCCCAAAAGTCATCCCTCAAGGATGCTCCATGGGCCAGAGGTGTCCCATAACTCCCCTGGATGGGGTTATTTAACACTGACACCCTGAAAACCCATCTTCTCAAGGTGCCTCCATGGGGGGAAGATGCCCCATGTCCCCAGCTCAACCAGGATGGGACATTTAAGACCCGACACCCCCCAAGTCATCCTTCAAAGACGCTCCATGGGCCAGAGGCAAACCCCACCTTCACCCACCCACCCCCACGATGCCCCACATCCTCCCAAGCCCCCAGTCCCACCAGTTCACCCAACATGGGGGCTCAAAGCCCCCTCCCCACCCCAGCACCCACACCCACCCTTGGTCCCTCCTGGCCGGCAGCCGGCGTGCGGCCCACGGACCCCGCAGCCATGTCCCTGGCACGGGCCATCGCCGAGGAGGCCCCGGAGGAGGTGACGCTGGTGGGGGGCTACGCCTCCTGC
>NW_009258702.1:3716-4141 GCF_000687185.1 Egretta garzetta
CCCCCAAAGTCATCCCTCAAAGACGCTCCATGGGCCAGAGGTGCCCCATAACCCCCCCGGACAGGGTTATTTAACACCAACACCCCCAAACCCCATCTTCTCAAGGTGCCCCCATTGGGGGGAAGATGGCCCATGTCCCCCCAACCCCACCAGCTCAACCAGGATGGGGCATTTAAGACCTGACCCCCCCCAAAAGTCATCCCTCAAGGATGCTCCATGGGCCAGAGGTGTCCCATAACTCCCCTGGATGGGGTTATTTAACACTGACACCCTGAAAACCCATCTTCTCAAGGTGCCTCCATGGGGGGAAGATGCCCCATGTCCCCAGCTCAACCAGGATGGGACATTTAAGACCCGACACCCCCCAAGTCATCCTTCAAAGACGCTCCATGGGCCAGAGGCAAACCCCACCTTCACCCACCCAC
>NW_009258703.1:0-461 GCF_000687185.1 Egretta garzetta
TCAGCCTCTGGGGGTCCCCATCCCTCTCTGGGGGTCCCCATTTGGGGGTCACCAACCCCATCAGCCTCTGGGGGACCCCCACCTTGGATCCCCATCCCCCCCCACCTGGGGGGTCCCCATCCCTCTCTGGGGTCCCCATTTGGGGGGTCCCCAACCCCATCAGCCTCTGGGGGTCCCCATCCTTCCCTGGGGTCCCCATCCCTCTCTGGGGTTCCCCACCTTGGGTCCCCATCCCCTCCCCACCTGGGGGTCCCCATCCCTCCCTGGGGTCCCCATTTGGGGGGGTCCCCATCCCACCAGCCTCTGGGGGTCCCCATCCCTCTCTGGGGTCCCCATTTGGGGGGGTCCCCAACCCCATCAGCCTCTGGGGGGTCCCCACCTTGGGTCCCCATCCCCTCCCCACCTGGGGGGGTCCCCATCCCTCTCTGGGGTCCCTCTCTGGGGGTCCCCATCCCCTCCCC
>NW_009258704.1:0-528 GCF_000687185.1 Egretta garzetta
AATGGCCCCAAAATGGCTCAAAATGGCCCCAAAGTGGCCTTAAGTAGCATCAAATGGCCCCAAAACGGCTCCAAAATGGCTCCAAATGGCCCCAAAATGGCCTTAAGTAGCATCAAATGGCCCCAAAATGGCTCCAAAATGGCTCAAAATGGCCTTAAGTGGCACCAAATGGCCCCAAAATGGCATCAAATGGCCCCAAAATGGCTCAAAATGGCCCCAAAATGGCCTTAAGTAGCATCAAATGGCCCCAAAATGGCTCCAAAATGGCTCAAAATGGCCTTAAGTGGCACCAAATGGCCCCAAAATGGCATCAAATGGCCCCAAAATGGCTCAAAATGGCCCCAAAATGGCCTTAAGTAGCATCAAATGGCCCCAAAATGGCTCCAAAATGGCTCAAAATGGCCTTAAGTGGCACCAAATGGCCCCAAAATGGCATCAAATGGCCCCAAAATGGCTCAAAATGGCCCCAAACTGGCCTTAAGTAGCATCAAATGGCCCCCAAATGGCTCCAAATGGCCCCCAAATGGC
>NW_009258705.1:0-415 GCF_000687185.1 Egretta garzetta
TGTTCCTGAGGGACTGTACCCTGTGGAAAGGATCCATGTTGGAGTAGTTAATGAAGGACTAGCCTGTGGGAGGGTCCTCATGCTGGAGCAGGGGAAGAGCATGAGAAGGAAGGAGTGGCAGAGATGAAGCGTTATGAACTGACTACAACTCCTATTCCTCATCCCTCTATGCTGCTCACGGGGAGGAGGTAGAAGAGTCGAGAATGAAGTTGAGTTTGTTCTTATTTCTCATTATCCTACTCTGTTTCATTGGCAATAAATTAAATTAATTTAATTTCCCCAGGACGAATCTCTTTTGCCCTTGACAGTAACTGGCAAGTGGTCTCCCTATCCTTATCTTGATCCATGAACTTTTCATTGTATTTTCTCTCCCCTGTTTCTGTTAAGGAGGGGGAGTGATAGAGTGGCTTGGTGG
>NW_009258706.1:0-942 GCF_000687185.1 Egretta garzetta
CCCGTTGGCCAACCTCAAGGGTGCCATTGACCAACCCAGTGATGGTGTTGATCAACCCAAGAGCTCCATTGACCAACCCAACGATGCCATTGACCACCCCAAGGCTGATGGCCAACCCCAAGGGTGCCGTTGAGCACCCAATGATGCCATTGACCAAGCCAATGATAGGGTTGACCACCCCAAGGGTGCCATTGACCAACCCAAGGGTGCTGTTGACCACCCCAACCATGGCATTGACCAACCCAAGGGTGCCGTTGACCACCCCAAGGCTGATGGCCAACCCCAAGGGTGGTGTTGCCCAACCCAACGATGGTGTTGACCAACCCAATGATGCCGTTGACCAACCCCAAGGGTGCCGTAGACCACCCTGATGATGATATTGACCACCAGGGTGCTGTTGACCAACCCAACGATGGCATTGACCAACCCAAGGCTGATGGCCAACCCTGAGGGTGCTGTTGACCAACCCAAGGGTGCCATTGATCAACCCAACAATGCCGTTGACCGACCCAAGGCTGATGGCCAACCCCAAGGGTGCCGTTGACCAACCCAAGGGTGCTGTGAACCAACCCAAGGGTGCCGTTGACCAACCCAATGACGGCATTGACCAACCCAAGATGCCGTTGACCAACCCCAAGGGTGCCGTTGACCACCCTGATGATGGTATTGACCACCAGGGTGCTGTTGACCAACCCAACGATGGCATTGACCGACCCAAGGCTGATGGCCAACCCTGAGGGTGCTGTTGACCAACCCAAGGGTGCCATTGATCAACCCAACAATGCCGTTGACCGACCCAAGGCTGATGGCCAACCCCAAGGGTGGTGTTGCCCAACCCAACGATGGTGTTGACCAACCCAAGGGTGCCGTTGACCAACCCAATGACGGCATTGACCAACCCAACAATGCCATTGACCAACCCAAGGCTGATGGCCAACCCTG
>NW_009258707.1:0-2572 GCF_000687185.1 Egretta garzetta
TTTTGGTGGAGGAGAGGGAGCTGCTTGAGCAGTGGTGCAGGATGTGGCCCTGTGCTGGAAGATGGACTGGGTGGCACGAGGCCGCAGCTCCTGTTGGGGCAGCAGCTCTGGCTTGTGGCTGTGGTCCCAGCCCATCACGTGCACCAGCTCCAAGATGAGGTTTGCCATAGCCATGCTGAACTCAAACTCCTGCTTCACACGGCTCCTCTCCTCAGTGAGCAGGCTGGGCACAGCGCTGTCCTGCTGCTCCCCTCCCTGCTCCACACCACTGCTGAGCTTGTCCATGAGAGAAGTGACACACAGGTAGCGCTTCACCAGGACGAACAGCAGCTTCCCAGGGATCTGCAACAAGCACAGCTGTCAGACTCTAGCCTGCAGAGAGCCCCCAGCCCCCAGCTCTTTCCAATCCCCCAGTGCCAATCTCAAGCCAGGCTCAAATCCTGTGCCAGCTCTCCCAATACCCAGTCCTGCTCAGCTGCCCACTGCCAACTACCCTCCTGTCCCAGACAAGGACACCAGCTCTGCCCCCCCACTCTCACCCCTCCTGACCCCTAAAGCCCACAGGCCCAGGGCTGGCAGGGCCTGCCACTACCTGGGGAAGGTGAATCCCCTCAAAGGACATGCAGTACTCTTCAGAGGATGTTGTCTCAGCAAACAGCTCCAGCAAGGTGAAGCGACTGTCGAAGTCCATGTGCTGCTCAATGCCATCCTGCTGGCTGAGGGACAGCAGGACATAGGCCCAGCTCCCTGCAACAACAACAGAAACCCTTCAGGCCCCATAAAGATAACCCTCACCCCATCTTCCCTGCACGAGATAGACTCACAAGCAAGGAACAGCTTTGCTGCTCAGTGTAACCTAGAACCACTCCTTTAACCTGGATTGGCAACATTTTGCTCCACCAAATAACACTGCATTTTTCCCACCCCTAAAGCTGCACGATTCCTCCAAAGCACCAACCCTAAATAACTGACTCCAGAACAGGGTTCCAGGGAAGAAAAAAGTTAAGTTTGAACCTGAATCAGCCCCTCATTTGCCCTGCTGGAAAGCCACATGAACTTGGGCACGAGGACAGGGAAAGCCAGATCTCTTGTGGGACACACTACCACTAGCAACCTTCCAGGTGCACCCAAGCCTCATCAGGCACTTCTGAGCCATGGCAGCTCCTCTCAAATGAGAAGACTGGGTGAGGACCAGCCTCTACCCACCAGGGCTCTGCCAAGCCCCTTGGCACAAAGCTGCATTGTAAGGGTATGTGGAAGGAGACTGTCTGCTCCTTTAAGTGTATCTGGTCAAAGACCTTTTCACTGCATAAAGGGACAGTAAGGAGGAAGCCATGAACAAGAACATAAAGAATCACAAACCTGACTGACAAACACTAATGGAGGCAGTGAAGAGAAACAAATCTGGTCAGTCACGCTAATTAGTAAGGACATCTCGAGCGTGAGAATGATTATTTTTCAGTAAGATTATCTAAGGACCTTGCCAAATTGGGATGATAAAGAAAGGGAGACAAACACGCAGAGATATAAAACCTGACCAATTACTGTTAACAAAGACAACAACCAGAAACAAACCCAGTCAGCTGCACTAATTGACAGGCTATGAAGAAACTGCAGGCAAACTGGGACTTTGCAACTGGTAAGGATGTAACCCTGAGAGCCCAGGACATTGGAGTGGGTTCAGTGGAACTATAACAACAGATGGGGCGATGTGCATGGGAAGGGAATTGGCAAGGAACACAGAGAGAGGTGTACAGAAAGGGGTATAAAAGGGGCCAGCCAGTGCACTTGTCTGACTGAGCAGCACTGTGCCTGATTGCCACAGTTTGTCCTACTTTCTTACTTACTTCCTTATTAAATCTTTTCTATCTCTCTATCTTCTGTGTGTGTGTGCTGCAAGGACTGACTGTCAGACATTGGTGAGAACTGTGTGTGCATGAGTGAAATTTGGTGCCAGCAACTGCAGCCTGACTGGGGGTGTGGGAACCCTGTGGCGCCAGCAACTGGAGTCAGTTGGTGAGGCGACTGCTGTCTGGATCCAGGTAGGGTCCCACAGACTTTGAGCCTGGAGTGCCAGCTACTGGTGTAGACTGGTGTAGAATGGACTGGGTGCCAGCTACTGGAGTCAGACCAGGGGTGTAGGTGGCACTGGCCTGTGGTGCCAGCTACTGGAGTGAGTGTGAGGGTCTCAGTACTAGTGACTAGAGCAGGTAGGGAGGCTCAGATCCAGGCAGGGGTGCCAGGCAGACAAGCCAAAGAGGAGTCCCCCCAACTTGACCGTCTGTGATTCTGTTTATGTGAGTCCTCTATGTACAAGCTGTTGAAGGCAGTGCCTTGTCTGTGGCCAGCCGTGTCAGTGTCCTGTGTGTGTCCGTGTGCCTCTGGGATGGGTGCTCAGCTTTGCTACTGGTTGAACTCCAAACAGGGAAGTGGCAGCTGCATTCCTCAGCCTGAGCGTCCCTGGATCCTTGGGCTGGGCTCCAGTGGTGGGGCAGGAGAAGTGCTGGGCCTGCTGGAGGGGACATCCCCCCTGTCAGGGGAAGTTCCCAAGTCTTAAAGCACTCCAGACAAC
>NW_009258708.1:0-267 GCF_000687185.1 Egretta garzetta
GAGGCCCCAAGGCTTCTCCTTGGGCCATTGGATGGGGCGTTCCTCAGCTTCGGAAGATCGCATGGGGCGTTCCTCAGGCCCCAAGCATGGGATGGATGGGGCGTTCCTCAGCTCTTGAGCATGGGATGGATGGGGCGTTCCTCAGCTCCCAAGCATGGGATGGATGGGGTGTTCCTCATCTCCTGAGCATGGGATGGATGGGGCATTCCTCAGCTCCCAAAGATCGGATGGATGGGGCATTCCTCAGCTCCTGAGCATTGGATGGGG
>NW_009258708.1:1695-2621 GCF_000687185.1 Egretta garzetta
GGATAGGGATAGGATGGGACAGAAGGACAGGACGGAGGGACGGGATGGGACGGGGTTGGGATGGGACAGGAGGAGGATGGGATGGAGGTACAGGACGGAGGGACAGGACGGGACAGGACAGAGGGACGGGGATGGGATGAGGGGACGGGACGGAGGGATGGGATGGAGGGATGGGACAGAGGGACAGGGATGGGATGGGGGGACGGGGATGGGATGGGGGGATGGGATGGAAATTGGGGATGGAGGGACAGGGACAGAGACAGAGGGACAGAGACAGAGGGATGGGACAGAGGGACGGGATGGGGATGGGACGGAGGGATGGGATGGGATGGAGGGATGGGGATGGGTTGGGGACATGGGGTGGGATGGAGGGACGGGACGGGGACAGGACGGGGGGATGGGACAGAGGGACGGGATGGGGATGGGATGGGGGGATGGGACAGAAATTAGGGACGGAGAGATGGGATGGGATGGGGGGACGGGATACGGGATGGGATGCGACAGAGGGATGGAGGGATGGGGGGATAGGATGGGATGGAGGGACGGGATGGGGACAGGACAGAGGGAAGGGATGGGGATGGGATAGGGGGATGGGACACAGAGACGGGACGGAGGGACGGGATGGGACAGAGGGATGGGGGACAGGGGGCCGGGAGGTGGCCCCAAGGCGTCCTGCCCGCAGGCCTCCAGGCACCGACCTGAGATCACCTCCAGCAGCAGCATCAGCTTGAGGCCGTCGCGGAAATCCTCGTCGATGTTCTCGATCTGCGTGCCGGCCTTCCGCAGGTGGGAGTTGCACCAGGCCGTGAACGTCTGCGAGGAGGAGGAGGAGGAGGAGGAAGGTCAAGCACTGGAGAGAGCCACCCCTCCCTATCGTCGTGTGTCCCCCCCTCATTTTGGGGGCTGTACTCCCCGCACCCCCCCCT
>NW_009258709.1:0-571 GCF_000687185.1 Egretta garzetta
TAGTGATGTCATAGTGATGTCACAGCCGTGCCATGATGATGTCAGAGCTGTTGTAGGGCCTCCTCACGGGGTCATCAAGTCACAGTGATGTCATAGTGATGTCACAGCCGGGCTGCGGTGGTGTCAGAGCCGTGCAAGAGTCTTATTGCAGGGTTAGCGTGCCGTAGTGATGTCATAGTGATGCCACAGCCATGCCATGGTGATGTCAGAGCCGAGTAGGAGCCTCATTGCAGGGTTAGCATGTCGTAGCGATGTCATAGCCACACCACGGTGATGTCACAGCTGTGCTAGAGCCTCATCACAGGGTTAGTGATGTCATAGTGATGTCACAGCCGGGCTGCGGTGATGTCAGAGCCGTGCAAGAGCCTCATTGCAGGGTTAGCGTGCCGTAGTGATGTCATAGTGATGTCACAGCCACGCCGCGGTGATGTCAGAGCCGTGTCGCAGGGTTACCGGGTCAGGGCCTGTGTGGTGGTGATGTCACAGCGCACGTGGTGGTGACGTCACAGCCCGCCTCGCGTGGGCGTGGCTTGACGTGCCGAGGGCGTGGCCTGGAGGGGCGTGGCCGGGC
>NW_009258710.1:0-437 GCF_000687185.1 Egretta garzetta
TGTTTGGATGCATTTAATTTTTAATTAAGCAGGGATGGATTACCCAGGCGGAGGCACGTGAGGGCAGTAGGGGTTTCTGACTGGCAGGTAGCTGGGCTTTGGTTTCTGCAGTGGGAACGGCCTATGTGAGCAGTGATTTCTCAGTTGGGACCAGTGGCCAGTTGACCAGTCGCTAGACAGACCCGCAGGTTAGAGTGAGGGACACAGCAAGAGACGTCAGAGGACAGGACAGACAGGGCGTGGGGCGCCGTCCCTACCTGACGAGGCTGGGGTCGGGGTTGTAGGGCGGAGGGGGGGTGCAGTGCGATCCGGAGACCATGGACTGGGAGGAGTGGCCCCCGTTCATTTCTCCGTTGGGCTGCATGGGGTGGCTGTTGAGCATTCCGGGTCCTAGCAGCAGCCATGTCAACGCAACAAACGGATCCGTTAGACAACGC
>NW_009258710.1:1677-2796 GCF_000687185.1 Egretta garzetta
TCCCTGTGGGATTTCAGCTCAAGCCATGCAGGATGCTGGCTGTTCGCCTGGGGTTTGGCACTGATGCTGTCCCTTTATTAGTAATGATAACGAAGAACGAATATATCTGGATCCGAAAGCTTTGCACTAATAGCTTTGCACTCCGGAGGGAAGAGGGAGCGGGTCCTAGGCATGAGACTTCAGGTTTAGTCAAGAAAGGTCAAAGCACCGCGCCTGGATGTGGACTTGAGCCCGAACTCCTGGAGCACTGTGGTTTTGGGGATGGCGATGGGAAAGGAGCTGAGGCAGAAGCACAGCACGGATTTGAGCGGCCAGGGGGCGCGGGGGGCGCGGGTGCTGGCCCCGGGGCTGCGGCAGAGCAGTGCCCCCGAGCCCCCCTCCCTCCCCCGGCAAGGGGACTCACTGCGTTTGTTGGCGTTGCCGTTTTTAGCGGCGCTCTCGTTCAGAGCTTGCTGCTCTCGGTAATGGTCCTCATCAGCTTTGCGGTCTCTGCCGGGACAGGCGCAGATCCGTCCCTCGAACGATCTCCTTCCCAGGACCTGGCCGCTGGGAGGAGAGGGAAATCAGTGACTGTTCCTGCTTGGGAAGCGCACCGCGGCTCAGTCCAGCTCAGAAACCGGACCAGCAAAGCGCCCCCCGTCCCTCCGCGTGAACGGATTGCTCAGGAAGGCGACAGAGCCCCCCGAGGTGCTGGGCGCAGAGCCCCTCAGCAGTCGCTTCCTGGGGGAAGAGGAGCTCCGGGGGCAGAGGAAGGCTCCAGCTGCAGGGGGAGAAGCCAATGCTGGCCTGGGTCCCTGGTCCCCCCGTGCCAGCCCTTTTCCTAGCCGGCAGAGAAGAACCTTTCCCCTGCGGGGGGCTGCCCCGTCCCCTTCCCCTGGGGGTGCTCCCTGCAGGGGACAACTCCCTCCCTCGGGACCCCAGCCCTCCCGCGGGCCGGCCCCTGCCCTGGCAGCCACTCACTCTCTCGTCTCCAGGGTGATGATGATGAGGATGGGCCTCCTGTTCATTCCTCCCACGCAGCTGCTGTTGCACATGAAGTTGTACAGGATGGTGGTGAACTCGGTCCCCACCTGCCCGGGAGGGGAGAGCAGGCGCTGAGCAGGGAGTGACCGCGGGGGG
>NW_009258711.1:0-570 GCF_000687185.1 Egretta garzetta
GTTTCCTCAGCAACAGGCTAGCTAAACTTGTACACTGTAGCTTCCAGCAACTTTGCCTCACAAATAGTTTTGGGTTTGGAGACTCTTGAGTTTAGATCAAGATTTCCAAGAATAATACAGGAGGTATTTGGGGGGAAGCATTCCTTACTTCAGAGTAGGATCAAGAGCTTTGGGAGTTAAGATTCCTTATTAAGGTGAAGACTAAATGGTACACAGAATCCTGAAGAAAAGGGAAAATGTGGAAATGCCATGCTTGATGAAGCTGAAAATTAGCCTGTATGCATTGTTCATTTTGCTAGAAAACTTTCTGCCAAGGTTTTAAAAAGGAATATTGGGAGAGGCGGATATGGTGTTTATTCTGCTTCCTTGTTCCAGCAGCACTGGTCTGCCTGGGTACGCAGCCTGGGTGCATAGAGAGCAGGCTTTCTTACATCCTGAGTGAGACAAAGATGTAGGTAAAACCTTAAACTTGTGAGCTTAAGTCTTGGACAGAACAATCTGGAGTTTAACTTGGCAGGTGAGACATAACCCATTGGTAAAACTATAAATAGTTGTAGTGGAAATTAGTGT
>NW_009258711.1:583-2679 GCF_000687185.1 Egretta garzetta
TGCTGAGACAGAATTATAAATAGAAAAATCAGTTGTTATCTGACATAAACAGGCATTTTTCAGAGGTATGAGCCAAGATACGTCATAACTCCAAGAAATGGTGAAATCCATGTTTTCAGTGGCTTTTGTAATAGGCCTCGTTATAGTTTGTAATAGCTTTAGCACATCAGCCATGACACAGATATGTGGGGCAGACTGAAATTCAGTCTGTATTTTAGAGTGAGGCAGTGTTTGACTCCGTGTGTACACTAGAGTGGGCAAAGGTTTTCTTTGTTTTTAAGCAAACTGAGTTTCCAAAAGCCTCTAAGGTTTAGGAGGGGGGGAACAGGTGGGGGACAGGCCATATTTTATAATGGTTTCTTTGTGATGTAACCACAGGTGACAATCATGTGTCACGCGATTGCAACAGGTCTAGAGGATGCAATCTGCTCCTGCTCACATGACTCAGTGTCCAAGCACACTTTTTTTTAAGACCAGAAGCAAACCTTTTATGTAAAATGAGGTGTCTGACTAGTTGTGTGGGGGAAGCAAATGCGTTTCGGAACAGACAGGTCAGAATGTGAAATAATTACTGAGTTGGCATATTGATCCAAATAGCAGGCCAAAAGGACATCGTCTCTGCTGAAAGCTCCTCTGGGAGTATGGCCGCATGTACGTAGCAGCATAAACGTGAGCGCAGCAGGTCAAAGCAACACACTGTGCTTACCATCGTGGTTCAGAAAGATAGGCTTTTTCACAAGAAATAAGCTTTTTTTTTCCCCACCCATTTCATTCACAGAGCAATCAGTGATTGAGAAAGGCAACTTGCTACTTACAGGCATTGCAGTCCCTCTGGATGTAATCTTAACCCACAGGAAGTGTCCGATTTCTGGGTAATCTATTAAGACATGTGAGCCATCTTCTGAACGCTGACTTTGAGTGCATGAGTAGAAAACGATAGATCAGCACGTTCGCATATTAGCACTGCTCGTTGTGTCTGCAAGAGTTTATCGTTCTGGATGGTCACTCACCAGTATCAGCAAGTAGCTGCAAGTGGGTCCTTTTCTCATTTGCACCACATTGCTGTCACATGTGGAATGAACTTTTTCATCGCACAGCTTTTCTGTATCTTGGGAACAAACACCCGAGCTCCTTTCCCTGGATTTTAGCTCCAACCGAGTTACTTGTCTGTTACTCTGACTGCTTTGTGCCACCTGCTTTCTGATCAGGTTGTGGTTTCAAACACTGTACCATCAAAGCGTGCTTGTCCAGTGCTGTTTTCTGACCTATGTATTCTAGAGTACCAGCACTAACAGGAAGGAAAGTAAATTCGCCATTCTGTGCACGAGCCTCTTTTCCTCCACCTAACCTGACTGCTATCTACATTTTTCCTGGACATTTTCTGTACTTGATTTGCAATGCTAAAAGTTCCTCAACTGCAGCCTACTCTCATGTTTTAACCTTAAAGTGTGTAAAGCCCAACGTGTATCTATGACTTCGAGAGCACGTCATTGTTAACACAGCTGAGGTAGCATATCTCACGTGCAGAAATTCAGATGAGAAAAAAAAAACAACCCCTGGCGTCCAGACTTTGGGCTTAAAAAACTTCTGGGTACTGCCCTTCAAAGTAGGCCAGCCTCACAGGTCCCAGCAAGATGTGCCTCTTTGCCTTCTCTGGATCACCTCCACTGGATTGTAGTCTTTGCCCTGAGACTCTCCAGGTCCTTGCAGTTTCTGTGAAACCTCAGCCAGCCAGTGATGCATCCCATCTGGCTCTGAGGAGTGCCTCTTAACGAACTGTTGTGTCCAGACAAGCTGAAAGCGAAGTGCAGTAAGATCACACATTCTGCCTCTGCACCGGATCACCATGGTTTCAGCTGTCCTGGCACCCTTCTTCAGCGGCTTAGTCTGAAGCTGTTCTAGCTAGCAGGCTAGCATGACTCTGTTCCCTGTGTCAGCAACCTGGTGTAAAGCATTTGCCTGTGACTATAGTGTTCTGGCACTGCAGAAGTTACTCAGCTCAGCAGCAACGAGTCTGGGCACAAAAAGACCACTGTTGAAGTGCTTCTCTGCCTCTGTAGTTTTGCATCTTTTTGTGTTTGGTGCCAAGAGGAATC
>NW_009258711.1:2698-10157 GCF_000687185.1 Egretta garzetta
TGCTGAACTGCGATAGCTGTGGGTGTTGGAGTCTTTCAGTAACAGAGTAGGGGGCTGGTGTGTTCTACAACAGGCTGATGACAGCTGAGACACCTTTCTGGTTCAAGGGGCTGTGTACCTATTCTAAATGCAAGCCTCGTCAAATCACAGTGACTTGGGCTTCCAAAAAGCACCTGTCCTGCTCATAGTACACTTCTTTTGTGTGGAAGTGTATGTAAGCGAACTTTCACTGTGTTCTAACTTGGCTTAACTACTCTCCCTTTCAGACTTCAAGCATCCAATAATCTCTTAGATTTTTCCTTTGTGCCTAAATTTAACCATGAACTTAGATGATAGATAAACTAAATTAGTTGACCTGAATTGGTAATTGGAGGATCCAAAAAAACCCCCATGATGCAGCCCCCTGCTACCTATGAAGAGGTCATCAAGCGCCAGGCTTTTCATAGCAGTACACAGTGAGAGGATGAGAGACAACAGTGATAAGGTGAAACACCAGAGGCTCAGGCACGAGATGATAAGAAGTCTTTTGCCCACAAGGACAGCTCGGCAGTGGGGCCAGGACACAGAGAGGTGGTGCCACTTCCAGCCTTGAGGAGTTTTCAGGCCCTGCCTGGGTAACGCCTTGAGGAGCCTGGTCTGAGCCCGCAGCTGAGCCTGCTGTGGGCAGGGTGTGGGACAGGAGCCCTGCAGAGGTCCCGCCAGCCTGCGTTCCCCCGGGTGCAGCTGGGGCTGGCTGCAGAAAGGATACAAACCAAGGAGTCACAAACAAGACAGCAATCAGTATAAAGACTTAGATGTGGAAGAAAGGAGTTTCCTGATGTGGTATTGAGAGATGTAAGCAGAAACAGCTTAGTTCATTATATCATAGAATCATAGAATCATAGAATGTTTTGGGTTGGAAGGGACCCCTGGAGGTCATCTAGTCCAACCCCCCTGCAGGAGCAGGGACACCGCTAACTAGATCAGGCTGCTCAGAGCCCCATCCAACCTGGTCTTGAATGTTTCCAGGGATGGGGCCTCCACCACCTCTCTGGGCAACCTGTTCCAGTGTTTCACCACCCTCATTGTGAAGAACTTCTTCCTTATATCTAGTCTAAACCTACCCTGATTTAGTTTAAAACCATTACCCCTTGTCCTGTCACAGCTGGCCCTACTAAAAAGGTTTTCCCCATCTTTCCTATAGGCCCCCTTTAGGTACTGAAAGGCCGCAATCAGGTCTCCCCGCAGCCTTCTCTTCTCCAGGCTGAACAAGACCAACTCCCTCAGCCTGTCCTCATAGACAGACATGTACTCATTATATGCTATTGTTCATTATATACTAATAGATAACTAGCATATATATTTATATACACACAATAATTAATTTATTACATAGTAATGCAAGAGGATAGGAAACAGGAATGGCTAAATGTCTTTAAAAAATCATGTCTTAATTAGCATGACAGAGATTTGGCTGGATAGTTCATACAGACAAGTATGGTCTGTTCAGGAAAGATAGCTAAGACTAAAAGCTGTTTCAAGGACGTGTATGCCTATTCTTTGGTCCAGAATGGCTATCGGAGGCTAGAGTGACTAAACATTTCTCCGTAAAAGCAGTATTGCTGTCATGTAGGGGGACTCCAGTAGGCTGTAAATAAAGAAGGTAACAGAGATGAGTCATTCTCCAGCTGACCAAAGGACTTAGCAAAAGCACAAAACTTCATACTAATGGCAAATTTCAATTATAGTTTTGATAAGAAAACAATACAGAAGGACACAGATTACCCAGAAAATTCTGGAAAGGTGTTGAAGCACTCTGCAAAAGATGGTGAAGACAACTGGAGGAGAATTAATAGCAAATTAAATGTGTTATTTAGTTATAACCACTACAAAAGATCCGGCTGGGCTGAGAATGTTGGACATGGTGGGCATCATAAGAAAGAATAACCAAGACACAGTCATCATTTTTGGAAAACAAAGGAGCATTAAAACAAATCATGACATAGAGAATAAAAAGTATCATCTAATGCCTCCGCCCATGCTGCAGTGTTTACTGAGATCACCAAGTACAATCAACTAGCACAACCGCATGGCTAAGAGCTACAGCTGAGAATTTAGACTAGGCTAATGTCACGGATGAGTGGAACACACCTCACTCAACAGAGAGAAGCAGCAATATGTTTTGGTCATGCAGAGAGAAAATTAGAAGGGCTAAAGCCCAACTAGTTGAAAATTGGCCAATTCTGTGAAAGAAAGGGCCCAAAGGGTGGTGGTGAATGGAGTTAAATCCAGTTGGAGGCCAGTCACAAGCAGTGTCCCCCAGGGCTCAGTGCTGGGGCCAGTTCTGTTTAATATCTTTATCTATGGTCTAGATGAGGGGATTGAGTGCACCCTCAGTAAGTTTGCAGATGACACCAAGTTGGGCAGCAGTGTTCATCTGCTTGAGGGTAGGAAGGCTCTACAGAGGGACCTGGACAGGCTGGATTGATGGGCCGTGGCCAGCTGTATGAGGTTCAACAAGGCTGAGTGCTGGGTCCTGCCCTTGGGTCACAACAACCCCATGCAATGCTACAGGCTTGGGGAAGTGTGGCTGGAGAGCTGCCTGGCGGAAAAGGACCTGGGGGTACTGGTTGACAGGCGGCTGAATATGAGCCAGCAGTATGCTCAGGTGGCCAAGAGGGCCAATGGCATCCTGGCTTGTATCGGGAAGAGCATGGCCAGCAGGAGCAGGGAAGTGATCGTACCCCTGTACTCGGCATTGCTGAGGGCACACCTCAAATACTGTGTTCAGTTTTGGGCCCCTCAATTCAAGAAGCACATTGAGGTGCTGGAACATGTCCAAAGAAGGGCAATGAAGCTGGTGAGGGGTCTGGAGCACAAGTCTTACGAGGAGTGGCTGAGGGAACTGGGGTTGTTTAGCCTGGAGAAGAGGAGGCTGAGGGGAGACCTTATCACCCTCTACAACTGCCTGAAAGGAGGCTGTAGTGAGGTGGGGGTTGGTCCCTTTTCCCAAGTAACTGATAGGACAAAAGGAAATGGCATCAAGTTGTGCCAGGGGAGGTTTAGATTGGATAGTAGGAACAATTTCTTCCCTGAAACGCTTATCAGGCATTGGAAGGGGCTGCCCAGGAAAGTGGTTGAGTCCTCATCCCTGGCAGTATTTAAGACAGGTAGATGAGGTGCTTAGGGACATGGTTTAGTAGCAGACAGGTATGGTTGGGCTCAATCTTAAAGGTCTTTTCCAGCCAAATGATTCTACGATTCTACATTTTATTGAAGTAAAAATAACCGACAGTTCAATGGAATTTAACAGATTTTAGCAGTGGTTTGACAATGTTCAATAAGTTGGATGGCAAGGTTCACCTTATTAATTACTTCATGGAAGAAACATACAAAGGAAAATTGAGTTACACTTGAGTTACAATGATTCACACAGACACAGGCGACACTAAGAGTAGGGAAGATCCTCCTGTTGAGTCACGAGGTTCAGAGTGGACCCCCTTGCTTTCTAAACTCCTTATGGAGCCTAGCTATGGCTAGGTCCAATCTTAGTCTCAGACTTGGACAATGGTTTATACGTAATGGAATTATCTAGACAATGTTTGTAATAATACTGAGTAGCTACATGGATTAGGAAGTTTTCCATTAGCATTAATTCTGCATACTATCAGTCACTTACTGAGGATCTGTTGTGGGTAAGGGATCTCTCTGCCTTGGGCAAGGAAGGATATCTCAGTCTCAGGTAAGGAATATTGAACCTTGAGAGGCGTCCCTGCTCAAGGGGAGAGTGACCTGGCATGCAGTCCAGCTGCAATCCAAGAAGAGCTCCAACTGGGCTCATCCTGATGGTAATATACATAGGTCAACAGCATAGGCAAGACAGATGTCTTCGTTTAAGCTCTGGTATCTTGTTCTGTATGTTGGTTATCTTGCATTTTTGGGTCTTGAAACCACCTTTCAAAATATTTTTCCAAGGCACCTTCACTCCCTTGTACGTGAGCCAGGAGCTTTCCAGCTCACCAGTTCACCGCAGGGGATAAGGTCTGTTGCTCCTTAGTCAGCCTGAACCAAAGTATTGCTAGAGATCAAGTGTACCCATAGTGAAAGAATGATTCAAAGTGGTCTTGTTAAGCTGGGTTCATCCCTCAGGCTGAGACCGCAGAATCACCAAAGAGTTACCTGTGGGAACTCAAAGGGGACAAGAAAGCTTTCAGGTGGTAGGAAAAAATATACAAACTCTGTTTAAAAAGTGGACAGAGAATTACAGATCAGGCAGTCTGACTGCAATTCAGGGGGCAAGAGGAAATGTAGCAGTCAAATAAACAACATGCAGGTACTTAGAAGATGATGGAGAGCAACCATCATGAATTTAAAAAGAAGTTATCAAATCTTGTTTGTATAGGTAACAAAATGTTATATATCTTGTCACCAAAACTGACAATCCTTGCAAATAATTCAGGATAACACAAACCGAACTGAACTATTACTAAGAGGACTACTGTCAGACCCTCTTAGTATGGCATTCCAGCCATTTATGAAAGGTATGCTGTCAAGGAGGGGAGACAGACCAAACTCAGTTCAGAACATCCTCTCTTTGGTCTAGTACTATCTGGCATTTTCATTAATTGCCTGCATGAAAGAAGAGAGACAATGAAGATGCAGAAAGAAGCAGAGAACAGATGCAGAGGACTTTGCAGACGGCAGTAAGGAGGAAGGGACTAGCATTACATTGGAAGAGTTCAGACCGATCTTCAAACATTAGGGAAATTATTTCCTACATTTAAGGAATAATCAAAAGCATAAATACAAGGGATGTCTGGCTACACAGAAGAATCTGGGTATGTAGGAGATCACAGAATGAGGTAACAATACCAAGATGTTCAGTACCAAGAACAGGCAAACTTCATAGGGGGACATATAAATGAGAATTTTAACTGCAACATAGGTGAATTATTTCTTCTGCTGGGAACAGGTAAGGCCCTCAGTACTATGCCCAGGTTTGGACACCACAATCTAGGAGGGAGGAAGTCTGTAAAGCTGCTGTACATGAGCTAAAAGTTAAGTGTGATTTACATTTTTAATTGATAGCTCAGTATTTGTGAGGAGAAGCCACTTCTAACAGTGACCTGACTGTTTTTAATGACATAGTTAGAAAAGCCCATTGATCTGATTAGAGCTCAGTCAGCTGTAGCTCAGGCAACACATCTTGCATCCACATTTAATAGCTATTCTTTTCAACTCCTCTTGACGTAATTGTTTAGCTTTTGTGGTTTCACTGTTTGAGTTAGATGTGCTCAATAACACACTCAATGTTTGCTAACTGGAGTTCTTGCTGGGGTAAAATTACTGCAATTTTAAATGAACTGCAATACAAGTGAGCTGTATATACAGTTATATTTAAATAATGTAAATATCTGATTTGTTAATATTTAATTTCTTAATAAAGTTTTTCAACAGCTCTGTAAAAACTGTTTCATATATATAAGACTAAAGTTAAAGTGAGTTGTCTAGGTTCAGTGAAACCGTAGACAAGATTATAGTGGCATAGCAAAATCACTAATAGCTATTACATTTGTAGAATTTTTTTTTCTTTTTAAGAAATCAGTAATATCATGGCAGCTATAGTACAGAGGGAATGAAATAAGATGTTCATTTTCTCCCACCA
Organism: Egretta garzetta; assembly: GCF_000687185.1. Taxonomy (NCBI): domain Eukaryota; kingdom Metazoa; phylum Chordata; class Aves; order Pelecaniformes; family Ardeidae; genus Egretta; species Egretta garzetta. The sequence goes on from NW_009258711.1 coordinate 8,343, forward strand.
TACAGCATTCAATCACTCAGCTAAAATTGATTATATGTTCCTAAAATACGTACTGTTCACACACTTTGAACTCGAACAGGATTTTTTTGCAACCCTTGTTTAGATCGTCTGACTTGCAGCAATTCTGATACAACTCTGCAATAATATGCTTTTTTTCTTCTGGCATACTTAATCCAGCTTTAGGTTCTCCTCACGTTTCCAGTTCTTCCAAGAGTCTTTTACAAGATGGCAGGTATATTTATTGAAGTAATCTGACATAATTACATTCTTCTTATTACTCTTTATTACAGAGAAACAAATTCTTTGAGACCTCTTGCCTGTATAATCAGATTTATCTCCACAGATGCACTGGTTCAAGACCCAAGATTGACTGAAAATTTTCAGTTTTCCACTCCATCATTTGTGATGCAAGCAGAGTATGTTTGACATCTCCCACTCTGTTCAACCACACAATTAGAAGGTTTGAAAATACAGACAAAAGAAAGCAAGGTAAAGATGGTCATTTGAATAAAAAAGTGTTTTGGAGATCTGAAAGTTTTGCACAGGTGCCCCAAGGGAAAGGTACTTATAGAAGATTGTTAAAGAGTTTTCATTCTAAACTTAAAATCTTTAAAACTGGTTCTTAGTTGAAACTTAATTTTAAAGCCATCTCAGTTTCATAGATGCTCCTATTTCTCCTGGATTACAACTGGGTCATGCCTTTCAGATCTTACCACTTACTGCAACGTTTCCCAGACTTAATTCTTTCAGTCCTGTTTCTTTCAACCTGTTTGCATCGGCAGTATCTGGCTCTCTGGATTGCATGCGTGGGGTTATTATACACATGCATTTCCCCAAGTCTTACCTTTCGGTCCAATTTTGTTTGGGTTTATATGAGAAATTTTGCTTTCTAGGCTACTGTTCGCCTTCAAATTCCTATTTTTTAGAGTTAATACTGTGTAGTGCATCACTTCCTTCACGTGAGTGCAAGTCAGATGTGCAGTGTGGTCACAAACGGGTTGCATGGCTTTCTGAGAGCAGCTACCACCTGCACAAACATGGGAATTAACACAAGCAGGAGTCACACCTGCCCCTGTAGCGCCAAGCTTGTTATCCATGTGCTACACAGTCCCTTTATGCGCTTCAGATGAGAAACTCTGGAAAATATATGGCAACTCAATGTGTGCACGCACTTGCCTTCTCAAAACAAAACCTTAATCTGGCTTAACTCCAGCATAGGACATACCACCACAGTTTCAAACCTTTCAGGCAGCTCAGCTTTTTTTCATAAGAATAAACTTGACAAATGGAATAAAGTTGCATTGGCTGAAGAATTCCACTGAGCTAAATCTTCCTCTACAGTGTAATTCAGAGGAGAGGTAGGTTGCTTAATTTAAAAAAGTCTCAGGTAAGACTTGGGCAGAATGCAAATGTGAAAAATGAATCCTAAAATTAACAGCTCCGTTACTACCCAGACCTTCAGCAGTGATCTTAATGCAGAGCCCACTCTGACATTTTTAGTAACCTTACACAGATGTGATTTTTTTTTTTATTTTTATTTTTTTTTTTTTAAGTTTCACATCTTTATAAGACGAAAGCGGAAAATACTTAAGAGGAAATACAAGTTGTTCTTATACATGAGTTGCTTTGGGTTTTGACTGATATTCAATGAGCTGAAGTTTTAGGACACAGCTCCATATGGAAAATGCAATTGAATGCACCGAAAACCAGATATGCAGCAAATTAGCAATTGCAGTCTTGCAGAAGTTTAAAGTAACAACTCAGTTCAGAATGCCACTGAGTCTTTCTCATTCCCTGAACCTCCCCCCCCCCCCC
>NW_009258711.1:10181-21947 GCF_000687185.1 Egretta garzetta
CATCAGAATGCAGTACTTGCTGTGCTGCAGTATTAATTTAACTAAAAGTTTGTGAATCCTTTCCACTTCTGGACATCCCTGCATCGCTCCAAATAATTAGTCACATAAAACTTGGAAGTATTTTAAGCTTTACCTTGTTCTCCTGCTTTTGTTAGTATTACTTAGCTATAACCTTAGTATTTAATGTTTCTGCACTTACTCCTAGTGACTGGCGTTATGAGAAGATCTGTTAATTCGTCAGCATCTCTAGGGCAGACTCAACTGTCTCAGTACTCTGTAACAGACAAATATCTCATTTAGTATCTGCTGCCTTGGTTGCTTTATACAAATAACTAGTTTCTTTTTTTTTTTTCCTTTCTTTCAAATGCCTTCCCGAATCCTTCCTAAAATTATGACATAATATTTTGGGGTAATCTTTGCAAATACCGGATATTCTTAGTTCTTCCCTTATTACTATCCACAGCTTCACTTAGTCTGACTGCAGTCTGACAGGTTTCTAAACCTGAATTTCAGAATTCATTAAAATTACTATGCGCATTTATCGCAGGGTACAAGCAGAACATTGCACTATTACCTAACATGAAAATGAGCTGAAGGCTATACTGTCCCATACTTTATGACACAGGGACAACATGCTTCATGATGTTACATCTGCTACAGTATTTTCTTCTTCAAACCTTTTAGTTTTTCCAGAAATCTGTTCTCTAGAAGGATTAAAGATCCCCAATTGTGTCAGCTGATGTTGGAACAGCAAGATCACTGCCTATGAACTTCATTGGGATGGTATTTTGTCACATAAAAGAAAATAAAATCTTGAGGCAATCTGCTCTGAGAATAAGATGGCTTTTACACGTGGGAAGGGGTAACTGAACTAGCTTAATTTTTACTTCCACAACAGCAGAGCAGCTTAAGCATATACCTGCATGCTTGTACTTAGACACCTATTTTCCATTTGGACTTTACAGCAGTGTTCGACTCTGTTCAAGGTTAAGTGGTGGTGATTTTCATGTAAAGTTACAGGACAGCCGTGTGGAAAGATGACAAAGTAATGCAAATCAAGAAGGGGTTTCCTAAGAGTTTGTGTTAGAAATTCTAAAGAACTGATAACGGGCAATCTCTTAGCAGTCCCTGTCTTACACACTTACTTCTTTCTAAACACTGAGAGTCAAGGGAACTGCTTCTTCATCTCAAAATAATTAGCTTAATGAAAACTTAACATTTTTTTTACAACCCCAGTCTCATTGCTAGGGACCACCCAATATACCACCTTTACTTCAGTACATGTAGGTTCCTTCCAGAAGATGAACAGTACGCATGGCTATTCTGGGGAAGTCACAAAGGTGTATGTGCTGTATTCTACCCCTTCACACAGACCAGCTCTCTTCAGTAGCAATTTTAACACCAGTAGCTAATTTTAGGTATTATATAAAAGAAAATCTTGGCAGGCATGTGCCATTCATTGTATTTAGTTATTTTATTTTCACTATCCAAACTCAAAAGAAACGCACAGTTAAGTTTCAGGTATCGATACACAGTTTTCTAAAAAATATCCCTTTCATGTTCTCTGCAATAAACCATGTGTTCAAATGTTTGCAGTCCAGCCATGAGTAGCAGGTGTCTTCTTCCCACCCCCTCCCCAAAGGGACCTTTTCTACTTTAATATAAAGTATTGTAAACCTCTTATTCAAAAAAGCAAAATTCAGAAAAAACCTCTTCACCAAAAACCTTTTCAAAATTGCTGTCTGGCACGGCACAACCTTAAGCAGTTTCCTTTGGTATAGTAACTTGTATTTTTCAGTCAGGTTAGGTCTCTGTGAGTAGTCTAGATTTAAGGCAGGCAATACAAAGTTTAGAAATATATTAGCACATATTTGTCACGGAATGGCATTTTCAGTAGACATCTTTTTTTTTGTAAATCACATGCATTTCACATTTCAGAAAGCTTTTTCAGTGTTGAACATCAGCCTTTTTCCATCAGTCGTCTTCTACTTTTGCCCTCAGACCACTCACTATCCGCCAGGTGTCCCGAAAAGCTTCCTCTCTTTAAACGATAGTTACATTTCTTCACACTTCATACAGTAACATCTTTTCCCATACACTTCAAGGCAGTTGGTCAACATTTTAACTAAATGCAATAATTAAAACCTTAATGTCTGGAAAAAAAAAAAGTAATTTTTACATATCTTTTTACAGTTATAGTCATCTGTATGTTCAGTAACAATTATCTCAACTACGGAAGATTTTAATCAATACTAGGACTTGACAAGAATATAGGTTTCTTTTCCTGAAAATTCATTCCACCTCTGGCTTATTACATGACTGTTGCAAGGTTGTGGAATATATTTAAAAACTAATTTTGAAACTTAACATGTCTGTACTGAGAGACAACAAATAGTACACTAGACAATACTTGTTTGCAGAGATTCTATAAGATATATTGTGCACTTAAAGAAAAATTCCTTCACTTCAATATAAGTGCAAAGCAGTAGTTAATATTTTAATTCTACATCATAGCAGCAGTCATGTATGCACAAACCAGCACTTTTTCTACAAAAAGAAAAATCACAGCGTTTTGGGTAGCATAATCATTACACTGAAGTACGACAAATGCAATGCCAACTGAAGAAAGTTTCTAAATGAAAGAACCGGGTCTGTTAATACAAAGGCTATATAAAAATATGGCACTATACTGTAGTATATGCCACTGTAGATCTGAGAGTTTTTGAAATGCAGTGTTTCTTGTTTGCTTGATAAAAAGGTTACTACAACTGGCAGTAGCAAATTCAGCGAAGTTACTGCATTTATATCCCCAACAGCTTTTTGAGAAAACCATTTGGTCTGCTCCAGGACCTAAACATTAACGCTGCAGGTGATCACACATCCCCCGAGAGTCCTAAGCACTACTTGGTCCTATTCACCCAGCTGGAATACTCATCCTGAATGATCAAGCCCTTTGCACAGACAGACTTCTTACAAAAGGCTGCATGTTCCTGACCAACGGCACAAAATTAGACTGCAGTGTAAAGATATGGCTTCCTCTAAAAATTATAAAGTATTGAAGTAAAAAACAAAAATTCCACAAGACACTTAAAAATTATCCTTGAGTTCAACACTATATTTATGCAATCAAATAGACTATGTAATCAGCCATACTGTAGTAGAACAAGAAAAAGACTTTTTATTCACTTGAAAAAATAGCAGACTGGAAGATTTCTTCATTGCATTACACAAACTTCCCTGAGATTTTTACATAAATTATGTTTAGTCTACTATAATATTGGAAACCAGTTAGCTACTGAGTGTCATACACTGCAAATTTTACATAAATCCTGCATATGTTATCCAGCTAAAATGCTGTTTCAACGCTTTAAAGCTTTATCTTCTTTTGTTACAAAAAACCCACGTACACACAACTGAGACTACAAATGCAAAGACATTTTTTCCACAAAATTTTAGATCTTCAAAGCAATGTATAGAACTGGAGAAAACAGATGTTAAGTTGAACAAAGCACTTTGAAGTTCTTTGCAGCTTAAAAACTGATTGTGAAATTAGTTTTAAAAATTATCTATGCAAGTGCTTGGTGGCAAGAAAACCAACAGAAATATTATTAAATGCAATGGGCAGAAAGAGGGCTGATGCTGCCCTCCCTATTTAGCAATCTCCCATATTAAAAAATTGTAATTTTGTATGAGTGATTGTGGGAGAGAAACATCATAGTGGTAGAAAACATTGCTATACTGGCACTATGTTACACTTAGTAAGGATTTTTTAATTTTTTTAAAAAATTTTTTACAGTTGAGGTACTTAAACTTCGGATAAGATGTATGTAGTTAATCACAAATCCTAAGGAGGCCCCACAGTGAAAGAAGTCCCCTGTTTCACTGACTCACTGCCACAAATTTTAAAAATGAACACTTCATTTTAAATACAAATCTGTCAGGTCAGTTTGCTAAGTTGTATATCCCCTTAATTGAACTTCTCTCAGCAAAAGTTCAAGAAGAACAAGCATTGTACTTTGCAAACAATAATGCTTAAGTAAAAAAAAAAAAAAAGATTATTTGTACTAATAATAAACAAAACCTGCAACTTTACTGCTTTGAGATATGATATTATCCCCAAGTTTTATGCCTGGAGGCAAAACCGAAGAGTTGTCTTGTCCATAAACTTTTGTTAGACTTATTTCAAAAGCATAATTATACAACAAAGTAATCTGTTCAGGTGGCTCTGATCTCCTTCCAGTGTCAGTAACTGGGATCATGTCCTTGCCACCTGCTGAGTGTGGAGCAATTGCACTTGTAATTCCTCCTTCCAAATAGTCTTATGTTGGATGTTACCACAGAAAGAAATAGGAGGCAACTTGGGCCACTTCATTACAAAATAGACTTGATGTGGTTGTGACTGGCCACATCGGATACTGGGCCGTAAGCATTCTTTTTGGTGTTCTGGAAGGTAGGTATAAGGTGATCATCTCAACAGCAAAGTGAGGAACTGTGAAATGCTGGGCATTTTCTAGATTTTTAATTCTGCTTTAAAAAGTTCCCAATTTATAGATACACTTATGACTGCATGAAAATTACAAAGACGGAAAGAATAAAAGAGCAGCATTTGAAAGCAGTATGTTTAGCTTTTTCATATTCAGAAACAAACTGAAACACTGCTGTGTATAAAATGGCTTCATTTCTACTTGTTATCACTGTATCTTCAATTATATAAAGGGCATCTAATACTTACTCAACAGAGGAAAATAAGAGAGAAACTGAATAACATATTTGCTTTTTCACTTTAAAATTTTCACATGGATGAGTAAGTTTTTTGGCTCTCCAAATTAAGAACAATTTGCTCCCTTTCCCTCAAAATACTTACAGTACATCACACAGCCTATTATCTCTTTGCATATATTGCTGGCTGATAACTGATTCAGACAGGCACGTTGATAGTTTCTGGGTTAAATAACCACTTCTATTTTGTTATACAGAGAAGCCTTTTCTGCATCAACAATGAAGAAATTATAAAACTGTATTAACAAACACAAGCCCTTGTGCAACACACAAAACAGGGTGCCAAGTGACTATATACTTGGTGTGAAAAGACATCTAGACGTCTTACTGGTGCATCTCCATTTCAGCAAGGAAATACACTCTCTCTTCATCTCTTAATCTCACCACATTTTAAGTCACCTCTTTTTTGCATTGCCAGGTAAGGCAAATAATGGTGTTGTAGACTGACCATATATTAGATTATTTTACTTAGAAAAATAATTTCTCTCCCTATTGAGAATTTCAACATGTTCAATGTAACAAATATATCCTGATAAAGAAAACCAGCAGGATTCCTCAGTATGCAGATTGAGATAGGATATTTGCCATACAGATTTTACTTCCAGCAAAGGTAAGATGCACATGTGTACATATGTCAATTATACACAGCAGACCGAGTACATTTTGTTCTGCATTCCAACACATCCTCTGAAGGAGGGACAGTTTTCTCATCCACCCATGTTGTCCCTTATATGATCCACTCGCTGAGCAAGATCTCTAAAGGTGGGGCGCTGGGTAACATTATTGTTCCAGCATTCTTTCATGATAGCATAGATCTGGAGAAGAAACAAAGAAAATTAGTAGTAGGTAAACAGATGCTACAAATAGTTTATAGGTACTTTGAACTGGCCCAAAGAACATCCAACTTCACTTTATGCTTCCAAGCAACAGTGGGACAAGAGTGCGGCTAAAGGCTTGCTATACCCATCAGCTTATCTGCTTGATCCCAATGACAGCAAGAAGTGAAGATAGCAAGCTCTGCAATAGCCCTTATTATAAAAGATTTTTTTTTAAACTTAGTATGGAAATTCACTCAGGTAGTTTTTGAAACTTTTAAGAGACTTACCTTATTTTGCTAAGTTTTTATCTTCTTGCTTGCTCTTATTTTTTTGGAAAGCTCAAAAAATATTTAAAATGACAAATGCTTTACAAGTCTGACTAAAAGTCAGATTTACAAAGCCAGCAATTCTAAATTAAGCTTCCCCTGCAACGTTAACATACACTTCTCCACATTGGTATATTAAATTCTAAATTATTCTTCATACATAATCAGAAATAAGTCAGAAAAGTTACTGTGCAAACTGAACCCACTTCTAGAAGAAGTAGATTTAAATTATTTTTGGAAAAGATTTCCATTACAATAGGCATTTGGCAAGTTTTCTCTTTTCCCAAACATGTACCCAATACATAACAACTTTCCAGGCTCTTCTGTACTCTTCTCACAAATCTAACCCAGATCATTATTACCAGCTTCTCATACTTCCAGCATTTTTGTACATGTTGCTTAAGAGCATGCTTAAGAATCTGCACAGCTCCCAGGAAAAAAAGTAGCATCAGTTCCTTATTTTTCAGCAAATGTGAAACTGCTACACTGACCAAGCTGCTTTAGAACCAAGCCTCAAGCAGCTTGTAAGTTACAGACACCTGGAAGATTTTAATATCTGTGATGACCAGCCGTTCAGGATCAAAACTGGAAATGCACAGTTTCTGACAAGAAAGACATTTCCGTCTTGCTTTGGTATCTGAAGAAATGTCAGACATTGAGACCTTTGCATTAGTCTGGATACAGTTTCAGTAAAACAGATTATCTATTAGATAACACATATGACATTCAGGTTATCTACAAAAAGCCAAACCTTTGCGATTTAACAATTGCTGTACTCATAATGCAAGAAAGGTTACTTCAGAGACTTCTCTTTTGATTCTCTATATTCTATTTCTTCCCCCGTGACTTCCCTGCCCCACCTGTACCATTCTTTCTCTTCTCTGCTAGACCACTTGACCCCAATCTCTCCTCTGTCTCCACTATTGAATGGATTAGTTCTCAACTTATTGCCAAGTGTGCTTGATTTTAAAGGGATACAGAAATTGATCTGAGCTGGAAATTTTACATGTTAAACAGCATAACTATTTTACTTACATTCCTTCCCTACTAATTCACCTACTACCCAGCCCTACTCATTTGACTCAAGCTGAAGTGCACCCTGCTCTGAAGAATAGATAACTACAACACTTAGAAGTAGTATGAAAGTATTTTTTAAAACATCTGGAGTATTAGCAAAAACAAAAGAACACTGAATTAAATTTGTGTGCTCTGAGGTTGGCTTTACATACATATAAACTTCACTATCTATGAAGAACAGAAATACAAATCTGAAGGCCCTGAACATACAAAAATCCAATTCATGTACTTAACTGTGCCTACAATCTGCAGGTAGCTCTTGGCTGAGAATGCTTGACAGTGAATAATAAACATGATAAACATGGGTATTCCTATGCTTGAGGAGGAGAGAGCAAGAGAAGGAAAATCATCAAGATAAGGAGTTCTTTAAATCTTGAAATTATATGTGGAAAACCTTATGTAGGTATTAAGATGTTACATGATAAATGTAACATGTTAAATGTTACAGACTTCAGAAGAATCCACAGTTCACTGCTTTGAACAAGAATCTCTATACGGGCCTTCCATGGAACAAGTTCTATATACTAATCTAACTGCCTTAATTTATGTTTTTGAAATAGAAGCTTGAGTGCCCCAGTACAGCAGTCAGTCGTTAACAGTCCTACTTTGTATATTTAGAAAGACTCCCGAGAGAATGCAATCTAAAGAATCAGAAAAGAAATGTGATTATACTCATCATGCAACTGATAAAGTAACAGCACAGCCATTCCACCTGTATAAATACTTCTGTAAACCAAGCAGAACGAAACACGAGGTTTGCATTTACCAGGTACTGACCGTGACTGAGCACCTTTCAGACTATAGTAACATATTAATACAATACTTCACCTCATCAGGGCATCCATCTGGTCTCGGCAGTCGTCCATTATTCTTCAAAAGCTCTATCAAATGAAATACAATCATCTGCCCTTGTTTATCATTGCCAATCATGCGCATGAATTCCTGAAACAGAAGGCCAACTGTCGTAAGTAATTTTAAAGACAAAAAAAGATGCTGCAATATTCTTACTAAGGGAAAATTCTTTATAAGAATAATAAACAATAATAAAAATAAATAGAATAGTATATAACAGTGATACAGTTATAAATTACAAGTCCAGAGAACATATAAATAATTACAGAATTTTTTGTTTGTGTATATAAAAATAGGATGATGCATACACAATTTAAAGCAGTAAGTGAAAAATCTTCTTTAAAAATGTTGATCATCTGATGATTACCTGGTTTTAAAAGGATAAACCTCACAGCTAATTCTAAAGAGCTCTCTGAAACAAGATCTTGATGCTTTGAAAAATCCGAAACAGAAAACAGGTATCATACTGATGTATAAAAAAACCTAACAGGATTAATCAGTAACTATGGGCCAGAAACAGTAGCATAATTAAAGCCAGCAAAAATGGCTTAGACAAATCTTGCTATCCAAAAATCAACATAACCCAAAAAGTAGATTAAAATCTCACTCGGATTACCAGAGATCAAAAGTAAATGAGGAAGTATCATTAACTGAAAATAATTTCTAAGCACAACATAAAGGAATTTTTTCCTCCAATGATACATCTATTTCTTTAATGATCCTTGACAGCAAAATGTGAAACAACTGTTGGTAGAATGTGCAAATGGCAAAAGTTGGGGAAACAAAGCATAATTACAAAGACTATGACAGTTAAACAGACTGCTTTAGCTAAGTGGTAAAATTAATTTTTCTTGATACACACCAATAGGATAACCAACCTGATGAAGTGGTGAATGCACATGTAGAGTTGAATTATTCAAAGTATATTCCACCTGAGCCCATGACTTTACCAGTTCATAATCCTAAAGAACTCCAGGTGTCTGCAATGTTTACGTCATTACGCAGGAAGAGCTGCCCCTGCCTTGAGAGTTCTTCCTTGATAGCTTAGTCATTGTATTGAATTATTAAAGAGGTTCATTGAGGTCAATGCAGAGACCTTCCATGTGCATTTTTGCCCACCATCATTGTTCAGCTCTCAAAACTACATTTGCCAGGACTGAGACACTGGCCAAGGGTGAGGAGAGCTCCAGTAAATATACAAGGCTAAACTCTCTTCTGTTATACCTAGCAGTCCTCTGCAGGTGTAAGTAAGATTGTGAATCTAATTTCCAACTGGAGAACTGTTATTCAGTGCACAGCAGTATTTTTCTCCATCTACTGTAAATTTATCTTTAAAGGTGCCTGTCAACATTCTGCAAAAAGCCACTACTTTTATTTCTTGAACTTCAATAACTTACAAACTTGGCTTCTGGTAATATAACAAAATAACTTCAAGTTACCTTATTTAAATCAACTTAATGTTTACGTATTTGTTTGGCTCACCTTTAGATTGGAATAGCATTAAAAATATGTATCAAATTGCAATGAAACAGTTGCATCTGGGATTACTCTCCTCCAAGGATGAGAAAGAACAATCTATAATGTGAGATTTTAAAACCATTTTCAAACAGGAGTTACAGGATGGATAAGACCTGCACAGACCATCAGGTAATTTTCAGGACTCCTTTCCTTCTTATGGCTTGATACTAATGCTTTTTAGCACATTGCTGCTTCAGATTGGATGCTGCCTCATAAACACTAAGGTATCACCAGAAAAGGATCAGTAAATATCAACATATTCAGGAACAATCTATACCTTTTTGAAAATTTAAATAAAGAAACAAAAAGCCTCTGAGAACCATTAACTGTGTACTTACAGCTGGTGGGCTTTTGCTCTTGTCGATGTAAGTGAAGAGTTCATATAAGACCACACCAAAACTCCACACATCTGAGGCCACAGAAAATTTGCTTTCTGTCAGAGATTCTGGAGCGTACCTGCAACACATGTTCTGCATAAGATGTGTCTTTTTGATTTTGAAGATATTTCTTTCAGTAAGGTTTTTTTTTTTTCCTTCCACTACCTTCACTAGTAACTATTCTTTTAATAATAGTTAATTGGTACTGAAAACACAAACCACCTTAAACAAACACAGTTAGAGATAACTTTATCTAAGTTTGGGTTTTTTTCTAACAAAGTTGTAGTTATTTTTCTTATATGTAGTGTGAGTAAATAAGATTTTCATGTGAGACGGCCTTGCAAGACAATTATAGCCAGTAAGCATCCTTCCGTCACTTTCAGTGAACATTGAACTGTGTCCCAGGTACTTCTGGACTTAACTTTCACAACTCCTAATAATATCTACTAAGATGCCATTTTGTGTTATTTATCCTTTAGATAAGAAATTTTTACAGTGCCTGACGCAGACTAAAATATAGACTAAAATCACATGTACAGAATGGCATTTTCTTTTGCTATCAGGACATAAAATGTTTTTTATCACAGTTATCTGCCCATGTATTTTCTAAGGTATTTCTGTGTCTTTACAGAACGGAACTGAAGCATATATTGTGCATTCTAAATACAGTCTACATTTCCATTTCATAATCCTTCAGTCTCCCGTAGGCAACACCGGGTATTCTTTTCCTTTCCATCTAAGTGCAGCTTGTTGGACCATTACTGTATTTTGGAGTTACTTAGACCTTCCCTGGAAGCTTAGTGCCCAAGTACAGACATCTACCTGAATATTCAACCCAGCACTTTATCCTTGCAAATTACAGTCTGTGGGATTTAACTCCGCTTGGTCAAAGAGGGTCTATCCAACAGATGTCAGCTAGAAGATATGAACAACCAGTGTTTAGGGAACCAGAACTTCAAAAGCATCCTGGGCAACGGGCCCTTTTAGATTTCTTTATCTTTGAATACCTTTACTGTTGCATACTATTTCTTTTAAATATTTTGGTAATTTTTAGGCAGGTTTTTTTTTGGAAAATATGTTGAAAAGTCCTACCTGCTGCTCTGTAAAGTCAAACATCATGCATGTGACTTTCACAACGCTGGGCAACCGACTTGGAGTTCACATTTAAAAATTCCACAACATGCAAAACAATTGGCTGAAACTGCAAAAACCGAAAACTTGCCATGATTCCATATGTTAAAAGACAGCTTACCAAAATATAGGGCTTTCACCAGGTTCTTTTACTTTGTAGTATTCTTTGTCTTGTGGCAAGACTTTAGTCAATCCAAAGTCTCCAATTTTAACTCTGTTCTCATTCTCCACTAAGATATTTCTTGTTGCCAAATCCCGGTGAACATATCTTTTTGTACCCAGATACTCCATGCCCTAGATGGAAAGTTCACAAACACAACAGGAAAAGAGTTACTTTTACCATTAAGTAGCTGCACTTTCCCTAAAGGGACAGATTAACCTCAAAGTTAAAACCAAACACAGATTGTTACCAAAACTGGTGTGCCTGAGGGTTTGTCTTCTCTGAGGAGTTTTTCCAAGTGTAGGGACTTCCCGTAACTGAAGGGAGACAGACTGATCACCTGTCAGAGCCAAGTGTTTTTTGATTACATACCTGGATAGCTGCTAGAGCTTCTTTCTGCGGCCAAATGCAGTTTGCCAGTCATAGAAGGAAAACAAAATCTGGGCTAAACTACACAATACAGGGCAGATGAGAAGACTGTCCTGTTTACCTATTTCATTTAATCTTTTTCCTTCATGCTGTACATCTCCTTTCCTGATTGCTTTATGAAACTTTGTATTATGATTCCTTGAATTTGACAACTATTCTCTGACTGTATTCCCACCTGTGTGTCTTGTTTCTCTTCTGTATGCACCACTATTCACCAACACAGTTCTGCTTACTATTGTATTTCCATGGGTTGCTGTAACAAAATGTTGGTTCTGAAGCCATGTCGTCTTCCTGCTGCT
>NW_009258711.1:21977-72064 GCF_000687185.1 Egretta garzetta
CCCTTCTTACCAATACACATAATTCTTTTTGCTAACAATGAAACATGGAAGAAGCCTGTGTGCGTAATGGCATTACTAAAAAAGTATCTTGCTTACACAGTAATAAATGGTGGACAGAAGTCAACACTGTACAATGTCAAGAGATACCCGTGAAAGGATAACACAGGTGAAAGGAAACACAAAGCAAGCTGTCAGTTTCAGTTTCATAAAAAAGCACCTCACTCCTTCAACACAACTGAAAAGCAATGAATTATGCTAAGAGCATCACTGAACTCAAAAGTTTTGAGCATCAACGTTATACTATTAATGCCAAAAGATTTTTCTTTCTCTCTCATTTTTTAAAGCGAGAAACCTCAGAAATAGTTTGACTCCGAAGTCTAACCCTCCTCTCGTTACCTCCTAGCACCACTGGGTGGCATCGCTGTTTTCACGCATCCCATTCCAAACCCCTTCAAAACCGCCCTTTTCTTCATCACATGCTTATCCACTGCTATCTTGAAAAATACTCTAGACCTAGGTTTTTCACAGTTAGACATCTGGGTTCCCGATACACACTGCCTTATATAAATGCTGCAACTTTTTATTACTACTACATACTCCACTGAAAACAGTCCTGAAGTTTCTCTGATGGTAGTAGTTTTTCCTCTTAGCCTGGAAAATACCTACTCTGAGAGAGATACTTAATTGAAATCACACAAATTCTAAGTGGATATCATAATCCTGTGGTACTACTCTAACAATGGTGTTGAGTTTAATTATGTGATTTCAAATGGTTTTAGCATTAAAGTCGGGTTCTCCAGAAAGGACACCTGAAACACTTTAAGCATTAAGAGATGAACAAAAAAATTGATTCTTATTCTCTTCTAACAACCAGCATTAACAAAATGCAGGGCCAAAAGAGCAAAAAAGAACGTCCCAAAAATCATATGCACAAAAGTTAACTTCCTTATTTGCCCTTCTATTGTCATGACTCTTTAAAGTTGAATATAGAGCCCTTTTGCTTGCCACCAGACAAGCTGTACTGATGGCACAAGCTGCACCAGATGACAGCTGCACTATTTTGTATCTGCAGAAACATCACCACTAGCAAATGCCATCTCTGAAAATGCTGCTTTTCAAAGTATGAGATATGCACAAAACAATATCACCTTTAAGTCAGGAACCCTGTCCCAGTATAGTAGCAAGAAACCAAAACACAGCAAGCAAGCAAACACACCCAATCTTAACCCTCAGGTGTGGGCACGACTTCATTTCTCATACAATTGAGGGAAGAGCAGCAAGGCAGAGGGAGAAAAAGTCCAAAATAGGAGAGTGACAGAAATTCATAGCAGAAAAGAAATGTGAGATGCTGAAAAAGCAAGAGAAACAAAACACCTAAAGGGGTAAATGTGATCACCTAGAAGAAGAAAAATCCTTCAGATTCCATTTTCGTAATATTAAGTATGCACTACATTTTTAATTAAGTTGGTTTGAAGTAACAGAATGCTGCAGAGTAGAGTGAAATCTTAAAGTGTTCAATATAAACTCTGCTTTGCAGGTCATAGAGCAACAACAGTGCAAAGCAAGACACATGCACTATGTTCAGTACCAACCATTGAGACTAGCAAATAATTTATTACAGCTTTGTGCACATCTATGGCCTCTAGTTTTTCATACAGAAATCATGTATCTTTGCTCTTTCTGTTTTTATAGCTGAATGTCCAGGTTATGAAAAATCAGTTATAGTATGCCATGAACAGTTTGCCTGGGTGAGTACATTAAGTCCTGCAAAATTTTATTTCAGCTCTTACTAGGGAGAAGAGAGGTTTTAATTCTTCTGAACAAAATGTAAGCTAAGCAAACTATAAAATAAACAAAAATAAATTTATTATATTCTGCATCAGTCAGCAGATAGGTCAGTCTCAGCAGTGTTCAGATACTCAGAAGTTTGTGTGGTTCTTGAGTACATGAATATGCATTGCTACTTTTTTTAGGGTTATGGGGTGCTAGCAGCCCAACAGTATTACAAAAGATACACCAAAACAAGCAATGATGGTTGTTTTGACACAAATGACACAAGATCAAAGAGACAAAAATTTGTTGAAAAATATCAAGCATCTGAAGTTTCCCACCTTGCATATCTGAGATGCATACAGCAGAAGCTTCTTGTGGTCCAGCCTCTCCTTGTGTTTCTGCAGATAATCTCGTAAACTTCCATATGGTAAGTATTCCATAATTAATCTTAGATTCCTACGACCTTTTACAACAACAACAAAAAATACACTTAGTTTTTCTGTCATTTTCCAATAAGTTTTGAAATATAAATAATTACAAATGTCTGTGAATGAAAGTAATAGAAGATAGTCTTAATATAAAAACCCTAATTGTACTACATGCACAACACTATGCAATTTTTTATGTATTAGTTAACTGCATTTGTTCAGAAAATGCCACTTATTTAAACACAACAATAATGTGGATATGCTTGATATACAAAGCATCACTAATCAAGATTACCTCATTGAAGCCTTAGCTACTATTGCTAAAGCAAAGCAAAAGTGCCACATGTGTACCTGTGTTTATATAATTCCTCCTCATTGCTGAGAAGAAACTCAGAATGGCAACTGACATCAACTGGTCAGCAATTTTACCATCTTTAAAAATTTAGAAAAATATTGGGTTCAAAATCAGACTTTTTACAGCAAGATCCTGAGCAGAACCCACATTTTCATTCATCAACTTCAACAGTATCAACAATTCACTCAAACACACTTGTTTCTAAAACTTTTTCCTGTCTAGTGTTTTACTCTATAGGCTGTACAAGAATTGGTAATGTCCACTCTGGGACATTACACTTAGCAAAACCCAACAGTTACAAAATGGTTGCATTTTCCCACTTAAGCCCAAATTCTATTCTAGTAAGACTTCTATGCTTTAAAATAAAGAAACTGGGTAACTAGTCAAAATAGTACTTTCTCTAAATCAATCAGATTATGCGATGAGCTGTCTGAACATAATGCCCACCTTGCATTGAGAAGTAGTATATGACAGACACTATTTCCTTTGATTTGTACTGTCCAAATCCTGGTAAACTTAGGGCAGGTCAGTGACTTTGACAGTCACACACCTCTCTGAACTTCTCAGTGTGCATACTTAGGTGTACACCTGAAGGTGTATTCAATATAGCACATACCTGCACTGTAGCATACTCCTTTGTATTTAACAATGTTATCATGCTGCAGAGATTTAAGTATTTCAATTTCTCTTTCAAAGTCCCGAAGGTGCTCCTCTGTGCTGTGTTGCAGCTTCTTCACAGCCACCACCTCTCCAGTGTTATCCTGCAGTGGGTCATACCGGCACATCTCAACACTGCCAAAATTTCCCTAGATCACAAATGGAAATACGTGAATTAAAAGCAAGTCCACATTATTATCTCTTTCTTAGAGGTTGTTCATACTGCCTCAGTGCTCACTGTATTAGCATTTAAGTTACCACAATTAATTAAGTGAAATGCCACAAAACCTCCCTGAGAGAAAAAGAGTGCAGGATCACAGGTTACTATAAGAATAAGAAACATGTTCCATGAAAGGAAGCAAACAGCATGGGAAGAAATAAGGTCAAGGAGAGGGGGTGATGTCCATTCATTTTCTCCCCCTTCTTCACAAATTTCCATGTGCATTTCCAAACTGTCAGTGGCATACTCGTTTTCCTGCATTTCCAAGCCTCCTTCATGTAGGATCCTCTTGGCCCTTAATTCTCCTCTGTTTCTTGGTGGTTCTTCCCCCATTTGTTTTAATGTTCTACCTTCTTCCCTTTCTCTGTTTATGGTTTCTTGATCTTCATTTAGGCAGTCATCACCTACTACTCTATTCCTCTCCCTATGCTATGCTACACTACCATTTACAGTCAACAACCAACCATTTGCAAATAGAAGCAGTTCTGCTACTTTGCTTTCAGGTTTGCTTTCACTAGTATTTGGAGTCAAAGCAATATACAGCTATCATGTCAATAAAAACCAGAAAACAGCAAGGAACCATTCTGGAAAAATGGTACTTGGCAAAGATCTGCCAGCTGCATTTGGTCATCTGTCTATGCATGCTTTCACACAGCCAGGCTGCAATGACTTGCAAAATTACTAACCAAATGCTGATTTCCAAAGCCTAAGGAATTCAAGGCCTACATATATCTCAAAGGCATTACTGAATTTAAGGACTGCATATTCAGACTACTCAGAATATGCATGCATAAAAAACCCAACCCCACTAGTTCTACACAAGACTGCTACCAATTAGAATCAAAAAAAAAAAAAAAAAGATTATATCAGGTGCAGTTCTGAATTACTGAAAAAGATTTTAGCTTTTCAGTGTGACTGGATTAATTGTAGAGGTCAGGTATCTTTCTTCTATCTAACAATATAGTGAAACTGAAATAAGATCTAAAAAGAACTGCTGTGGTCAGGTATGACTGAAATTACTAATTTCTGTGACAGAAGTTTCAATGTAAATAATGTATATGGGGTCATTAGAAAAATAACTGAAAGAGATAGTTCTTTCCTAGGCAATTGTAGAATTTTGACACATCCTACCTTGCCAAGTTGCTGTAAAAACTTAAGGTGTCTTTCTTCAAACTGTGTTGGGTCCCGATCTTCAAAAGCGCCAGAAAATCCAAGTGCTCCAATTCTCATATTTGGCAACATATCGCTTTCTGTCAATAGCTCGTAATCTGGGGTGTAGGAGGACGAAGCAAAAAGAGAAATAAAACAGGAGGCACAGAGAAGTGAATAGGAGAATGAAGAAACTTATTACAATCATGTCATGTTCTACCTTCGCTTGGCATACCCCAAGCTCAGTAGAAGATTAACAACCACCTTAATTTTTATATAGTAAATTGCGGTCAAAGACAAAGATGTATTACAAAACAGCCAAATGATTTGCCTTGACTCACAGAAGTCTTGCTTTAATTTGTCAATTTTCTTTTCTGCAGGACTATTGTACTTCAAATTTAGCAGCTGTTGTGCAACAACAACACTACTGTAGAGAGAAGAAATGTAAACTTCACAAAGGCTGGTGATAACATGAGTCTTCCACTTGGAAAAAAGATAGATACCTATTTATTTTATTGAGAGAAAAGACACACACAAAGCTAACATACTTGTTTAAGAGACTAGAATGTTTTGGATAGACATGAATCAAACCAGAAAACTGCTTTTAATGATGAAGCTAACGTTTAACATGTTTTGGTTCAGAACAAACTAAAAAGCACTAACACAGTGTCCTTACGAACTTAAGATTTCCAGGGCTGCTTTGGAGAGTGGTTGTGGGTTAATATACCAAAAAGGAAGGTGCCATATGAAAATGAACCAATAGGAATCACGGTTCTTTTTGCCTAGTGCATTCTTCTTGTATCACAGACTCACCTGGAGTGAACAAACTATTCAAGTCACGTATAATTGCTCTAAATGAAGGCCTGAAATCTGGCTCATAATCCATACAGTTGTTTATAAGGTTTGCTAGTTCTGTCCAGTTGGGGGCAGGAAGCTGGTGCCTATCTTCATAAAACTGTAGTTTCTGGAATTAAATAGGTAAAAGCCATTTTAATATACAACCATGAAGAGTTGCAGAAGCCTTAACATTCTCACCAGAGCAGCCAAAAAATACAGCTCTCGATCTAGACTTGTTATCTCATCAAACAGATATCTGACCAATCTATGTCAAAAGCCAAGGCTGACAATGTAGCAAGAGTGGCATAATTTATAGAGTAATCAGTTCAGAAGTTCCCAGTCGGTTACTGGTGGAAGTTAAGAAAATAAAGAAAAATAATGAGAAGGAGGGTGTCTCCTTTATCGCTAATTTCATAAAACTTAATTGGATGGGTCCAGCAGAAAATTCTACCCACCTTTGAGCTGGCTGAGCTCCTCCAGTGGTAAAAAAAAACTTCACGAGTATTATGAAAGAATGTACAGGATAGGAGAGTAACTTCTGAAATACCTAGATATCTATAAGCTAGGTCTAGGTAGACCTTGGAGCTTATTTTAAGAGATGACTACAACACCTGAGAACTCAGATCAGTCTTTGTGAGAAGGTAATGGTCCATGTATAAAAAAATAACACTACAAATGTTCTTGCAGCATAGTAAAGGAAATAATCTTCTTGCTTCCAACTAAGGAAGCAAACATATAAGAAATAATATTTTTATGAAATGCGTTGCCCCTAGTTCAGACAAAGTTAACATTTCTGGTTTAGCTAAAAACCTGTCTGCAACACACAAAGTCTTACAGTATTTAACATGTTCAATTAGTAGAATAATGCCAATTAAAAATCAATGTACATTATTAGGAATACTTTTTGTATAAAGTGATATACTGTTGTAACAAAGCAACAGAAACATGAACAAGAAAATACTGGCAACGTTGTACTTAACACAATAAACAATCAAAACAAACATAAATACAAACCTCAAATCATCACTTCTCCTCATTATCTACCAATAAGTGTCCTTTTCCTGCAGTGGCCACACCAATTTACATGCTGATATAGTTAGAACAGCAGATGTTTTACATTAGAAGTGTCCAAAGAACTGTTATGACTGCAGGCAGATCCAGTAATACTTACTCTTGAAGAATCCAGTGCACTCAGAGGTTTGTCTCCTCCACTGCAGATTTCCCACAAAGTAGTACCAAAACTCCATTTGTCTGTGGCCAGGCTTAATTGTTTGGGATTCTCAATACATTCAGGTGGAACCCATGGTATTCTCTCAAGAAGAACTGTGCAATCACACAAAGGAAACGTCATGTTAAGATGAGTAATAAGGCCAGAAATTCTACAACATATTTGATTCAGTAAAAACTACTTTAGTATACATAGGTATTTCATTCTGTAATGTGTTTTTAATACCTTTCCAAGTTTTTGTTCCTGCCTAAAAAAAGCTACAGAACATGTAGAAAAATAATGTTGATGAATCAGAGTGGAGGATCATTAGTTTTACTGTAAAATAGGCCTAATGTTATAAAACTGCCTTAACATCATTTCTACATTATATTTCTTGCTCTGACTTCTGTATTTCCCACAACGTTACCAAGATTTAGTAGCGACCACAAAGGAACTAGCTGCCAAAGAGTAAGAAGTACTTTGCTAGTGGTTGGCCCATTATGGCACAGCAAAATGCACCACAGCAGGGAATTTCTTACTATTTGATTTTTAAATTTTTGATACTGATTGTAGTAGCAAGTTAAAAGATCGTATTGTATTGATGTAGATTGAGAGCTCCTTAAAATGAGATCTTTTAAGATTAATGTAGGCTTCTCATTTAAAAAGCGAGAGTTTAAACAGTTTATTGGAAAATAATGACACTGCATTGCTTATAGTCTCTTAGACATGTTATTTCTTTTGGCACATAAAAAATTAGCACGTATAAAGTGTGTTAATTTTTCCAAAATTATTAAAAAGAGTAGATAAAGAATAGTAAGGTTACTTCAGTTTTGTTAGCTTAACAACCTTGCACACATTTTCATTTCTTTTCATTTAATTAATTTTGTAGTTTATAAAACATTACAACAGCCTCAATGGCAGATGGCAATGCAGTATTTTTAGCATGATCAAGAGGCTTCAGGCTTTCAGGAAGAAATGCACTGAAGATGATTTTTAACTGCCAGGCAGCATTTTCAAAAGTGCGTTTACTTTCAGCTCTGAAAGCTTCTCCAAGCTATAAAATACAACAATTTAATCTTGATCA
This sequence comes from Egretta garzetta, assembly GCF_000687185.1. Taxonomy (NCBI): domain Eukaryota; kingdom Metazoa; phylum Chordata; class Aves; order Pelecaniformes; family Ardeidae; genus Egretta; species Egretta garzetta. Next base: position 29,688 of record NW_009258711.1, read on the forward strand.
ATAAAGGATACTAAGTCCAGCAGCTACCTGCAGATGCAACAGACTTAACTCATGGTACATTACAGCATACTAATAGTACTACCAGTGGAAAAAAAGTTGAAAATGAGAACAGCAGGAAAAAAACCCTCACACAATGGAGAATGGTGGCTTTATTTCCTGTAGCTATTTGCTGATAAAGAAGATACACTCAAAACTGCTGACTAGGACTGCAGATATTATTTTAAAGTGACGGATGAAGGAACTTACTATAACAGAAGTACCTTAGATGGTGGTCAGAAAAACAAAAAAACCCCACCCACCTCATTTTTCAAGTCAGAAACATTAAAGCAGAAAGCTGATACAAGAACTCACTGTCTCTTGGCAAAACTGTAATACTGATGCCAGGATCACTTAGTTTTATAAACGGAAGGTTTCCAGACTTCCTGTCTTCCTCTCTGATAAGCAAGATATTTTTTGCACAGACATTCCCATGAACAAGGCCTTTATCCTCCTATGAACAGAAAAGCATCTTTTACATACTGGCAAAAATCTCACAGTTGAAGAGGTATTTAAAAAACAGTACTTTACAGCATGAGGAAAACATCAAAGGGAATAACAATCATAGATTAAGCTGATCAAATCACAGACATTTCATCAGTTGCTCTCAGAGTTGCGATTTCTAGCCAATTTTCATTTATTTTAATTATCTACCTAAAGTTTTGAGTTTAAAACTATTTGACATACGTTAACTCAGAATGATACTGATCAGTGTGGTATGTTTAAAATTAATATGAGAACATTTAAATTCTGTTGAAGGGAAGATTCATCTAGTTGCATATCCTGTCTCCAATAATGGTCTTAATGTTGAATTAAACAGACCGTAACATTGGGACCTAATACACAATGAGAATGTACTAGCAGTTTGAACAGTATAATGTTTTCCCCTTCCAGTGGTTAACTACTAACACTACCAAGAAATAGCTCATGCTCAGCATCATGATCCGAGGCGGGAAAAAACAGGAAAGGAATTATTCGGGGTGGGGGAGGGGGTCGGAATTTTATAGTGGATATGTGTTTTTATTTCATGCTAGAACATTAAGCATTAAAAGAGAATGGGAAAATCAATTACACTTTGTGCAGACACAGAGGTCTGTCCTTTGCTATCCACTAACTATCTGGTAATCTGGTGTATGCCCAGCCTATTTTCAAATACCCTCCAGAGTTTCCAGAAGTAGGGTAACAGCTCAGCCATTTCAGTATTAGCCTGCAACACTTGAATTCAGCCATTAACAAAACTGAAGAATAAACTACTTACCAGAAAATGCATGGCTAATGCCAACTGTTTGGCTACTTCCAGCTTCCACAAGATATTGATAACATTTTTGTTCTTTTTCAAATATGTGTCCAAGGATCCAAATTTTACATATTCTTGTACAAGGATGTCTGATTTAAAATAGTAAAGAAGAGTAACAATTAAAACCAACTACAAGCAATGGAATTCCAGGACAGAGTCATTACTCTAGTACTACCCATGACATCTCAGTATTGCCACAAATATTCTGTGTTCTTTATACTTCTTCAGGGTGTAGAAGTTTGCCTAATTTCTTCTTAAATGCAAAATTACTAGATTTAATAGGATTTTTACAGAATAGGTTTCCACCTTAGCAAACCCAGTGAGCAACCTTCTACCCTCCCTTGAAAGGCACAATAAATAACTTCTGGTAAAGCATAGTAGTGTACAGCAATATCAATGTGCTGAGTCGAATAACATACAAGTCATTCACTTCGTACTTGTTTACAATCTATGTTCTTTGTGAAAAATACGATGTTTCACTGACAAAAGATGGTCTTCTTGAAAACAGACTATTATTCGCACTAAAAAAAAAAATTTATGAGATATGCCTCCGTGCAGTCATCCAGGGAATAACCCAAGAAACAAGATCCATTTCACAGTATTGCAGTCTTCACCAGTTTCAGTACAATGATTTCAAACTGCATGACTAAACTCTTCCCTTCAGCTGCAAGATGCTCACATTGCAGTGCTTCTCATTTAGACTCTAAAGACAGTGTAAACTACTGGTATTAACAAATAAACTGATTTTTATAACAAATTCATTTTATAGACAGCAAACTTTACAGTTATGTTAAGGAATTTTCATCAAATCTGTACATCAAGTATGTAACCCACAGAAAAAAAACAAACCAGCCTCTCCATGTTTCTTAGTAACTGCCTCTTACTAAACTGTAATAAGTCTCTTGCCTTCAGAAATCAAACTGTCTATAGAGTGCAACTGTGATCTAAAGGAGAAATGAGTAACCATACACATCTTTAGGTATTTTTTAAAATTATACACTCGATCTACCCAAAATTTTGTATACAGTCCTCATGCATGGTACAATGAATAAACTAGAAAAACCACTCATGGGCGTTTTTGCAAAGAAACTGGTGCAACAAGTTCTTGGGCAAACATGGTGCTGTGCCTTTTCCAGCCTCCTAAAAGAAGCAACTCCTAACACAGAATCCACCCTCCCTTTTGAAAATTCCACCTCTCTTAATGCAGGCATACATAATATGCTTATACAGGTAATATAAAATGCTTCCTTTTGTTACAAATTTCTAATCACCGGAAAAAAAAAATGGTCTTAGGGCAAACTGACATTTCTGCCCAAAGACTGAATGAAAGAGGAGAAACTGCCACAGGAAGACCGAGCAGCATATATTCAAACATGGCACATGTAAGCATATGACAACCATCCAAAATTAAGATTTCATTAGAAGATGTTCTAAATGTCTTTCAGGTGTTCTTAAAAAGCCTTATTAGTAAACAGTCACAATGCAGTAAGCTAAACTGAAACCACATTCTACTTCTGTAGACCATGCAAAGATTTTACTTTCTTTAACATTTTGTAGTGCTTTTGTTGAAATAATGGAACCTCATGTTTTCAGAATGGGATCTCTAAACCAAACTTCCCAAAGCTGTATTTGTGATCGCAAAGTCAGCACGTGGGTGGGAAAGGGCAGCAGTTTCTGTGTCTCCAATCACAGTAAACGAAGATTTTCTTGGGTAGCCAAGCACTTCCCTTTCTAGCTACCCACAGTTGATACATTGTAGGGGTGCAATTTTTCTGGCATTTCAAAAGGTCATTTCAGAAGCTCATCAAAACTTTTCAGAAGTGAGATTTTGATATAGAACAGATGTTACTGAGTCATTTACAGAGGTTACTAGTCACAATAACTGTATTTACACAATTTTTGCCATTTTCTTTGTTATCACCATATTAACGAGTTCTCAGACACCACCACGAATACTACTGCAATGTGAACATGTATTGGGTGTCCAGCTAGTGTGAGAGGTCGTTTTGTTTTGTTTCTTTCCCCTGCTTTATCCAGAAACAATAGCACTCTAATGACACCTGCATAAAATTAGTAAAAAAAAGGTCATTAATTTCTACTTACTCTCCTCTCCACATACGCAGACTCCGTAATTTAACACCAAATGTTTGTAAGAAAGCTGGCTCATCATACTTGCTGCCTCAAAGAAGGACTTTGAGGAAGGGGGGAGAGAGACAGATCGAGAGAGAATAAATACCAGTGAAAACAAACCCCCAAAACATTACATGATTTCTAATAATTTATTAAAACCATGTGCATTTTTAAAAACATTTCAACTTCTATCTCATTGCAAAGACCCTGTGTAACATTTTTTTAATAACTGATAATCCACATTCCAGAGAGATTAGCAATCTCTTTCTGCAGGCAGGTGTATCTCCACATTTTAAAAAGAATCTTTTCTTCCATGTCAGTTAGCTAAGTAAACTAAACAGGAGACAAATTCATGATGCACTATTCACCTTCCAATTCATTCTTTCATAATGCACTATTCAGTTTCCAACTTATTTCTTCATAGTACATTATTAAGTTAAAATGCAAGTAGTATTATATCACTCATCCACTACTGCAAGACCTTACCTAGCATTGTCAGGGAGGTTTCAGGTGCTTTTATTTCTTTAGTAATTTTTTTTATTCTCTTCAGTGGCATCTCCAACTACACTTGCTTGTGTACTGATGGTTCACCCAACAAAACAAGGTCAAAATTAGCACATTTTCCTTTAGGTGACTCTATTTGTGCTTCTGTAATCTAAGTCCTTTTAACAATTGATTTTCACTTAACTTTAGAATGTAAGTATATCACCCATCTTATTAAAATTAAAATATGGGTTGTTCCTTTACTGTTTTCAATTGTCCAAAATGTATGACTACATTGCTTGTGAATATTAGCTATCCGAAACGCCTTTTCCTTTTTGCTTGCATTTTTGTAAAGATTTGTCTTAAGTAATTGAAAAGTTCAGTAAACAATGGACTGGTTCTCTTACATCGTCAAAATAAGCAATAATCATCCATATAAAGTTACAGTAATATATTAAGCACTATCACATCTTGATGAAGTCTTTAAAATTAAATTCTCACATACACAATCTTGGGCTCAATTACATTACCAGTGTATTAGTTTTTGCAGAAAGGCATTTCAGATTTGCTCACAGCTTCACTCAAACAGTGAAAAGTCTAAGTGAATACAGATGATTCTACATATGGCAAGTGTTTCTCCTACATAAATACTTCTGATTTTTTATGACTTGATGTGAAACGTTGATTTTACTGGAGAATAAGTATGACTCCAAAACACTGAAGATAGTCTACCAAAAGAAATTAATTTTCCATAAGTATTGGTCCCTCATCTGTACATAACGAATTTACCAGTAAAGGTTAATTCTGTGGCCATATCACCTCTCTTGCGGTACGTGGATCACACAAAGAAACTGTTCTCTGCCCCTCAGTGGGTACCTCTGAATTCTCTGATGGATGGTGGGGAGAGGGGAAATAAAGTACATAGGTGTACTTCCCAAAGCCAATCTCAAATCCATCCTCCCAGTGTCACAAGGCCAACAATGAGCTTGGTTCAACATACAACCCTCTACCATATAATAAATACTCACTTACTGTAAGAAATTTAATGTTCAATAGGGCATGGACAAACATTATATAGCAGTCCACAATCAAACCAACCTCAGAGTAGTTTCTGTGCACTTTATCCAGCACCTTTAAAAGAACTTCAGTTTGATGGAGCTGGCCATAGTCTCCCACTTCTGTCCTTACACCTTTGAAAATCTTGGTAAACGTGCCCTGTCCAAGACTCTCCTCCTAAAAGGCAGGAATGGAACAGATGGGAAAAAGTCAGAAATCTCTGCCTGTTTTGCAAAAGATCTCTTAGACAACCACCCTAAGTATGCATATGCAAATCTTTATGACTAGCACACCCTCTGGAGTCAGACGGAGGGGACAAGCAAGCAACTATATCAGAAACAGCTTAAACATTTGCTTATTTTTTATTGACTCCCTAAGGATCTCAGAAATTAACTTGCTGGAAGAACCAGACAGGAAGGAATTACTGTTATTAAGATGTATTTAGACATCTATAGAAATAAAAAAAACCACAACTGCTATTGCTGTCAAAAGGACACTTATTTAAAAAAAAAAAAAAACAAAACCAACACAACTATTTGTATTAATGGAAAATTAAGAAAAAAAATATTTTATCTCAAAAGTCTAAGGAAAGAATACAGCAAAATCTCCTAGCTCAAATAAGGCTCTTGTAAACATATAATGAGTTTTTTCATACTTAATTAAACTAACCATCTGCAGTGGAAGAAGCGACTAATGGACTTACGAATATCAAGTCCTCATTCCGGATTTTGTGAAAGACCATCTGGTTGACATTATTGTGCCTCTGTAACGTAGGTGATGAAGGTACATCAGAAACACTATTGCTTCTGAAGACTAGGAGATTTGATTTATCTGGGAGAAGAAAAACAAAGTAAATTTGTAAACTATGAAACTAAGCCAATATTACTCAGAAGGATTATTAATGAGAAGCTGTTAATCCAACAAAAAGAAGACACCACATTGAGATCAGTTTATTCAAAAAGCCACACAGTATTTCATTAAACAAATGCAAAGTCTGATTTTTTCTGATCAGCAAAGACATTTAGGTTCACTCAGGTATTTTATGTTTCTTAAGTACTCCTACTTTTGAAAACATTCTGGAACATTCCTGCCTCCTTTCACATTTTAACTTCTGCTGTATTTGTAGTAATAATCATGGACAGAAAAAGGGGATGTAAGTCACCTTCTTCTTTTATATTATGAAGTAATTCTGTTAAAAACGTGCATATCCTCCTAACGCCTCTTTAAAGCTTTCATATACTTTTGCCTTGGCGGCACTTTAGTGATCCTCACTGCCTTATGTTTATCAGAGTAATTGTTCTTGAAATTCTTTTGAAAAAAGGCTCTCCACAAAGTAGAGCAGGTCTGTTAATAAAACTAAAGCCAATAGGCACATATTTGTGGGTATACGTGTATATGCATATGCAATTATATTAATTCAATGATTTATAATTCTGATGCATATATATTTTTTTTTAATTAGATGGAAATAAGGTTACAAAACTATTCTGTAATGGGCATATGTATTTACTTGTCAAATCTTTTCTAAGCTTTTGAATCCATTGGCTAATTTCAATCAAATTTGAGAGAGGTAAAAGTGTTATCAAATAGACTGTTCTCTCAAGTTTTTGTTTAAATAGGGGCTTGAATAGAGACAAATACTAACTAATATTAACTGTAAGTAGTAGTACTACTTATAATAAGCAAAAAGAGCAGACTTTATCAGAATTCATAAAGGAGAAAGATAGAAAATCAAAGCTAGGCAAAAACCTGTAACGTAAATTCAAGAAAAATCTACTCCTCACGCAGAAGCTCTATTCTGTGTATATTTTTCAGTGTTGAAGTTGAAATAGCACTGCAGGCTTGGCATAACTCAGCTAAGATGTCAACAAATAACGCAAGGAATTCACTGGCATTGTTGGTTCCTTTGCTTATGGAGCTATCCTCAGTAAGAAATGATAAATTTAGTATCTCTTTCCTTCTCAAGACATGCTGCTGCTTACAATCCACTGCAATTAAGAAACCAGTTTGCCTTCTAATCATGAAACTGGCTACCATGATTCTCTCTGTAAGACCATCTTATAACCAAGTAAAATTTGACAATTTGACTGAAAGCTATGACTAAGAAGATGAACAAATAGGTCAGTGAAATTTAACACCCCCCCAACCATATATATCTACCCTCTTGAGAGTCATTTAACGTTAACTTATTTTTAAATCTTTAACATAAAGTTGGAAATCCTTCTGCTCAGAAATAATCTCTTACCTTTTGGTTTTGGAGGACAGCATTTGATGAACTGGAAAATTATGCTGTCTGAACGGACAGTTTCTGTCTGGTAACAGGTCAACAGATCCTTAAGATTACCAAAACTTCTCTTGGTTCCACTAAGATTATATTCTCCATTTTCATTCTTTGTAATTAAGCAGTGTTTATAATCAGTGGTATTCTCACGCTGCAGAGATTTTTTTCCATTAAAAATAAAATTGATCAATATTTAGTGTTTAAAAACTTATTTAAAAATGTAGCACTCTACTAATTAAAGAAAGAATGCTTCAGCAAAATATTACCCTGATTTGTTATTTTGTTCTCACTGTGTAATATTGATTCTGAGAAAACATGATTCTACTCCCATCACTGGAATTAGCATGTTGATACTAAGAAAAACAAATGTTACAAAATCTGCAAAGATGGAACTGCGAAAATAGATAATGGATCCTAGGAAAAAAGCCTTCAGAGCTAGTAATAAAGCTTCTTTCACCCTTATATGCGGTAATATCAAAACAAAACTTGTTGGAAGCAATAGCCCAAATGCTCATGCTCCATGTTCTTTTGGCAAGCACTTGGAGATCTCAGCTGTATTTCTATTTTTCTGTTGTCTACAGTACAGTTCTAAGCAATTAGTTCCTAGAACAGATTTTCAATATGCACTGAATTATTTTTACAATGAGTCTTGAAAAGATCCCATTAAACGTTTTTAAACAAGAGCAGCTCTTAATAGTGCTTTCATGGTCCTTCACGTCAACACTGCAGAAAATGTTCCAACAAATTCTGAATCTCAAAAGCCTTTTAACAGCTTGCCCAGAAAGAATCAGAACAAGAAGAAAAAAAAAAAGTGGCTAGGTCAGTTAATGGCAGGCTTAATTCACAAGCTTGACTCTCAGACTTTGACCCTCTAAGCTTGCTCAGGAACTGATCTCTTGGTCGAAAAAATTCCTTATCAAACACACTTCACTGACTGGACATAAAATTTTTGTGAAACTGATCTTAAAACGGCTGTTTACTTCTCCATCCACACATTAACATTATTTTGTCATTCTCAGAGATGTACGTATCTCTGACAGTATTTAGTGAACTCACTAGCTTGCTGCAAACCAGCAGGAAAACCCATGTTTTACCTTCCCTAGTTAAAAACCCAAAGGTAGCTCTGTTAATTTATTAAAGAGAAGCCCATCCTTGGAACAAGATGATGCGATTACCTAACAGCAATATTGAAGTGCTGTATTATCACTAACTGCAATCTCACAAAGGAGAGGTACATCTGGTTCTTGAGCTGCATGAGAACTGCAGCCATTTCAATGGCAGCTCCCACTCTAGCTAACACAAGATATCCAGCAGGAGATCTGTGTTGACATAACAGATGCCAATTAATCTGGCTGGCCCAGCACTGGGGATCGGGACAGGACCAAAACCCAGAAGAACCTGTGAAGGAGAGACACTCTGAGATCATCAAGGGCTGTAAACTCAGTTGTCCTGATTTCAGCTGGGACAGAGTTGATTTTCTTCCTAGTAGCTGGTATGGTGCTGTGGTTTGGATTTAGTACTAGAAGAATGTTGATAACACGCTGATGTTTTGGTTGTTGCTGGGTTGTGCTTAGACTGGCCAAGGACTTCTCAGCTCTCAGCTCTGCCAGCTGCACAAGAAGCTGGGAGGGGACACAGCCAGGACAGCTGACCCAAACTGACCAAAGGGCTATTCCAGACCATAGGACGTCATGCTCAGTACATAAGCTGAGGGAAGAAGAAGGAAGAGGGGGATGTTCGGAGTGATGGCATTTGCCTTCCCAAGTCACTGTTATGCGTGATGCAGCCCTGCTTTCCTGGGGATGGCCGGGCATCTGCCTGCCCGTGGGAAGTGGTGAATTGCTTTGCTTTGCTTGAGCGTGTGGCTTTTGCTTTCCCTATTAAACTGTCTTTATCTCAACCCACGAGTTTTCTCACTTCTACTCCTCTGATTCTCTCCCCCTTCCCATTGTGGGTGGAGTGAGCAAGCGGCTGTGTGGTGCTGAGTTGCCAGCCAGGGTTAAACCACAACATCAGTCTAACTAAGCCTGTGGGGGCTACTGGGGGCAGAGGGAAGAATTCCCAGGAAAAAATCCAACTAAACAACAAAAAAAAAAAAACCAAAACCAAAAAACCCCAAACCACTCCACCATCCAAACAAACATTCACTACAGACCCAAGAACCATGTCATCATCCCCAGAACTCTCACGCTCTTTCCTCCACCTGTCTTGTTCTCCTGGGCATACGGTATGTGTCATTAGCAATTCTTTACCACATAAATATTTTGATGTTTCTCACTAAGCCCTGGAAGTTGGCCAGTCTGACGGAAGTAGCTATAGAACATACGCATCAGACAAACATTCTGAAGAGAAATTTTGGACTCATCTACTGCACACCCCAGGCTCACAGTTATAACATAATGAAGATTACACAGGTACTATCTAAGGCAGAATACAAACCTCTATAGCAAAGGTGAGGAAGTATTTTTTAAACTCCTTAGGACTGCAACGAAGAACGTAGAAACCAGTCTGATTACCCGCTTTCTTCAGTTTACTGATGGCAAAGTCCATGCTATAGTAAAAAGAAAATGTTTAATATCGGATCATTTCAAAATCCAGGAATATCAGAGATTGGCCAATGAGCACTATTATCAGATATCTAATAAAATGACAATTCAAACTCTCAATTTTTTACAGCTTCTTTTAAGTTAATATTTTTGTCCTTTTATTTTTCTAATATTCAGGGTGGCTGCTTATGTAGAGTGCAGTATATTAAAAATTCTTAATACTGAAACAGCACAATTATTTATTTGATGAGAAATCCTACAGCCTAAAGTAGTATATTCTCCTAAGCTTATGAGATTACTTTCAGCATTTGTTACGGAAGAAGCTCTAATAAAACTGCCTAATAAATAAGCTAAAATTAGCAAAATATTTGTGTGGGTGAAAAAGGCGCATTTAACTTGGGAAAGGGCTAACAAGAAATAAGAGTTGAAATAAAATATCATTTGTTACTACAAGAACCAATTTCCACTTAAACAAGCCTTGCTAACTGATTATTTCTATCCATCTCAGAGAATGAGGAAAAGAATGGCTTGGGAAGGTCTAGATTGCACATCCTTCTAAACAGCCCTAAATAAAGGTCAGCATTAGTCATCAGTGCAAGAAACGTGATTAGAACTGTACAGGTCTCCATCCCTCTCCTGCTTCATCTCTTCTGAAGGTTATAGAACCTATCCTCTTTTTGTCTTTGAGAAATTTACAGAACTATTCTGTATTAGCTGAGTAGATAGTGCTGGTGTCATGCAACATTTCTTGCATAGATCAGCTGTCAAGCTTTCTGTTGCTAAAGCAAATACATATTTTATTCTGCCTAACAAAACATTTCTAAGCTCCCATGTGTGCTTCTGCAAACAATAAACAATACTATATGAACTATTAAAAAAAGTTTTAAAAATTCAATTAAGGTACTAAATTCTTCCTCTAAAAAACCAAACAACACAGAGAGCAAACAAGGAGACAACATTCCTTAAATATTGAAGAGAGCATTATCTGAATTTTTCTTTTTCCCCTCAGCACTCAGATAATGTAACTGAGAGAGGCTGCAGTGAAAACATGAGCTCCTCTGTCTATGACACTGGTTGTTGCTGGTACATTGCTGCCATGGTAGTAATCACAATTCTGTAAAATCAGCATCATGACTTTGCTGCCTGTCTCACTTGAAGAAAAGAAGAATTCTAAAGGAAGATAATTAAAACCAAAATATTTCCATTTATTTTTTATAATATGGCAAGAAGGCATTGTATTTTGCAAAGTGAAAAATAAGAGGAAAAATGTAAAGCTTTTTATGTTATATAAATGTAATAAATACACGTTTCAAGATGTCCACCACGGTTCACAGTCAATTAAAGTTGATCATTCAAAACTAGTATCACCTTGTTGTATTGCTAAAAAATTACTTACAAAATTGGTCCATGGCAGTTGCTTTGGATATTTTCAAGGACCGATGGTGGTGCTACTTCTTTACAGAGATAATGGTGGGCATCTGCAGTTAATCTGTAATATCCATCAATTAATGATACAAAGGAGAGTGCTTCTCTTAATGACTGAAATTCAGCCTCCTGTTAAATTGCCAGGGAACAACAGAGGAGAGGGAGGAGGGGAGAGAGACAAAGAGAATTTCAATTTTTCATAGGCAACATAAAATTCCTGGATATGGTAATTGTACAAAAGATATAAATATATGCATACATTAAAGATATCCATAGCGGTTTTAACTACTGTTTTTACAGTTCTACCTTTCTGGTGTCACCCAAAACTTGTTAGCAATCTTCAACGTTCAAAATTAAACCCAAACCAAATGATCTGCCAGAAAAAGTCCCTTACTCTAAATATATGAAACAGCAGAGGAATGGTGACAATAGGGAACATATGGAATGGAAAAACTGGCTAGATACAACCCAGCATGGCAGACGCCTACTGCACTGGCATCGCAGTGCTACTTTTTCCTAAAGCAAAGCCTTCGCTTATCAAAAGATTTATGGGGCTGCCTTCAAGTAGTGAAGAAAAATCTCTAGAAAAGTACCTGCCTGAAAACTTTACTGGTAGTCAACAAAAACTGGCATACTGAGCTGGATCATACATAGAAGCTGACCTTTAACTACTGTGAAGAGAGGCACAATGGATGGAAGCATACACACATTTTTATCTAATTATCTATATTTTCTTAATATTTTGACAGTTGTATGAGAGCATTAAAGGCTGTCTTTTCTTCAACAGCGAAACATTACCCTACTATCTAGAGAGTCGCACTAGATTTCATTCAGTAGCATAGCTCAACCCAACAAGCTTTAGTATGTGCTGCACAGGTTTGCCCATGACATTGGGGACACACTTGGTGACTGAACACAGTTCCTTGGCAAGTTCTTTGCTAGAGAGCTTTAAAAAAGCTGATGCTTTTGATCATGTGTCAAGAATTTGTTTGAAGACTTCAAACTCCTTACTAAAAGAGGACCTGGAAACAACTACCTTTCCAGTTGTTTCAACATGATCGGAAAACCCACACAAACAACAGACCTAGAAATCCAGCCATTTTAATCAATCCATGTATCCTAAAACTGTGTAAATTACACTTCTATAGCAAATTCTACTAGCTGTGTAACAGGTTAAGCTAAATCACAGGTTCTAATTTACACACCAACTAGTTCTGATGTGCAAAGTGTCCATGCACAAATCATATGCAAAACAGCAGCTACTGCACTTTTTCCTACTCTGCCTCACTCTTCAGTAGCTCTTTTAGACAAGCTCTTAGAAAGTCACTTTTACCCTCAGAAGCATATGCAGTCAAGTACCTATCTACTGCTACTGAGAATTTTGAAAGAGAATTTTAATGGGTCAAGTTTAAGGAATCCTCCTCCACCAGTGTGAAATATTGTGATGCTCTCAGCATCATAGACGTGCATCACAGATATTCCAGCTACTTTTACGTTTCAATAAAAAGCCTTGAAAAAATTTCAAATTCTTAACAGGTCATTAATTCTGTGCCATTAATGCAGGAAATGAATGTAAATCACAATTCAATTATAAATGAAAGAAACCACATGCCTTTTTTTTAAAAAAGCACCATTAGAGAGACAATAAAACTAGTCAATGCTTATTGAAATATTTTTGGAATTTTTATAAATTATTGTTACAGAAAAGAAGTACATAAGCTATACACAGCTTTCTCACATACAAAGAAGGAAGCTCTCCAGACAAATGCCTGAGATGGGGAGTGCTGAAGCCCCACAGATCAGTCAGAGAGATAGAGGAATAAACAACTTGTATTGGGTTCACATGGCAAGGTTTTGGTAGTTGGGGTGGGGGGGAAGGAGGAGAAGGCAACAGGGGTGGCTTCTGTGAGAAGCTGCCAGAAGTTTCGCCCATGTCCTATACAGCCAATGCCAGCTAGCTCCAAGATGGACCTGCCAAGGCCAAGCCCATCAGCCACTGTGGTAGCACCTCTGGGATAATGTATTTAAGAAGAGTTAAAAACTGCTACACAATAGCAGTTGGAGGAGAACAATGAAAATAGGTGCAAGAAACAGCTCTGCAGACACCAAGGTCAGTGAAGAAGGTGGTGGAGGAGGTGCTCCAGGCACCAGAGCAGAGATTCCCCTGCAGCCCTCTGCAAAATTGAGCCTGGGAAGAAGGAAAGGGTAGGGGGAAGGTGTTTTTAAGATTGTTTTAATTCTCATTACCCTATTCTGATTTGATTAAATGAGTTTCCCCCAAGTGGAGTCTGTTTTGCCCATGATGGTAATTGGTGAGTGATCTCTCCCTGTCAGTATCTCAACCCATGAGTCTTTTGTCCTATTTTTCTCCCCCTGTCCAGCTAAGAAGGGGGAGTGATAGAGCAGCTTGGTGGGTCAACCCACCACACAACTATGTGACAGTTAAACCTACAGGAAAGCCTGACTCAAGTGTAATGCTGGAGTTCAAACAGAAACAATTTAACTTTTTACATTAATGTATAAAATACTTTCTTAAGACCTTCTTCCAAGAATTTTAAACAGTAAAATCACTGACATTGATTTTGTCCCAATACTCATTTTCTGTGTATCATCATTCCTTCAGAGAGCACTTTGAAGGCTTTTTTCATTGTGTTGGTCACTGGCAGACAGCTTACAATGACAGCATGGAAACAGTATGCTTGATAGCTAAAACCACATACTCAGGTCTAAGACTCCAATAAAGAAAAGAACCAAACTGTGTATCAGAAACTACCCTCAGCTATAAATGCCTCTTTCTATTTCAGTCCATGCACAGAACTTCGAATGCAAGAGACCTTTGGTGTCCTGATATACTACTTACACTGCTGAAATGCATTTAGTTTTATCTCATGCTTAATTTACATTGTAATTTGTTCTACAACACTATAAATAACACAGCAATCACACAGCCTGCTCAAAGTAACATCTATCTGGAAAAACAGCAAGCAAAGTAAACAGACCAGATTCTTGCTGTCTTGTTTGTGAATAGTGACAATTCTTCTCTCACTGGAGCCTTCCTGGCTTGCTTGTTTAATGCTGACATCAATGATATCAGGAAAATCACAGTATGTTTGTAAATCCTGCAATAAATATTGGTTATATAATGTCAGTAATAACATAAATAGCAACAACCCCCCCACTTAACTTGCAACAGAATTCCTACAACTCTGAACATGTATGCTAGCAACAAAGAGGATCATAAAACCTTAAATACGCCATTACAAAGAAAGAAAGGAGTTTTGTGTTTATGGGACCATCACTAGGAGCATCAATTAAAAAATGCACAAAGATCCAGGAACAATGAACAGAATTATCCATATACGGGATGGATTTTTTTTATTGTAGATACTTCTTTGCTCTATAGTATTTTGTGAAGGCTAACAATGGAACTTTTTGATTGATCTTTTGGGGGCAATTTTTTTTTTTTTTTGAGAACTTATTATTAACATCCTGATTAAAGAAGCTCAAAAAGCTTGTTAACAATCAAAAATGTCATGGCTTCATTTAGAGCAATACAAACTGCAAAATCTGCTACCAAAGAGATGGATGTAGTATGAATGAACAAAGAGTCTAAGAGAAGGTTCTCCCATCAGCCATGAACATCACTGACTAGGTAACTTGAAGCACCAATCCTAATTACATGGGAATACAAGACCCATTTTCCTTTGATAGCAAGTTCAGGTAATTTTTGATACTATGATATTCTGTACCACTTCCTTCAGTCTTTCACAAGCTAAATTATGATGCTATATAAATCATACTTTGTTTTGTTTTCAGTAGAACTTCAGATGCTAAGTAACAGCCTTAAATAAAGGTAGATTTATCTATCTAAAATTTTTCTCCTGAATACCCCACTTATATGCAAGCATATCCTAATACATAAACAGGTATAATAATCAAGGCTATAAGACTCAGTGGGTATCAGCTAGAATAAATCAACTCAAATGCACTGAAGTCCCTGAAGCTCTATTTGTTCATCTGGTTGTTGGGAATGTGAACTGGCAAAACAAGTTTCTTCACAATCTATCCCACATATGTCATTCCTGCCTTCAAAAAACCCTAATTCTTAAGAATAGTCAGTATAGTCTGTATAGTCTGCTGAAACAAGAGTTATGATCACATTTACAGTCTTATTCATTTACTAAGTTTTTATAACCCATTTTATAAACAGGTTCTCTACCAGTGAAAATACACACAGCCCACACCATGTCTCTGTCAGTAAGTGGGATGATAACATTTATGAACAAATAATTTAGCAGTCTCTATAGGAAATACGATCAGTTTAAACACTACTCTTACAAAAGGTGTGGTTGCCAGGCCCAAACAGCATAATATGCACTAAATTTGTACACCTAAAACTAGAAATTGCAAAATCTGAATCTGATATTTATGTTAGCTCCTGCCAGAGCAACTAGAACTTACAGGCAAGCCAGAGGGCTGATACATAACAACTATGAATGAGGTAACAGGACCTAATATCAATCTACAAATATTCTAAGAACACCACACTTAAAAACCTGGGTATGTAATACGATTTCTTGTTAAGCACCAAAACTACCAAACTAATGCATGCAATTATTTTGGAAAACTGACATGTGCTCCACTTTGCCTTTAATTTTACTCTTGGAAATTCCACACTCTCAGTGTATACTGCTATGAGTTTGTATCAGATTCTGGTAAATCTGACAAAACAAATAGTCACACTAGGAAATCACACACAAAAGAAGTAATACCAATAAATAAAAATGCAACAGCATGTAAGTACTAGCACTTATTGGAACCATTTAGCATATAATTCCCAAATAAAGACTATACAAACTCGGCAGTCACAGAAATGTTAACTTTAAATTTGCTAGCTCAGAAATTGGTAGGAGTCTAACTGCAGCAAAAAAAGAGGTATAGGGAAACTTACCTTGTTTTGGAGTCCTTAACACTCTGCTTTCAAAGAGAATTTGAGGATTTGTGCATTTTATCTATACCTGGGGGCAGTGTCACTACTTTTCCACATTGATTTTTTTTTTACAGTAATGGAAGTCCAACACTGAATTTTTCATTTGTATAGCACAGAAGTATTACATGTTCAAGTATTGACTTTCTTCTAATACTTCAATAAAAAGCTAATTTTAAAATCCTGCACTGTTTAAAGTCAATGCATTTCTGTGAGCCTCAGCCATATGGAAATTCTATCATTTCTGGGAAGTAAAATTTACCTATGGTAAATCAGAACTTCTAACATAAGCTAATCACTTTGTTACATGATGAACTGCACAACTATTAAAATAATAAAAGAAATTACCTGCTCTGCCAGTGTCTCAGAGTCTTTAAGTTTTCCTCTTGAGCACTGAATTCCACCATTTCCAGTTATTACAATGGTTGCAAAACTTTCCTCTCCAGAAGGATCTCCACCAGGCTCTTTTACTTCAAAAACCTCTGAATAGAAGGCAGACTGAAGGGTTTCCAGATTTATAAGGTACTTAAGTTTCAAGTTTCTGGCAGTAGCTTTGCATTGGCCAAACTGTTGTATAAATTTGCGGAACCTGTACCTTATTCTTTTTCGCGTCAAAATGTGGTAGCCTTGGATTTTTGCTCGCACACATTTAGGCAAAAACATTTTGTAGCTGTGAACACATAACCAGCAAAAAACCTACTAATTTTATCCATTAAATCAGCAAAGATAATTAGTTCTGTGCTAAATAAGTCAACATGAAAATATCTTTTCCTCTAAATGTAACCTTATTCTTTAAACTGTAGGATAACAAAGATATTTTCTTCAATCTGCAGTATGTTGTTTCAAATACAGTCCTGTCTCTTCCCTTTTTTTCCCCTCCTTCTGTTTCAACATATATTACATAATGCATTTTCCATAAATCCAGACATGTCTGTTCTAGTCATTACTGAAGTTTTGAGGTAAGGCAGCAGAAGTTACACAGTTGGTTTCTTTGGTGTAGAAGTTGGAAAGAGGATACTGCACAGATAGAGGCAACTACATGGATAGAGGACAGAAAATATAGGTGGTAAAATACAACACTGAGGTTCATTCTCACTAAAGTTCCTAGATCAGTTCATATCCTTTCAAGGGGCAAAAAGAGTAGGTTGTCACCTGCAATCAGCTGGCCAATTTTTTGTATCATTCTGTTTTTTAATCCTCCTGCTAGGTTTCATTAAAAGACAAACATCGAGCATTAAGTACAAAGCAGGGACAGAATTAAATTGGCTGGAGTGGAAACTGATTTGGTTGATAAAGCAAAGTGAAATGATAAAACTCAAGCAAGTTTAGCAGAGATCTGCCCACGACAGTTAAGAGTCTGGAGCACATGACGTGACAGAGGAAGCCTAAGGGAGCTTGATTTGTTCAGCCTGGAGAAAATAAGGCTCAAGTAGGGTGTTCTACTAGTAGTCTTCAACTAACAGATGGAGAAGACTGAATTAGACTCTTCTCAGACATGCACAGTGAAACGACAAGAGGCAATAGACACACAGTATCACAGAGGAGGCTCATTAGAGATAGAGAAGATTGTTCTCAATGAGGGTAATCATACACAGGACAAAGCTGCCCAGAGATATGGTAGACTCTGAATCTCTGGACATTTTCAGAACTTGACTGGATGAGGCCCTGAGTAGCTTCATCTAACTTTGAAGTTGGCCCAGATCTGAAGAGGGGATTGGATCTGCTGACCTCCAGAGGTCTCTCCCAGCTCAAATTATTGCTTACAACCTTTCCCACGAGTGGCTACTGCCTTACCTCTCAGTAAGAGAACCAAACCCATGTACCCAAAAATGTGAATGGCCATCACGATACAAGCTTTCTATTAATTTCTAGTTTAGACTATAGGTAAGTTTATGGAATCATTTTGCTAGAATAAACCAATTGTCAACAGCTGAACATGTCCTCCCAGGTGCTAGTGTACAAAAACATTGTGTTTAGATATCAGAGAGGTGCGATACAGTTATGAAGTATGGAGTCACCTGACTGAATTGTAAATAGCCAGTGGGGTTTGGTCCTTTTCTTTTGCTACTCTCATCATATCCAGAACAGCCATTCCAAGGCATTCTTCTTGTGTTTCGTGAGTAACAGGCATCTGTATCCATCCATCCAGAAAATCATCTCGCCACTGAGAAAGAAGGCGGCAAGAAAGCAAATTAAAACTTTAGCATTGCTGCTCATCAATAAAACTTTGTTTGGGGTGGGTTTTTTCATTTGTTTGGGGTGGGTTTTTTTGTCTGAAGTGTCCATATGGGGAGGATGTTGCTCTACATTGTGTCAGTCCAGAATGAAAGTCACACTGAAAGACTTCCACACGGTAGTGGCACAAGAAAAGAGCTATACACTCTCACTGCTCTCTCCACCACTGCCATTTCAGCTTCGTCTCTCCAAAGACACAATATGACATGGAATGTAATTTTCACCTTGAGTGAGTTTCAAGCTGTCAAAAGAGCCTACACAGTTACTATGAGAAGGTGAGAAGGGGAATAAATACTAACAACCTTTACCAATCTGCATTAAGAAATAGTCAAGCAAATCATACCTGTGCAAATAGGTAAGACATGACAAGATCATCAAGAACAGGGCTTTCTGCGCCTCGAAGAATGCCATACCGATATGCTCTGCTGGTGCCATTGCAATACCAGTGGGGAAAATAAAACCTGTTAGGAAATATTTAAGCAAATATCAATAAACAGATACTTTCCCTTACCAACACTAGACATTATAGCTTTCATAGACATATAATTAGTGTTGGCTGGTTTGGAGGACCAACATGAAGCCCCAGTTAGTCAACAGAAGGCTTTAGATACAGTTCTTGGTGTCTGAAAAGTACAACATTTGAGCAGGGAGACATGCCGTACTGGTAGGAACAAGGAGTTCTGCAAAGTTATCCTCACTAATCAGAATATAGAGAATTTTATGTTACTGTCTTCCAGTTTCCTTTGAGACAGTTCCTAAAGAAACACTCAGGCCACATCATGCAATGCAAATAAACAAAATCTTGTACATAAGGAAAACTGTGACTGTAGCTTTAGATATCCGTATTCAAAAATCAGGTCAGAGAAAAATGGTTCTGTTGCAGACATCTGCCTGACCACACAGGATAATTACTCTGCATTTCAGAACTGCCACTAATTTTAAACGGGTGAATGTTGAGATGAAATGCCTCATTATTAAGAGAAATACTCCTGCTATATTTTTAATTGTTTCTTGAATCCAACATGGCAAACATATGTTATGTAGACAATTGATAAAATGTTATTTGAATGTAATAAAAATTTTTTTATCGATCTCCTACCCAGACATAACCAACAATCTGTTCAGAACTTCTTAGAGAAACTACAGTTCAACTAAATATCTTATTGGTTGTGTTTTCTCACATAGTTTTGTTTTACTGTGGAAAGTGCGTAACATCTGATTTAGATTACCTTATGCGGTAAATTAGGATGAGTCTGGTTGCTTCGTCTACATGGAAGATGTGATTTGGGGGATACCACATTCTCTCTTTTTCACTCATGAGTGCAAACATGTTATGATACACTGGCATGATACCTAAGCAAAGAACAGACCCAAACATTTATAGGAAATTGTTTTCACAAAGAATCAACCTTATTAAAAAAGATATTGTCGGTTAAAAGTAGCTGATTGGCACATATTCTCCAACTATTCCTTGCACTGCTCTATCACTTTTAATGGTACTGCAGTCATCACCCCATAACCTGCAAACTGTCTTAGCTGGTTTATCTTCTCATTCTTCTTTTATGTTCTCTGACTGCAGACTGTGTTCACCTGTTATCATATACTTCACTGCTAGATTACAAGACTTTCCCTGTATGGCATTCAATGCAATGCCTCCTTAGCCTCCCTGTTTAGTAACAGCAACAACAGTATATCAGCTTTTTCCTTACTTTTTCCATAAACAGATCTAGGTATTGATTTTAAGATTTTTTAGACCAATGAAAAATTAGAAGCAATACCAAGAAAGTCACCATGACTAAGACAAACACCTGCCATTTACATTTTGTTAGCTCAGTTCAGAACAAAATCAAACATATTTTGTTAATTAAACAAAACTGGAAAATACTTTTTTCCCCTTAGCAAGCAATCCTACTTAACCACAAACAATGGAAATCAGTTGAGCATCAACTCTTCAGCAGCACCAGAATTTTAATTTGGCTTTGGAGCTCCCAGCTGAAAGTACAGCCTAACATAAGACAGATGCCACAGCACTGTACTATGCTGCAGTGTTATTCACCCACTTGATGCCAGAGCTACAATTTGGAAAACAAGTTAAATAACTGAAACTGACAACACGAAAGGATGAACTTCAACCACCAACAAATATATTTGAAGACAGGAAGAGATACAGGTCTAGAGGTCAGAGAATAGGATGAAAATTACAGTGTGAAACTCACAGCAGACCATATTGAAAGGAAACTTTATATTAAAGCAAGAGACTCTAGGGGAAGAAGGCAAAAAATATTGAAAAAATAACTGATAAAGGCAATAAAAGTAACTTAACATGATGTTAAGAGACAAAAGAATTCTGGGAAATGGCAAAGTACTCACAACCCCCCTCCCAAAGACTTAGAATGAAGTCATAGAAATTCACACAGAAACCAGGAGGGAAAAAAAAAAAATCCTTTACTTATTTCCTTCTGTTCTGAACAACATCAAGGTAACTACTGAAGGGGGCAGACCCAAATTTTTTTCATGACATCTGAAGTGCATGTAAGACAATCAGTTAGAAACTATGAATCAACTCCACATACAAAACTGCATAAGCTTCTGGAACAAGAAGTAATTCAGTCTTAAATAACAACTAGCTTAAATTTGTTACAAAATGGGGGTTGTCTCTGCAGGGAGTCAGTAAGAGGGCTAAGAACAAGAGGTCTGTTGTGCAGATGTCAGATGCTGAAATCTACAGGCTAATCAGCTAACACTTGTTTAAACTAAAGCTCACCAAAATATAGCAGAACTACAGGTCTTAATGCACAATTTTCTATGAAAAGGAGTCAGACTTACAGGAAACTACAGAAATGGAAAAAATTATGTAAAGTAACCAAAGAGAAACCAAAACTAAACAAAACCACAAAACCCCCAAAGGAATAACCCTGAAGGGATTAGTAACTGAAGACTGGCTGTAAATCTAGATGTTGCAAATTTATGGTGCAGTAAGACATACTTGATCCATCAGATATTTGAGAAATATCAAATTAAGCCCATTTTATTGAGTTAGAAATCTACCCCATGCAACCAAGTATGTTTCTCATTTGATGTGTGAAGTGGGATCAACTAGATTACATTACAGATCAGTTGTCTATAGAGCAGTAACAACTGACTTAACAGTTTTAAGGCTGTGTAGTGTCTGTATCCTAAATAATTTCAGATCAATTACAGTATAATGCATGTGAATCACCAGCCTGTTTCAGGATTCTAGCCAGATGCTAAACACCATTCAAGGCAATGCTGCACATTTACCAAGTCTCACTAATACACTTTCCTTAACTATTAACAATCCCATGTAAGAACACTGAACAAGAAAAAATTTCCAAGTCATATTCTTAAATTCAAATGTTAAGCTGCTGCATTTCACCAAATACATTACAGATACCACCACCCCTCCCCACTTCTCAAAAAAAACAAACCAAAAAACCCACAGATATTTCAATCCAGATAATATTATTGCCATTCTGAAACTTTAACTAAGCAAGGAACATGACTTTGGAATTCCCCGTTCAGAAACGTTGGCATTAACAACAACAACAAATCCTCTTTGCTGTCTTCCTATGTATGCAAATTAAACTGTGCACTCCCTCATACTTTAGAATTTAGAATTCTGAATGGTAACTTGTACCTTTTTGCTGCCAGTGCTCAATGACATACAGATCATACATATTTTTCAAGACAAGAAGTTATACTTTTCTTCTTTTTCTTCTTTTCTCCCCCTTAAGAATTATGCGTAAGTGCCAGAATATTACTAGACTTGAAAAAGTTCAGAGAGTACACAAGTAGAGCAAATCCCGTTATTACAGACTTGAAAATTGTCCACAAAGGTCTGATGAAAGCAGAGGGGCATGAAACACCTCTTTTCATGTAATTCTTACCAGCACTATTAATTGCAGAGACTTCTCAAGCTAATGGTAACTGCAGTATTTACATTTTCTCTAGAAAAAATGAAAACCAAAAGACTGGGGGTAGGAGTGGAGGGGGAGGAGCAGTGGAAATCAAAGTCTTCTGATGAAGCCTAGACATGTCTACAACAGTGAACTTCTGAGAAATGTATTTTCAACACAAGTAAAATCAGAAAAGCTGTTCACAACAGGTACTAAAAACCCTCCCTTAGATTTCTGCACTGCACTAACCATGCTATCAAATCAATCAATGATTAATTAGGAGAGGAAACAGTGACTCAGACATAATAAAGCAGAATTCTTCTCCACTTTGTGTCTCCAGCAAGGGCTATTAAATAATTTTTCTGGACTACTGCAAAGACAAAACCATGACTATCTCTTGGCACGTGTTTTACTTAGTACATAAGGCTAAATAAAGGAGCCTCATCGTGCTATACAGACTGCCAAGTAAAATCATGGAAGGCTGTAACACAGCAGAAATTTATTCCTCAAACTTCTACCTCAAGCCTAAAAAAAAAAAAAAAAAAAAAAAAATTATTTGCATAGTAGTTTCCTCCTTTCCTCATTATTATTTGAGAGCTCCACATCCAGACAAGTCACACTACTTCATTTACCCTGAAGCAGCTAAGGAAATACAGTTTTCTGTATTTCCTCCTTTGTTGGCATTAGGTACCCTTTCACCATACCTTATGTTTTCATTAGGTAACGTCCCTCTGTAAGGAAAAAATAAAAACCAGGAACTGTAAATCATAAAAAGCCATGACACTGCTACGAAATGTGGAAGCCATGTGTAGTCTACCGTAGAAATGCTGGCTTATGAAACTGTCAATTCAAGCATATTAGTAAGACTAGACATATACAGATGAAAACAATTAGTTGCACGGAATTAATGATTAAAAACAATTTAAAAACCTCCAATTTTCAAAGTCTAATACAAGCATTAGTCAGTTGTCACACACAACCACCCAGTAAGCTATCTAAAACTTTTAAGTCCTGCACATACCAGATGGAAAATTGCTTGGCTTTTCTTACATAAAAATAGTATCTTACCCTCATCTTTCATACAAATTGGAGGCTTACCAAACTCTGACACTACATTTGATGTCACTATCCTGTCAACAAAATGTTTCCTGAATAGTTAATCACAGCCTATGTTTCCTTTCTTGGCAAAACAGAATCGCCCAGAGTTCTGACTAATCCATCCCTCACCTTGCAGGGATGGGGTGCTGATTTTCAGGAAAGGCTACCAGTTAAGAAAAAAAACCCCAAAACTAACTCCTCTCCCTTCTCCCCCCCAAACTCAGAATGGACAGTTATAATCAATGACAACTCTGAGCCATGTGAATTCTGGAAATTCAACGTGTTAAGGATCAATCTGCTTCTCCATCTGTTTACAGGGAATCTCCTCTGAACCACACAAGCAAAGAGGTGCTACAGATCATCACAATCATCACATTATTCAACACAGTCACTCCCTTGAAAATATTTAATTGACTGCAGGCACTGTCAATGCTTAGTCACATTAAATGTCTGGAAATGGTACTTCTACTTTGGTAATAATTAAAAATTCTCTGCTATCTTACGACTTTACGGGAGGCCATTTTCAAGGAAAGTATGATGGAACTTCCAATACACTTGCAAATAAGATGAGTCAATTGGGTGGGAATTAAAAGGTTCCTAGGTGGAGTTTCAGGATTTTAACGTTAAAAAAAACCCCAAACCCCAAACCAACACAGAATTCAACAAACTCAAGGTCTTTTGTTAACTGCTAGCTGCCTGTAACTCAGCAACCCAGTCAGGATGATCAAACTGGTTCCCTCTTGGGATTCTAGTTCCATTGAAAAGTTAAGATTTCAGGGTTTAACAATCCTAATAATAGAGGAAAGGGGAAATCAGAACACAAGTCTGTCAGAAAGTAGATAAACAAAGTCAGATATGTCCTACAGAAATTTAGGGTTCATATATACCAGAGGGACAAGCCATGGCAGATATGCAAGATGCTAAACAAAACTATGCTCCTTGGTTCACTTTCCCAAAATATTTTTCAGTGTGTTATTTAAATGTTATAGCTACATTGAAAGTCACTAGCTCTGCATACTTTACTACTAATTTATTAAGATTTTCAAGAACATGAGCACAAATTTATTTGTCTAACATCAAAGCAATGCCTTGCTTATAATTGTAATTGTTTTAACCATTTTTTGATTTACAAATTCACTTGCTTAGCGTAATATAAAAATATCTTCACTTTGTTAAATTTAATTCAGTAACAATTTGGATTATACATACAAGTGATGCATGTACTTTTTACTCGTATTGTTCAGCCAATGGAATAAATCAACAAATTTTTAGTTTAAAAATAAAAAGAAAATTATTTTTCCATGTAATACTGGTCTTGTGTATAATGTATTATTCTGGTAAGTTACAGTGTACAGTCCACAGTTGGTTTTGGTTTGGTTTTAAATTAATCTGATGGTAAAAACTCTTGAATCCACTTACAAGAGACTGGGCAGTATCTTACTACAAAATTATTGGTATAGCATAGTTACACTAATATAGTATATAACGCATCCTTCTTTATCTGTACAGATAAATACATTCAAGATTCAAATTCAAAGACTTCTGATGTTCCCAGAAGCCTGTATCTGATTTACCTACAACACAACAAAATTCAGTTCATGTTATTTTCAATTACACCTGCTAATTTTTAACCAGAGATTTCTACGGGTTTGTTGTTGGGGTTTTTTTCATAATTTACACTTTGAGTAAAATAAAAATTATAAACAAAGTTTATAGTTATTCTGTAAGCAATCACATTTATTATTTTGTAAAATATCACATCAAGCTTGCATTATCGTTCTCTTGCATCAACTCTGGTGGCTTTCCTTAACCATTACTACTACTTGTATTCAAAGTGCCTTGACTGGTTGATATTTTTATAAACTGGGTGTAAACATATTAAAAACAGCTTAAAAAGAGAAATTTCATTTAAGGTTATCTAAGATAGAGGCAAAAATGAAAGGGTTTAAGATCATGATCTGGGAAAAGAAGTCTCTGATACTGAATTTAGAAGACACATCTAACACATTGATTCTGTAACCTCTAGAAACAATTTCTCCATCATATTTCATTTCTACCATCAGATAGTTCCTCTAATACCACTTTCTCTCTTAGACTGAGAGCAAAGACTTCCCTTGGTTTTGGTGTGACATGTAGAATTTTTTACATGGCAATTAACATACTAGTTAACATTCAAGAGCTGAAACACAAAACCGACTAGTCAATTTAAACTTTTCTTTCAAGACACTTCATTTATTCTTCCATTTCTGGTTAGACGTTCAGTTTTACATTCAGACAATTTTCCGTATAAAAAAATGAACCTCCAAAAACTTTCATATTTATTATATTTTTCAAAAAGTGGAAAGTTGATTTTTAAAAAAAGTAATAAGAGACTTAACTTCTGCATGCATGCCTCAAACTGGCATGCAACTGCAGAATAATATTTAGACAGACCAATATTTATATAGCCAATACATGCCATATACAACAGATCTAAAGTCAAGTTAGCATAGACTGGAAAACCTTCAATTGTTTGAACTGTGTAAAAGCTACATAACAAGACTGACTCTGTGACTGCTGATGTTTGCCTACATCCAGTCCTGCTTGCCACCAAAACCAAACAGCCATACTTTGATGTAACCAGCTCTGCTATCAAGAGATCTAACAATTGCTCAGATCACAGAAAAAGTTCATTAACAACTACCAAGTTTGCTGTATTTTGGACATGCCTACTACCTGAACCACTCTCTTCTTTATGAAGCACCCCGATTCATGGCTAACTCTGAAAGACGAGTCTTGCCAACATAAACGTTATTCGACTGTATAGGCTTTGCAGACCTGCATGTTCTGCCATACAACCACAAAACCTCCTAGAAAAACAGAAACTAATATGAAGTGGTACCTCATGATTTAAGTACTAATAACTGTTACAAAAGAGAACAAAAACCTGCAGCCATCTAGGCCTTTTCCACCAATTTAGAAAGAAATGAAGTTGAAAATTCCATTGAGAAAAAGGTATTTTAATACTGCCATAGCAGCTGCCAGGCAGAAACCCCTCTTCAGAGGACTTAGTCTACCTCAGCTCTACAAGGATAAAGCCTCAATATGATAAAAGATTTTATTTATACAAGTATAAATCACTACTGATATACTTCAGAAACTCTAGTGAAGAATGCTGAAACAATAGAAACAAATATAAAACCAATGAAGAGTACTATTCATACAATTTTTTTTTAAAACAGTCAAGTATAAGAGGATACATCTAGCAGCTAGGTACTAGCCATATCAGCAAAGCAGAAATTGGTACCCCAGAAAGCTAGAAGCCTTGAGAAGGATTGATGACAAAACTGAAGAAAG
Source organism: Egretta garzetta (assembly GCF_000687185.1). NCBI lineage: Eukaryota > Metazoa > Chordata > Aves > Pelecaniformes > Ardeidae > Egretta > Egretta garzetta. The sequence continues at coordinate 56,515 of NW_009258711.1, forward strand.
TGCAGAAGACAGCCAAAAAATTAAAAGTTACATGACATTCAAGCTAAAGAAATCAATCAATTTAAATTTTACCAGAAAGAAGACTTGGAGATAATTTGATTATCGCACATAAATATCTCCCTAGGGTTGGTGTCGAAGAAAGGCGAAGAAAAATCGTAACTTGAACAAACAGCTGAAAACTTAGAGCAAGGAAAACTCAAGCCAGAGAAAAATGAAGAAAAACAAGGCCAGACCAGCAGTAACAGTAGAAACAGCTAATCAAACTACCAAGGTAGTTACTATTCTAATGAATTCAGACTAGGTTGGGAGATTTTTTGGAAGGTGAGCATTTAACTGACTCATTCATTTTTCACTGACTGAAAAATTTGTGTTCAGATTACTTGTTATTCCCCTATCACAAAAAAAAAAAAAATTAGTAAGATAGAAAGCAAAGCACCAGATGTAGTGGTTGATGATACAATACAGTCTTTCAAAGACCATGTTATTTTGAACATACTGAATTTGATGGATACAAGCCCTCATGAATTTAATGTTCTGGCAAGTTGGTACATGAATATCCAAGTTAAACAAAGAAGCATTTCTTCCCACCACTTCTAGTAAAATTGTTCTCTATTTCAGTCCCTCAGCAATACTTCAGTGACTACCACAGCATTTCCATTTTAAAAAAAATTAACGATCACCTAATATAAAAATTCAGTACCACTTTAATGCTCAGAAAGTGAAGAACACCACCCCAGCCTTAAACACCTTTAGATGCTGTACTTGAGGGTCTGAACTAAGCTGATAAACCTAACAGAGGCAAAACTGAATCTCAAAAACATGGGCACAAAATCTATCCTTATTACAGAAATTAGTATGGGCATATTTTCTAAAGTAGGAAGACAATACATTTTTTTTTTCTTCCACTAGAGAAAAGAGACTACTGAACCTTGGGAACACAATGGAAGATATCTGGAAGATCTAGATTTGAGTTACCAAAAAGATACCTTAACTTCAAGAACACTCCCCAGTCTGTTTTTCAAACTCAGACCTACAAGGTCATTAGAGAAGCGTAATCTCACACAGCTAAAACTCTGCAAACCTCTAAATACCATTCTACTTCCTCATGGTCTCCCAAAATGAATCCTGGGCAGTGCTTCTGCTGAACTCACCATATGTGCTTACTTGCCCACAGGTCTCATATTACATGGAGAGCAACTCTACAAACTTGGATCTTAGTCAGACTCTGCCACGCCTAAACAACTCCAAGGAACAATGGGGTTTAAACCCAGAATGATCTTTATGAAACTAGCATACAGAGCAAATTACCAGCTCACAGCATGCAACTCAGTCAGTACAAGTCATTCAACAGCACAGAAAAAACTGACAGACCCCTCCCAAAAGTAGTCATTAAAACCATATTTAAAAACAATATAGCAATTGAAAGACAAAACCACAAAAGCCTAAGATGTCTAGAGACAGCAAAATGTATAGTCAGAGTCAGCAGCTTCATATTTGTGACCCACTGGAAAAGAAAAATTTGGAATTATGAGCCCTTCTTTTAAATTCATTTGCACCTGCAATGCAGCACTCGGAAGGCTAAAAGACAAATCCAGCTTTGTACCACTGACAGCCCAAAAGAAGATATGGAGAGACACTGTGTACATGGGTATGTGCACATATGCATGAGGAACAAAAAGACAGTCAGTTTAATATCTGAAATTTATTGGAATTAATTTTCTTTTATTCACAAATTCAACCTACTTTTGCAGTGGAAGAAAGATGCATGCCCAAAATGCATGCTTGAATTATTTCACTATGGGTCTCAGCACCTGTTCATGTTAAACTCCGGGTAAATGTAACAATTCAAAGGCATTCTTGGATATAAACAAGTTTTATTTACTTATTTCAAATATACTACCATAATTTACTCACTTTATTTCCTAAGCAATTATGAAAAACATTCCCCCCCACCCCAAGCAGTCATGTTATATCTAATAGAACAGTTTCCATCGGCAAAGTGATTAAGCATTTATAATGTACAATACATGCATAACTTTCAGGACCAATCTATCTTGCAGGGTTGCATCAGAAAGTAATTCAAGTTATTTCCAACTCCTGCTATGATTTAACTATCCAAACGATATTTCAGCTCAATGAAAGAAAACTTCCAAGTAAAGGATAGTATACTCTCAAATTATTTGAAAAAAGATGGCAATCACCTAATTCTAATCTCAGTTTCACAACCATTCCAACAGGAACAGGTTTGCAGTCTGGTGCTAATTACTTTTGATACTGATTACTTCTGAAAGAACACAGAGATTAGCATTTCAGCTAAAATGCCACCATTTTGATGAGGTCTGGATTATTGAACACCGTCTCACATTAAGCTGAATTTCAATCCTTCATTAGGAAAACCATTATGTATATACTTACCACAAGCTTTACAGGCAACAGCGCAAATCTCTTCTGCAACATATTCTCCAGCTGGAAATTGAAGGTAATCTCCTCCTGTCTTCCCAGGAGAATAATAAAGGTACACTTGAAGCAATGGTTCTGCCTGCTTGTGTGCACTGGTATTCCCATGGATGTCACCATTCTGGTGGACTGTAGAAGTTGCTGTACCTTCCATATTTGTCATTGTAAGACAGGCCATTGTTTGTTTTGGTTCTGTTCAGACCATTTGCCTAAAAGAAATGTAAGGAGTACTTAACTGACTATCTGTATTTGGTTTTGCTTGTAATACTATTTAATGATAGTACCATTTTGATACAGGAAAAACATTAACAGATGAGCACAAGGGAATGGCTTAGAAGGTTTACCAAAAGGTGAGTTTCCCTTTTGATTTACTATATAGCCCTAGTCTGAAAAATAACAGACACTGTGAGAGGAAAACCTAAGTTATTAATTGGGAGTCCAACTAGAGGATTTATTACCTCTCACTGGATTTTACAGTGTGTACTCACCTGTCCAATTGAAACACGCTAGTTAAACCAAAAAGCCAAAATAATCTCTTTAATGACATCTGCGTAACTCAGTTTAAACACAAAGATTGCACTGAGAACTTACAAGACTAAACAAAACAACCAGCTAGGTCGCAAACTGGCACTGATGAAGAAAAGGGAAGGAATAGCAACATTCAGCTGAGTTTTAGTCTTAAGCAGATACTTAAAAGAAAACACATGCTAACTGAGGTGAGACTCTAAGTAAGCAGACTTGTTTTGTATCTACAAATGGGAGGACTTCCAAGACCTCCTCCTTTCAGTATAATCATTTAAGTCTATTCAAAAGGAACTCAAGCTAAAAATCCTCTCCGATAAATGAAATCAAAGAAAAAAAAAAAGATACTATTAACCCAATGTATAACCACATACGTATTTGATAATTAAAAAAGAAACAAGTTTAAAAAAAATGAGATTGACAGCATATTCCAAAAGCCAGTTGAAGAATGTCTTTGCTCCTCTGTGACTCCATCATAATTTTAATCAGTATAATCCATGCTTCTGATAAAAGGTTTGACCACAGTCTGTAAGGCTTGCTTTTATTAAAACTGATTCCAAATAACTACCACCTACAATTCAGCATTTCATATTTTCAAAATGCAGAATAGGCCTAAACAAGCCACCAATTATAAAAATTTGGTTTATTTTTAGAACTATAGGACAGTTTAGGCTGCAGTAAGGTCTTCACAGAGCCTCCCCTTCTCCAGGCTGAACAACCCCAACTCTCTCAGCCTTTCCTCACAGGAGAGGTGTTCCATCCCTCTGATTATTTTTGTGGCCCTCCTCTGGACTCACTCCATGTCTTTCTTGCGGTGGGGAGCCCAGAGCTGGATGCCGTGCTCCAGGTGGGGGCTCACCAGAGTGGAGTAGAGGGGAATGATCACATCCCTTGACCTATTGGCCACACTGCTTTTTATGCAGCCCAGGATATGGGCTGCAAGTGCACATTGCCAATTCAGGCCTCATTTTTCATCTACTAATATCCCCAAGTCCTCCTCTGCAGGGCTGCTCTCAATCCGTTCACCCCCAAGTCTGTACTGATACTCGGGATTGCTCCAACCCAGGTGCAGGACCTTGCACTTGGCCTTGTGGAACTTCATGAGGTTCTCGTGAGCCCACTCCTCAAGCCTGTCAATGTCCCACTGGATGACAGCCAGCTCAAGTCCATCAGCTGCATCACTCAGCTTGGTGTCATCCCCAAGCTTACTGAGGGTGCACTCAATCCTACTGTATGTCATTGATGAAGATACTGAACAGTCAATAAATATACTGAACATGAAAATGTTAGGTTTTAACTTAAACATATGTTTATAATTTTGAGTAGGCAGATGGGTGTTATATTCTTAAAGTGCTATTTTCAATAGTTTTTGTTTATATTGAAATATGTTGCTTTATCATAAAAGAGCTGTTTGGAACATGTGTTGGGTGGTTTTTTTTCTTCTTTTCTGCTCCTAACTACAATTACTGATGAAAGGATGAGTGTATGATCATACGTTTATGTGGGCTAGAGATGACTTGTGCTACAGAAATGGATCACAATAGTTAAATCAGCAGAAAAAACGTCTAAACATCTTAAATTAGGAAATACTTAACTTCATGAGCTATGTCACAGACAAAAATATTCAGTTACACATATGGGAGGATAAAACTATGCCACCATGATGGTAATTCTGATAGGCACCATCACCAAGAGAAAAGTGCATCATTTTATTTCCCAAGCTAAGCAACCCAAAGAGCCAGTGTATCACAGACATATAAATCTGAACTTCTAGGTTCAAGCATCACTGACTACAATCTTTGGGCCCTGATCTAGGGGAACATATGGATTTCCTATTCCTCATTCATAGAGCCAGCCACCTATAGAGCCAGCACCTTTAAATAAGATGATTTGTGCTTTCAGCTGCAAAGGCAGCACAGTAAGTGTTCAATTATGGAACAAAATGGATTTCAGACAAGAATTCCTTGATGGGTTCTTTGAAGAAAATAACCACCACATCACTAGAAACATAATATTTAAAAAGATTTCTCACTACCTCTGTAAACAATATGCAAGATGTAATGTTTGTGCTCTACCACTCACTTATATAAAACATTCGCAGCTTTAATCTCCAAAGGAAGCCTTCTTTAATTACCACAGTAATTATTCTAACATACTCTAATATTAACTCTCTGTTGAATATAAACCTTCACCTGAACTGGCAGGTCATTTAATCTTGGTCACTTGTTATTACCTCTATCCAACACTGAATGGAAATACTGTTTCTAGAACTAATTGAAAACCTGGCCAATTTCAAAAGTGAACTAAATAGGCATGCTTGTGCCTAAATCTCCCTCATAAAGTTCATGTATTTACAAACACATTTGCCATTTCAAAAAACCCCTTATAATTTCCTCCTTGTTTCCATATAAAAAACTCCATAAACCAAGAAAGGAACCTTGTTTACTCATAGCTAAGAACGTCAACTATTAACAAAGTGCAGTAAAAAATGCAAAGTAAAGACTGTAACAGAATACTCTACTCTGCTCTTTTTGTTGCACTAATTTCAAAGGTTCCATGCAACAATGTGAAAAGTCTCCAGATACTATTTGTGTATTTTTGTCACCATATCAATTTAAATAATTTTTAAGTTTGTCTTTTCTGTCAAAGTGCTGATGAAACAGACAGGTGAAAGCAAAAAATACCCCTAAATCAGCTTCTTCACTGAAAAATAGAAAACCCATTTTCTTGGCCTTTATCCTATACATCCAAGTAAACTAGTTCTATGGATAGAGCTTCACAAGTGCAGTAATTGAAACACATGGTCACAACTCACTAATGGTATGAAAGAGCTCATCATTAACAAAACTGCTTTCACCTGTATTTCTTAGCAGACAAGTCTCCAATGGAACACACTTGGTTTTCCCTTTTTTGCTCCTTCCAGAGGGCATTGCATCAGCACAGCAGAAACATTAAACATGGCAAAAAAATTTAATTGCTGTTCATCCAGAACATTTAAAATATGACTTATTGTTCTGACCATTGTAGAAGTTGAGCAATTTGAGACTAAAATATACTGTAAGACATCAATCTACTGGTTTGCAGAACATACTTACATATCATTTTCTGGGGTATACGGAAGAGATTTGTTATCATAATGTAATTGAAAAGAATTTCTGTGTTTGTGTAAAGAATGTAAATGGTCTGTTAAGAATTCCCACAGCTGTATAAAAGGATTTAAAATACCCGGAATGGAACTTCTGTAGCTAAGTTGCTCACAGTACCACGGAAGTATTTGCCAAAAAGGAGCTATGTATCAGGTCAACAACTGAAAGTAGAGGTCTGACCTAATCAAGACCCAGTGAAAGCGAAAAATGGCCTGTCCATTTATACACGTAACAAGAATGTGTAACAAAATCTGGGTGGAATATAAATATCTTGATTTGCAGGTCAAAGTTACTAACTATAAAAGATCTGATTCTGGTACTGATGAACAGAGGATTTGATCCAATACGATAATGTTAATGTTCCTAATGTGGGTAATATTTCAAGTCGCAGCTTCTAAAGGATGAGTTTAATCATTCCCCATACAGCTCTAACCACAAGCACCAACATCTGCAATAAGCACCAGCATCTACAATGCAACATGTTTAGATGCAATTCTCTGTCACTGTCTCTACCTCCAATGCACGTTATTGAGAATTAATTTTACCAGTTTGCAAAATCTAAACTCTCTTCTTGAAAATAATCCTCCTCCACCTCTGTTTAGGTCTGTCTTTTTTTTTTTTTTTTTGTTGGGTTTCTAGGAAAACCTCCAGAGCTAGGATCTTAAGCTATACTACTTCAAACATACAACTTTGGAGGTTAAAAATCAGAGCATTATCTCACTACAGATAAATCCCCAACTGTTAATTACCTTTTATCACTTGAGAAAACTCTGTATGAAACATGAGAGTGATGAAGCCCTTTAAATAAGCACATCACAAGTCACCCACTTGCTGATGGTATCCACAGGAGGTCAGACAAAGCAGGCACACAAGCAGTGGTAGAACATAACGTATCTGCAATAAAAAACACACTTAGTATTAAAAAAGTTAATGGCTGTGAACAATACATAATGCATCATTATTTAAGAATTCACCTCTGTAATTTTTGGTACTATCAGAGACTGCTTCTCAGTTCTAGCAAGAAATTGGTGCATGAAATAGACAGCTAACTTGAAATGTAATTACCAATATTATTTTTTTGCACTCATCATGTTTTTCTTTTCTGTGAGCACAGCATCAGTTTAAGAACTGATTGATAGCATTACATGAAGAAAAGAGAAACAAAAAAGGAAAAGTAGTTAGAAAGACATGTTATGTTCACTTCATGTAGTAAAACACCCTTTAGCCAGAACAACTAATTCCTTTTGAAAACTTACAACAGCCACTCATTTCAATTCAAGTGGAAGTTAACACCAAGTGTCTTGTAGCAGGAAGGATGAGGGCACACCCACCCTTGCTCTCTTTGCACAACATCTCTGTGGTTGCAAAAAACACCATTTGAAAGAGTTTAAGCACAACAGCAGCTTCCTGCACCAGTGGAAAAAAAAAAAAATCATTAAATTCCCTGTTGTGACTCTCCCAACATAGGAAAGGGCTTTACAGAGAAGCAAAAATGAATTGTAAAACTAAATAGAAGGGAAAAAATATAGTAGAAGTTTAAAGGGGACAGAATTCTGAATGGGAGAACTCTGCAAGCTTTATATTTGATGACTCTTCAGACAGAACTCTCCCTTGACAGAAGAAGAGAAAGTAATCAACGCAATTCCCCCAGCACTATGTGCTGTATCTTCTGAGTCTACCATCAATACCCCAAGAAAAAGGAACCCATCTCAATGAGCGGTAAATTCAGCTTCTCTCCCCACAGAAGTCAGACTGTTACGGCAATGATTAGCATTTCTCCCCTTGCAATACTGGCTTTAGAGATAAGCAGGTTTGCCTTGTTTGGACAGATGTGTATTTTGTATGCACCTCCAGGGATTCTCCTTCAAATGCTGTCTAGCCAGCCAATTAAGATCTGATCCAAAATCCACTACAGTCAATGCAAGTCTTCCAGACCCGTATTACAGTGCTGGAGGGGGAGCAGGGAGGTTGCTTGGTGCAGAGCAGTCTATCACTGACCTACTGAGCATGCATTCCGTGCACACTGATCTGAGAGCACCGGCTTCAAATGAAGCACAGAACCACCACCTGCTCATGCAGGTTTCAAACCAAGGGGCATTGCTGGGTATTCTAAATTATTTTCTATTTTAAAAGTACTGTTCCATGCTCAGAATTGCCTTGCATTCACCATTCCCAGTCAGGCTCTTGACTTTGAGCAAAATCGCATGAAGATTTACCTCACTGTAGTTACTTGTGTAGGTTTTCCATAAACTCCAGATCAATTGCATAACATCATTAGCTATATGAGACAGCTGCTGGTGTACTGATGGGATAAACCAAGTTAAGCTAAGAACTCAAGCCACTTCTACTCTCTGCCTAGCAGAGCCCAGTGGAATTAAGGGTTGTAGTATTTTGAATAGGCTCAGTGACGTTGCAGCTTGCATTTCAAATGCATAAATTGGATAAAGCAGCCTAACACCAAGTCTATCCTTCACATGACAAACAGAAAAATGATCACTTGCTCATGAAACAGCAGCTCATTGCTCTGAACAGAAAGCAACGGAATTTGGAGATGAACTCCAAGCTGAACAGTCTCACAGTGGTTATAGTAACATATTTGTCTTTTTTTTGAGAGAGAGAGAGAGAGAGAGAGACTCAAGCACTTTTTTTCTGCACACATTTACAGACATACCTATTTATAGGATCTGCATCAAGACCTTATAAAACTATTCAGTTTACATACTTTCAGGCTGAGTAAGCCTCATCTGACACAACTTGTTCTTTTAGCACCAGAGTTGCAAAGAATGTTACCTACATTCCTGGCTGTACCAGTCTGACAGTGCACCATCTTGACAGCGACCTAGCCCTAGCTCCCCCATTTCCTCCTTCCCTCCAATTTGTTCAAGTCTACACCAGCTTACACTTCCAGCAGCTGCAAGGATTTAAATGCTCAATTCTAAAATGGACTTAACAGTCTAATAAAACTCAGTCAAAATAAATTGTCCATAACCTCCAAGTTACCATTACCTGCAAAGAACACAATACAGAATTTGTTATGTAGAGGGGGTTCTACAACGTGAAACAGTTACTTCTCAGCAAGCCTTCAGAATTCCTATAAATATAGTTTTTATTTTGCCTGTGTCACTGAGTACCTTGAACACTCAATTTACTAGCAAGAGAGGAGAAAGATCAAAATAATATTTTCTGTTGTTAAGTAAGGACTTGAAGACACAGGTTGTCTCCCAGCAACTCAAGATATTTTTTCTGAGTAGACTAGGACGTGATGTTTAAACTGAAGATGACAGAAATGTGCACACTTCCCATCTGCTTATACACACATCCTTCTTTCAAGGCATTTGAATGCACATGGTAAACATCAATCATGAAAGCCTTTCCCAAGTAATGGTAGGTAGGTGGTTAGGATTGTAGGTAAGAGACTGGAAAATTTTCACAAACGTGCTAACAGGTCTTACACTAGTCAGTAGTAATGGGAGAACATCAGTAAGTTCTAAAGAGTATTACGTGTCTTGTAACAAGACCACCAAAATATTTTTACCTCTAAAACCAAGATTAGACTAAAAAGAGAAGTCAGTCAGTTTCCCACTTCTAATTGTTTTGGTTAGCTTGTTTGGTTTACACTTAAGATTTAATGATAGTCTTCACAGTTCAGTTTCAATATACAGACAAATGGAGCACAACTAAACTTTCTCATAACATGCACCAAGCATGGCCTGTTATGCTATGAAAACTTTAAAATCTTAAAATTATGACAATAGTATTCATATTCTGCATACAACATACAGTATTCCTTGCATATCTGGTCTGATTTGCTTTGTGGATGCAGGTTTGTTTCGGTGGGGTTTTATTAAACACAGAAGTATACTAAATTCAAGGAACCAAATGCATACGCTACTTTGACAGGCAATAAAGTATTGTATTTTTAAAACATCAGCATATGCAGAAATGCTGCTGCTCCTTAATGGACCAACAAGAGATTACAAAATCTTTGTTCAGTCATAACACACTACACCATCTAGTATTTCACAAGAAAAATTTATAGGAACAGATTCACACCTTTTCACCACATACTCACAAGACGACATTCTTCTGAGCAACTTTATCAAAGTACTCAACAATACCTTTAAAAATACTAAGCAATCTGGAAAATCCAAGAACTTTTTCTATTGTTTAGACCACAGATGCCAACTTTACACATAAAGTTAACCTGTGCTTTAAATGCATCATCTTCTGCATTAAGAAAACTCCATTATCTTTACCCAGATAATATTTCATGAAAACACAAAATAGTCTTAAGACATATTTAATGATGTTTCATAGAGAAAGATTATGTCTTCAGTTTTCATGGTCTTTTTCTTACATGCTCTGCCTATTGGGGGATCTAAAAGTTGCCCTGCCACAAGGTAAAGCCTCTGACACACAAAAACAACTGCTCATACAAGAAACAATTACAAAAAGCTAACCGACTCCAAAGGAATTTTCCTTTTTCAACAGCTGAACATTAACATCACACAAGGGTTTTAATATGTCAAAATTTGAATGCACATGGTAACAAGCAGATACAGAAGGAAGATGACAGGCTAACATATCAATAACAAAACATACACTAAAAAAAATGGGGAAGCAAAGATAACATTTGCTTACAGTTTTCACTTGGCAAACCACTGCCTGTATCAGCAATTCAGCAAGAGTCCATGAACTTTTGCACAAGGAAAGAGTAATGATCCTGGCCTGATCCGCTTGCATGACACATAGGGACTAAGTGGATAGAAGCTGCTAGTATGAGGATTTTAGTCATTTCATTCTGATTAGGAATTGAAGGGGCGTGGGGGGTGGAGTGGAATTGGGATTTCTAAATTCTTCACAACAGAATGAAGCTCTTGGTCTAGCTTATCCCAGGAAGTTTAAAGCTACTTGGGGGTTCTATCGGAAAAGCAGAACAAACAATACATCCTAGAAGCCTCAGCATCACAGTAACATGCCAAGTAGGTGAGTTACCAGAAAAGCAATCAAGTCAAAGACCTGTGCACAGGCAACAGCTCTGCTTAGGTTCCATCAGAACTTTTGCCAAAGTCGATCCATATCTGCCAAACTGTTCCATTTCACCATGCTGATAAATTTCAGCAAGAGACTATTTCATCAGAAAATTTCCAAGCAATTCAAATGGTTGCCCAATTGTTTTGGCAAAGATTATCTCCCGAGGCAGTGGCATCTGAGGATCCTCAGTCCATTCAGAGCCACCATTATCTGCACAGCTTTATATGCACAGAGGACACAGGAAAAGTAACCACAATAGATCAGAAAGACATTTTGCATCAAGTATGTGAAAAATGTCACCAGTTTCTCATGATTCCCTTACACATATCTCTCAAATTCTTCTACAGTGATGCAATAAAAGATGACAACAGCAAAATTAGGACTAAGTGATATTTTCACAAGTACACCACATCATACTAGACTTTGTTTTGTGAACTGTACTGAAAACTAAATTCAGTTTACTAGCTCAGGTCATGAAATATGGGTTGATTAGTAGACCATAGGTCTTTCTTACCTGATTCTTCGACTTCTTTCAAAAAGACATAAAAAAAGAATTGCAAATGTTCCTGTGTGCATGAAACAAATTAACTCATCGTAAAAAGTGTTTCTGATGATTGCTCACTACTAGTTTAATTCTGCCTGGTGGCTTTTGGTAGCAAAAAAAGGTAGAACCAGTGTCCTACATTGAACAATCAAAGCACTGGCTTTATGTAAAAACAACTACCAGTGAATTACCAAGAAATTAGGAGACAATAAAAAAGGTTAAAAAAAAAAAATCGCATTTCAAAGTGGGAAAAAATATTCTGACTCACCACAGAAACAGAAAGAAGTGTTTTTCTATTAAAAGGCTTTTTTGTTCAAAACACCGTCTAGGGGAAAAACCCTTCAACGACCTCTAGGGAATATATATGACAGTTATAGCTACACTCACAGCCTAAAATAAATATTGAAAGTGCAAACAAAAGCAAAAAGTACAGCAGCAGCAGCAGCAAAGTAGTCTGTCAAATTGCTTGGCTTTCTTAAACATTGCATGATTGAGACAGTGGGGAGGTGATGCTGGAAGGCACTTCTGAAGGAAGCAAGCTATCCTTTTCCAAATGCAATTCCCAGTGTCATAATTGTAGAGGGATTTGTCAAAACGTGAACCAACAGTTGTTGCTACCATACTGCATTGCCGAAGAATAGCATCAACAGTTACAAAACAGATGCCAGTTTAGCAGCTGCTGTCAAGAACCAAGCAGGCTACACTAAGCTATCAGAAGTCATACACATTTCACATTGCAGTCAGAGTGATGAACAGTGACAGAGCAGACACCACTGTCTGTATCGCAATGGAAAAGGTTTCAAAACTTCTACTCTTCTCTCAGCCTCCAAAGACCTGTCCCTTTTCCTGTGGCAGGCAGGGATTTCTTGGGTAAATATCTGCTCCCAACAGCTTAACTGTGGAAGAAAGAGAACAGCCAGGACCCACCGCTTGATGTAGATTGGTACTTCTGAAGGGCGTCAGACCTTCAAGAAAGTTCTTTATCCTCTCCAACTATGTGAGTGCTCTGGAGCTCCGAGTCTATAAAAACGTATCTTCTAGGCAAATAACAATGCAACAGTTTCATCAAGCAGAGTTATATCGTGGTAGAAAATACAAGGTTCTCTTCCTTCACAGAAGATAAAGGGTTTCTCACAGCAAAAGTTCCTGTGAGGAAAACTGGTCATAACTCTTCCCAGTTGCTATTGGCTTTTAGGATAAATTGCCCAGCTCGCGGTTGTTCAGGAAGCTTTTCCCAAGACCTGGATTTTTAAAAGTCAAACTCTTTTGGACCTTCCTTCACAATTTTGTCATCTCCCTTTTCTCGCCCTCTTATCTCACTTCCCCAGTCTGGCAACTTCCCTCCTCAGAGGTTAGTAAAACTACTGCCTCTACAGTAACTGTCATATGTGTTTACACTGTGTACAGAAACTCATGAGGGCTGAAGAGCTAGAATTTTCTTCCTGTGCACCAGAAGCAGAAGGCTGTGTGGTGGGGAGGTGGGAGGGGGAAGGGTAGTGACACCGCTAGTCTCTCACAGGCAAGGAGGAGGTACACAGAAGGACGAAGAGCCAAAGTAAAGACAAAAAGTGTCAGAACAACGTTTAAAAACCTTCTTTCCCCTCTGTGGGTTAAGCCACTTACGTTTATTTTGTGGCTTATTCTCTTCCAACACAGCTTGAATTCAGTAGCATCAAAAAAATGGGGGGAAAAAAGTGAACGAAGTATACAAAGAACCTGATTACTGGCCAAGTATCAGAATAGCTTAAGAAAAAACTGTTACTCAATCCTCAAAGACAGACTAAGGAAATTTGCAGTCACCTTATGTATAGTGAGAAATAATTGCACAGAACAGTATCGCTCTGCCTCTTTGCTGTATTGTTCTAGATGAAAAGGTGTCTCCAGTTTCAACAACCAGAATATCATGACTGAGACTACTCTTCTCAGTCAAACTTCTAAATCTCTACCTTTAGAGACTAAAAGTACAATTTTACACTTTACCATACATGATACACACCATACATGTTCTTCATGGTACTTTATGGAGAACATAATCACACGGAGAACATAATCACAACCCCAGCCACCTTTTCTGCCTACAAAAAGAGAAAACAAAAAGAGAGCCTCTATGTTCTTCACAATATTGTATTTATAAGATGTCTCCGCCACTGCTCCCACTTTTGTGGGTTCTTTGGTTTCTTTCCTCCGTTTTCAACACCTGACAAAAGCAAAGGGTAAAATGGTCTTGGACAAGAACATTGCATAATATGCTGCATGATAAAACACTCATGACCTTGTTTCCTGTAACATTTTTCAGTGAAAAATGCGGGGGAGGGAGACTAATATAATCTGAGACAGTCATGAAAAATGTGAAAACATCTGGATGAATGAGGTTATCCCCTTACTTCTATCCCAGCTTTCACACTACCTGAAGAGAATCTGAAAACATGTGCTTCAACAAATTAGCCCTTTGCAGAAATAACTGCCAGCATGTAAACAGGATAACATTTAAGTCAGAGTGAATCAGCAATCTCTACTGAACAGTCAAGAGCAATAGATGCCAGTGTCTCTTTTAGACTTTCCAGACTCTCTTCATCTTCAGCCTACCCTGCTTTTTCAGCTTCAGTTTAGAAATTGTATATCAATTTGCCAGACCTGATGCAAATTTCATATACAAATTCCCTCCTCAAGGTGAACGGGTTTCTAGGGGATTTTGGTGGTGCTTCCCACACTCCCCACTCCCCATCTTTGGAAAAGTGCTTAGAAGTTTTGCAGAGGAAACAAAGGTAGCTCTTTACAATGACACGTCAGTTACAGAAACCTGGAATATTGGTACTATTTAGAAGGGTTTAACATTCAATTACCTTTGTTTGTGAAAAACATAATTCCACAAAATGCAATCTATATCATAAGTCTTGTATTTTTATTTAAGTTTTCTTTGGTATTGCAGGAGCAGCTAAAATCCTAGGCAAGATTAGAGCCTGAAGCTCTAAACCAGCTAATAGAAAACCTGCCTTAAAAAAACCAACAAAAACACCCCAAACCACACCACCTCCCTCCTTGCCCCCCAGCTTAGTTCCTATACAAATTCAACATGGCTACAAATGGGCATTGTGCACGAACTAAATCACATTTATAAATCCTTACTCAATCGGGGCCTGGTTACATAATGCAATATAATAAAACATGAAAAAGACCCTCTGAGACATCCAAGCAACAATCTTGTGAGACAGTGCCACAGAAATATTTGAAAAAAAGGGATTTCTGTATGCAAAAGTTTAATTAAATACTAATATTCTAAAAACCCAAACTATATAAATGCATTCACAAGCCTATCAAGTAATGATTTAGAGTTCAATTAGCATATATATAAATACTGCAGTTTCTGTTATTCCTTGATAGAAGGGTTGAAGTATTTAAAAAGAAGAATACATTTTTTTTTAAACCCTATTTTAATGCTTCACATTGTTGAATAATTTACGATAGCAACGTTGACGTTTTATCTTTATAATTCAGGAAAATGTACTTGCTTGATAGTTTACTTAATGCTTCCTTAATCATCAATGGCCTGAGAGCTCTCCACTTGTTCCCTATCTGAAATACCAGCCAGCTTTTGCAAAGATACAGCACTACATGCTTTGCCAAGATCACGTTATCTGTATAAACACAGATTGTCAGAAAAAAATGGAAGCCAAAAAACCCAGGGCTCTGAAAGTAAACAAAGGTTCATCATAAAATGTACCATTAGTGGAGATTCTGCAAAACTCTAATGAAAATGACAGGGAAAAAGAAAAGTTTACTTAAGACAACCATATATTCACAATGTAGCATTTCAAATATTCAGAGAGAGGGGGGGGGGGGGGGGGGA
>NW_009258711.1:72098-80507 GCF_000687185.1 Egretta garzetta
ATACAGACCGAATAGTATAAGAAAAGAGGAGGGGGGGGGGGGGGGGGGGGGAGAGAGAGACTGGTGCTTCCCCTTGCACTGGAGAAGAGTCAAATTATCATCATATCATGCCCGGTACTTACAGAACTCTGTTTTGCGTATGATTATGCAATTCAGTTGTATGCTTCCCTTTTAAAGAGAAAGAATATATTCCCATTTAAGATACACTTACAAAAAGCTCCCTATATTCATACTGTGTATTTCCCCAAGTTCTGAAATAAGAATGACACAAAATTTTTTTCACGATTCTTGATATTAAATCCTGGAAAGGCACAAGGAAATTGCAGAAAGCAAGAACATAAGAATTGTGCCCCAACAGATCAAAAAGCTCCAGCAGACTACCTGACATGGATCCAAGAAAAAAACATAATGGAAAAGCAAATAATGATTTAAATAGGGGATAAAATGGCTGTAGAATAAATACCTACTTGAAATATAACATTTTTCTCTTTCTCAGAAACAAGAATATCAAATTACTGGGACAAGCAGTCAAGAAAGCAGTAGATTCTGTATTTCTTGATTTTAAAACATCGAGAGTACATGCACTGTTGCAAAATAGGCTTTAGATAAACCCATGTTACAGAACTTGGTGGAGGAGGAAAGCCAAAATGTAACTGGTCTGTGATATATAGAAGATCAGATAAGATACAGTATTCTTTTCTGGATTTCAAAATGTGCTGCTATAGATTGTACTATTATCAGTTCCTTTATGAGAAGGCATTAAAAAATGAAGATGAAACATTTATAGCATGACAGTATTTTTAAACTGATAAGTTTTTAAGTAACATGACAAGATTCCCACTGAATTATTTTTCAACTATTTTTAAAAGTCTATCTGATGACAGAAAACTAGAAAAAACTCAAAACACTCAAGTCTCTCAGTACGTAAGTCAAATTTCAACACAAGCTTTGCCTCTGGGCCCTTAAGTCTAGGGCTTTCCTCTACATTTCGATCTTGGATGAGTTCCCACTACTCTAATGAAAGTTCTGCAGATGTACCCACTCGGTAACGTGAACCAAGACACATCAATTCTTCCTGCTAGACTTCAAGTCAGGTATCATACTGTTGCAATCTTGCCTAAAGGTGATATTTTCCCACACACTTTTGGAAGGAAAATTCAAACCTACCTAAAGTGATATGTTCAAAATTTAGGATACTCTGCTCTCTAAGTAACAGAACAAGATGGGCCTTTTCCTAGATCAACCTCAAACTCACAAACCCCTTCAGTTTTCTACAGAACTTTTCAGCATATTATACATACTTATTTGCAGCTTCACCTCAGTTCTGCCAAGCTAAGAATTTCAGACCTCTCTGCCAGGGTCTGGAACAAGCTGCTGCACAGGAGCAGACTTTCATGGACCTCAAGAAACAGTTTGCAAGTCAAAACAGAAAAAGATTAAGTATTCCACACTACTTAACTTCTGGCTAACAAAGAGATGACAAAAAAAAAAAAGCTATGACCATGATGCAAGGAAAAACCGAGATAGCCCCACAAAAAAGGCCTGTTAAAGATACTGCAGACTGCTTGACACTTTTTATTCCATTGAATACAATTACTTTTAATTAGATAAGCTGGAGCTAAGCCTAGAATACAAATGAAATACAGTGTATTACAGCCAAATTTTTGTAAATTACAAACTACACTCAATAAGACATGTCTTCAGCTGAACTAGTGACTTTAAGAGGTTTTTGCACATACATTTTGGGTATAAGACAAGTTGCTGAGACCCACTGAAATACACTAGAAGTTTAAAAACAACCATGGTCTCTCCTCTTTTTATGCGTGCTTTGAGCTCCTGAAGATACACCCTAACAAACTACAAATTACTATAAACACTGCTAGTTATTGATTTGTTAAATTTATATTCCAATTAGCAAACTAAAACCAGTTAAAAATCCTAAGCAGGAATTAAAAATGTCTGAAAGGACCACTTCTGACCAGGCATTCCAGTAGCTATAAATGGATACCTCTCTACCCTCTCCTGCCGTTAAGCATTTGCCAGATCTGCTCACCTACCAGTAAAAGATCTTTTAAATAGATTTTTTTTTTCTTAATTGGTACATAGTAAGGACTTTGACCACTAGTACGTGCAAGAAACAGTCCACCCACACCTAGATCCAAACTAAACATCATGGTATTTGTCTGCCAATTCATCAAATAATAACTGAATTGAGTTTCATTTTGTTAAAGCAAGTAAGGTCACAGTGCAATTGCATCCCTCTGACTGGCACACAGACAAAAAGAAAATGTAAAAAACTTTACCCAAATAACAGGAGAAGCCAGACCATGGCCTTAATTTTTTAGATCACTGATAGCATTCTTTGGTATCAAATTTATTTAAAAACAAAACCTCACAATGCAGCTTTGCTGTACCAGACAGAGCACGCTTCTGTTAGTGACAACTTAGCCTCAGTGCCATCAGATTATTTCCACTATTCTAGGCAATTTTTACCTATTTGCACAACTCCACAACTATGCATAGAAATCTTCATATTTTCAGTTTGCATCACACTTGAGTACTAGGGTGCTTTACATAAAACAGTGTCACCTCTCTTATTTTCCAGCCATAACACACGTACAATGGTCTAAACTATTTGCCTACGTTCATGCTGTGAGCCATATGTAGATCAGATATAAACACAATCCTTTGTTTCACAAAATAATTAATAGAATAAATTTAATTGTAGAGAAAGAACTACCTCATAATTCCTATCAAGGAAAGTAAATAGTTGAAAAATTAAGTAACACCATAAAGGAAGTGCTGTTGAAATCTCCAAACCACTTAAACACTGCAAAAGGAAATCCATTTTAAAATTCAGCCCTTGCCATAACTCTCCCCATACACAGTGTCTCAGTTTCGTTTTTCAGTTTTAGTATATACAGGAAACCTCAGGCAGGGGAAAGAAAAAGAAACTCTCCTGAACACAGAGTTCAATACAAAGGGCATGTGTAAGAAAAAAAAACCCCAAACTATACCAAGGGAAGAAAAAAGCATT
Source organism: Egretta garzetta (assembly GCF_000687185.1). Lineage (NCBI taxonomy): Eukaryota > Metazoa > Chordata > Aves > Pelecaniformes > Ardeidae > Egretta > Egretta garzetta. The sequence goes on from NW_009258711.1 coordinate 75,136, forward strand.
AAGCAGGAAAGACATAGGTGCAATATATTTAACACGTGTCTCAAAGTTAACACAGTACAATGATTCTGCAAACCGTTTCCATTCTCAATTACTCTTTAGAGTTCAGTAAAACAAGAATGAGGTAACAAATATGACTCTGTGAACACCTCTGTCAAAGCCTGTGGGTGTACTGTTCAGTACCTCATAGGTGACCAAGATATGACTCACGCCTTCAACAGAAGCAGGATTCTTAATGGCCCTGTGGTATTGATCCAGTCTAAATGCCACTACTACGTAGACTTAATGCCTCTGCATTATTCCAAGCAGTAAATAAAGTAAGTTCACAGAAATGGGCTCTTGTTATTCTTCCATCCCCATTCAGGACTGATGGGTTCTAAAAGAAGTGAAGTTTATCTCACTTAGCAGATGCTTCCCCTCTCACTCCCCTGAAAACTGTTCATAGACAGTATCACCATTTAACACTTGACCTCATCAACTTACTGGCATAAGCAGAATACGTCACCATAACCACATGTAAGGACAGTTTAAGCTAGGACAGATCCTGCCAGTTACTTCGGACAGTCAGAATTGCAAGTGGTGGTATAGCAGTTTCTTTTTGAGAAAAGAAGTGAAGGTAGTTTGATGACTCTCATAATCGATGAAGGATGTCAGAGACCCACTAAAACCAAATAATGTAAGAAGTGGTAGAGCATAACAGTCTCTTTTCTTGCACTTCCTTTTACCAGCCACATGCTTTTGTTGACAGAAAGAAAAAGAGCGGGCAACAGGAAAAACAAGCAAATCCTTGGGGGTGGGGGGGAAGAAAAAAGAAAAAGAGAGAATCAGGAGAGAAGAGAACAGGATGACAGATATCAGAAACTGATGGTTACAGCAGAACATAAGATCTTCTACAAAGGTTTGAGAATCCCTTACTCTAAAACCTGGATGTTGCTTGAATAGTCCTCAAGTTTGGAATGTGTTATTAGATCAAAAGCACAGATGAGTATGCCAAGTCTGAGCCCAAATGCCTCAAAAGAAAGCTGTTTTTCCTTTCCCTATCCCTCCTCCCCGCCAAGCTTCTCTAATAGAGAAACACTCCTTTCTCACCTCTCACCCGCAACTGGGTACAGAACCAGGTTCAAATTTTAACTGAAAGAACCTCAGTCACTTAGCATTTACTCCACCTTGTTTAAAACCAATTAAAGTTGTTTAAAAATAATTAATAATAAATTATTAAAATAATTAAACTGACCCCACCTGGAGTACTGTGTCCAGCTCTGGGCTCCCCAGTTCAAGAAAGGTGAGGAACTCCTAGAAAGAGTCCAGAGGAGAGCAACTAGGATGATAAAGGGACTGGAGCATCTCCCCTATGAGGAAAGGCTGAAAGAGTTGGGCTTGTTCAGCCTGAAGAAGAGAAGACTGAGAGGGGACCTCATCAACACATACAAGTATCTTAAGGGTGGAAGTCACGAGGACGGAGCCAGACTCTTTGCTGTGGTGTCCAGCGACAGGACACGGGACAATGGGTACAAACTGAAACATAAGATGTTTCAGTTGAATATGAAGAAAAACTTCTTTACTCTGAGGGTGACAGAGCACTGGCACAGGCTGCCCAGGGGGGTTGTGGAGTCTCCTTCTCTGGAGATATTCAAAGCCCGCCTGGATGAAGTCCTGTGTAACATGCTCTAGGTGAACCTGCTTTAGCAGGGGGGTTGGACTAGATGATCTCCTGAGGTCCCTTCCAACCCTTGCCATTCTGTGATTCTGTGAAAAGTTAGTGGATTGCTAGGCAGGCATGACCTTAATACATACAGGGTGAAACAGGTGATTGTGCATACGCAGACGAAAAAACCTAGCAAGTTGGAACCTACTTGATCTCAGTAGGTACAGGAAAATACATAGTAACTATTGAACGTGACCAGAAGTCTGGACTCCATTTGATTCCTAGAAAAATCCAAAAAGAGGAAGGAAATTAAGGCATCCTGCCACAACCAACTTCTGCCAAAGCACTGGCAGTGACAGACACCAGAGGGATGAGATACTCCATGATGGGAAAGGAGTGAAGTAAAAGCAAGAGCCTCAGTTCAAGTGGAAGACTGAGACAACACACTGAGTCATATGTGGGACAGAAATCAAGAAAACTAGTAAAAGGGTAGATACTTGCCCTACTTTATCTCCTCCACCTCTATGTTCTTGTCTTGTAAGAAAGAATACATAGGACACTTTCATTCCCCTCCCATCTCTTGACAGATACAGTCTCTCCTAATCAGGTCCCAAACTCACCCAAGTAAACCAATTCTGTATGACTCCCCACCAAGGACGCTCCTTTCCCAATTCCTTTGGGTTCTGTGCGTCTGCCCAACATCCCCAGGCTACCAAATCAGATAATGCAGAGCGTACAGTTAAGGATCACATCCCATACCACAGGGTAAGAAATTAATGAGTTTTCCATTCCCATGGTGTCCAAATCGTAACTACATTCAAGCAGAAAGAAGAAGCAACAATAGCTGCTGTTAAAAATATACCACAGGTGGTTGGGTGGCTTCCTCCCACCTTTCCTTTCTGGAGGGAAGGAGAAATTATTTTATTTTATAAAATATTTCTTTGGTTCTTCCACCACTCTCCAAAAAACATTTATTTATTCTCTCAGGGTGCTGGAAAAGTTGACAGAGGAGGATTCAGTCACATTGCTGAGCCACAGGGGGTGGTGATTAGGATCCTTAAGGCAAGGATTTCAGTCATTTCTTCCTCTTTAAACATGGGGAGCAAATGGGAAACACCTCAAAGGCAGCTAATGCCTTGGAGCATTACATGCACAGCTAATGCTTTTGAGCATTAAAATTACAAGTGCCACCCTCCTGTTGCTGACATTTGCAGAGCTTTTTTCTTATGAAGACAGAATAAATGAAACCTGTAAAATCATATTTTAGAGAGACAGAAAGTAAGAAGTGGGAGAAAAGATCTTTATGGGAAAAATCACCCCATCAGGGGTGATTCACGGGAAAAGAAAAAAGGAGAAGGCTTAAGGAGTCTTTCAGTAGAGCACTTGAGCAAGACCAAGTAAACGCAGCTGTCCAAGTCACCTTCTGAACCTTCTCATTGTCTGTACAGTGTGTAAAAATACCAGTAAAAGTGATTGTTACTGCTCAACAAACTTGAGCCAGCATGGCAGAAGAGGACATGCTAAGCATATTCCCAATGACAGAATAAAGAATGTTTAGAGTCTCAACTACTGACAAGTGTTACCTGTTGCAGAGCCAACCAGTCTTACTGAAAGAAACCAGAACACTTAATACTCGTCGTAACATGCTCCTCCAGAAGAACAAAGCAGCTCTAATCCCTGTGGTTCCAGCCAGGTACTCTGTGATCTGCCACTCTCAAGCAGAACAGGGAGATAGGGAAGTAGCTGTGTTATATTTTCTTACCACCTGAAACATAAAATAGCCAGATGGTTATAATTATTCCTAGTTTGGCTCATCTCCCAAGTGCATACAAAACAGAACTGAAGAAACAGTTCTGCGGGGTCCAGCTGCTCACATGTGTGACCTTCAAAGCTGTTCAAGTTTTTCTTGGGCAGTTTATGCAAACTCTGCTCAGATAAATCAGTTTTGCTTCTTCCTGGACACAAGAAATAACATGGTTTTCCACAGAGCTTTTAAAAGAGCCAGCCTAAATATGAACAGGCTTCAGCAAGGTGTGCCAACTATTCTAGTGATTCTACATAAATCTTTGAAAAGGTGTATAAAATACATCAATGTCAGCCAATTCCTTCTCTAGCCAAACAGACATGCAATCAGCACTGTGAGTTTCAGTGCTCTACTCACTAGTGGTCTTGATGGACAGTCAGCTCCCAGACAGCTTTTGAAGCAGCTTGTCATTTCCCCTTTTTGCATACAGGGCTTCCCCCCCCAAACACAGCTTGTTCTTGTACTATGAGTCTGAATGCTTTGCAACCATACAGAACAGGTCCCAGCACAGCCTGGGGAGAAATAAACCTGGATATTCAGAAGCACTAAAAGCAAGGGCAACACAATTAGCTGATCCTCACCTGCCAATACTAAGTTAACATTGGTCTTCCTACTGTCTGATTTCTCAGCCACACTGTTCATTTAACTTTGATAGGGGTTGTATGACATCCAACACACAGCAAATCCTCCCACAATGGATGGTGTCTGTTTTATCTATTCACTGAAGCGTCTGTCAAAGTTAATTAAATGCACTTGTGGTACATCTCCTTCCCTTAGCTGCTTTACATAGCATTATCATAATATAGATGACAGATTTATGGAAAATTAGAGATAGGTACCTGCCTTTCAAGTAAGGTTTTTTTTCAGCCCTTGAAAAGAATTCAAATTAAAGACAACTTTTTTTACTTCAAGCACTTGCCTAAATTGCAAGACTAGTGTAAGGGTTTTTAATTAACAGGGTGTAGGTTTTTGATCAGTAAAGTATCAGTTTTACGATCAGTAGGTATCACAGCAGGAGACAGTTCATCACAAATAATTTTGTGATTATTAACAGTTTCCCTAGACTACCAATGTGATAAACCTGAAAAATTTAATTTCTCTTCCATCACCAGTACATGATGTGAATTTCCTACTGACTACTGCCCCAGATTCAGCTGTCTATTGTACAGGGAAAGACATTGGCAGAGTGATGCCTAGTAAGTTCCTAATTAACTGTTACTACTTAATACTTCTTTGGATGTTGCTCACAGTGGTTGACTGAAGCCCAGTGACCACTGTAGACATACCAGACAATGTAACAGCTTTTGAAAAAGGCTCTAATAGGCTGATATTCTCTACCAGCATATTGTTTATGGCCATGTAATTTTCAAATACTTTCTATGATGGTGTGACAACAACAGTGGACAAAGGAAAACCAATGGATGTCATCTATCTGGACCTCTGCAAAGCCTTTGACACGGTCCTCCACAATATCCTTCTCTCTAAATTGGAGAGCTATGGATTTGATGGGTGGACTGTTTGGTGGATAAGGAACTGGCTGGATGGTCGCATCCAGAGGGTAGCGGTCAATGGCTCGATGTCCGGATGGAGACCAGTGACAAGTGGTGTCCCTCGGGGGTCCATACTGGGACTGGTGCTGTTTAATGTTTTCATCAATGACTCAGACAGCGAGATTGAGTGCGCCCTCAGCAAGTTTGCAGATGACACCAAGCTCAGTGGTGCGGTTGACACACCAGAAGGACGGGATGTCATCCAGAGAGACCTGGACAGGCTGGAGAGGTGGGCCTGTGTGAACCTCATGAGGTTCAACAAGGCCAAGTGTAAGGTCATGCACCTGGGTCAAGGTAACCCCCAGTATCAGTACAGGCTGGGGGAAGAAAGGATCGAGAGCAGCCCTGCTGAGAGGGACTTGGGGGTGCTGGTGGA
>NW_009258711.1:80938-87766 GCF_000687185.1 Egretta garzetta
GGAGAAGCGTGGCCAGCAGGTCGAGGGAGGTGATTCTGCCCCTCTACTCAGCTCTGGTGAGACCTCACCTGGAGTACTGCGTCCAGCTCTGGAGCCCTCAGCACAAGAAGGACATGGAAGTGTTGGAGCGGGTCCAGAAGAGGGCTACAAAAATGATCCGAGGGCTGGAGCACCTCTCTTATGAGGACAGGCTGAGGGAGTTGGGCTTGTTCAGCCTGGAGAAGAGAAGGCTGCGGGGAGACCTGATTGCAGCCTTTCCGTACCTAAAGGGGGCCTATAGGAAAGATGGGGAAAATCTATTTAGTAGGGCCAGCTGTGAGAGGACAAGGGGTAATGGTTTTAAACTGAAGCAGGGTAGGTTTAGACTGGATCTAAGGAAGAAATTCTTTACAATGAGGGTGGTGAAACACTGGAACAGGTTGCCCAGAGAGGTAGTGGAGGCCCCATCCCTGGAAACATTCAAGGCCAGGCTGGATGGGGCTCTGAGCAACCTGATCTAGTTAGCAGTGTCCCTGCTCACTGCAGGGGGTTGGACTAGATGACCTCTAGGGGTCCCTTCCAACCCAAAACATTCTGTGATTCTATGTGACCTTACCAACAAAGATAAACATGGGCGATATTTTTTGGACACATCATCAAAAAGCTATCTTGTTCCATGCATTTTGCACTACAGCCATTGCCTAACTGCATTCCTTTCATTCCTTTTCATTGAAGACTCAGAACAGGTATCCTTCCTGATTCAGAAACCAAACTCCTAAATGTTTGCTTCCTTCCAAATGAGACCATTCTCTGGTCTTTAATGTCTCTTGATCCTCACAATCTGAGGTGCTCTTTTTATTCCTACAATGAAAGAGTATCAGTAAGCATTTCTGGAACACCTACACTCCATGATAACTAATGAACAACAAAAGAAAGGCTCAATTCTTCATACTCACTAGTTATGAAACAAATCTTCATTAGCCTATAACTTCCATTTCTTTCAGCCATATGAAACATTCATTCCTTCTTTTCCTCAAACTGCTTTATAACAACCATTCTGACACCTGTAAATCCAACCCCCATTTTGAAATATCTCTAGAGAATTTAGCTACAACAAATATTCCTAATTTCTTTATGAACATACATTTATAGCAGTTTTGGACTGGTTTTGAATTAATGTGCACAAAGCTTACCCATATATTCAGTCATCTTTTGCTTTTCTGAGCATTCTACTTTATAAAAGCACTTTTTGCTTACTGGCAGAGATCCAAAAGGCAGAGATCTTTCCTCACCCAGCCTCAATGTTTAGCACATTGTGAGATTTCAGACTAGTTTTGCTTTTTAACTGTCTACTGAACAATTCTGTTACTTGTATTTATTCTGCACCTAAACTACAACAGGAGAACATGATTTTGAGAGTTAATGATCTCCCAGTATGTTTTTTTCAAGCCACCTGTTTGCTCACTTGCTTCAGAATAGGCATGCAGGATCGGACCAAAGGCACACCTAGCTCTTCTAACAGTAGCCAAGGCTGAGCGCCCAGGAAAGAGCTTAGGAATAGGACAAGCCTACAACAGTACTTGTCCAGTGTTGTTTCACAGTGATTTGAGATTCACAAGCATTTTAAGCCAGGATGAATACAAAATTGTATTTCTGTTCTTTACAAACAAAACCTGAAAAAGAGGTAGAAGCAATGTTTGTTTGTTGATCAGGCTCATTACAGTGCAACTATGGCAGTCCTTGTTAATATCACATTCAAGAATTCCTTGTATTCCTCCATCTTCAGTAGAGCTCTTACCTGTGATTAAGACAGAATGGTATTTAATCATTTGCAGGGATTGCCTTCACAGGTTCTAGTCCTTACCTTCTTCCCTGATTTTAGAAGACAGACTTTCTACATCAAAGGCATTTTATTTCAGGGTTTCACTCATTCTTTCCCCATATATTATACTCTAACACCACATTACCTTATATATTTAATCCTCTTCCCAGCATCATCATTCCCATGTTACTGCCAAAAGCCTACAGCAGTGTTTTGGGCACTGATCAAGACTAGCAACGTGTAACAAGGAGAGAGCGTTAACTGCTTGGCAGAAGAAAGATAGTGGCAGCTGGTAAGTTGGTGTTTCAAAAAAAAAAAAAAAAAAAAAAAAAAAAAAAAGAGTTGGCATAGTGCACAAGGGAAGGAAGCCACCACCGCATTTCATTTTCTGAGGCCAGTCCCAAGTGAAAAAGTTACCGATTGGCACTATTATACATCATCTGGTTATAACATACAAAATCTTGTAAAATAAGATAAAAACGTTCATTGTATGTTTGAAACAAAGTTAAATAAGTAAATACATTTTCACATTGTCAGATGACAGATTAAATTAATTCATACTGCCTAATCACACCATGACTATAGTGAATATCTAAATGTTCCCAATTCCAATGTTTATGCAAAATTGTTAATACAATCATTTCTAACTGTTAATACAAACAAACCAAATTAACATTCTGTTGGGCTCATTACTTCTTAAAGAGAAGAGATTTTTATGCTTCTGTACAATGCCCTACTCTTAGCACCTATCATAACACAAATCCTTCTTCCTCCTCAGCTTCCGCTCATTTAAATTCCTTATCATAACACCCTCATCCCTAAACAAACAGGCCTCTCTAACTCTCCTCATAGCCCAGAAAACTTCAACTTCTGACCCTTGGCTAGCTTTTGTTGCATTCCTGTCTTTGTCTGATCTCCCACTAAGCCAAAGGAGGTATTAATTCTCATAGTCAGACAAAGGAGCTCCATCAAATACTACTCTGCTCTCTGAAAATGCATCTCTCCCTCTACAATCTTCAGCCCCACAATTCTACCTGCCACCTGTTCCACAACTTCTCTCCATCAGCACTGGCCACTTCTCATTTGACTTCCTTTCTGTTCTTTTCTTGGTCTATTCCTAAGATTACTGAATCTCTCCTCTTACCCCTTTATTTCTGCCCACTCCATTCTGCCCATCCTCACATCTGCTCTTCCTCTTTCTCTGGCCTCACTTGAACATCTTGACAAGCTTCTGTTTCCACTCAAGCTGAGGACCACCTTGCAACTGATCAGTCTGAACTTCCAGAACATATGATTCTTCTCCAACACTGTGATTTTACTAGGAAAAGGACCTTCTTGCCAGCACAACTACACCCCATGATGCTTAACTTGCATTTCAGACTCCATTTTCCTGCCTCTGCTTCTTCCTGTCCCGATTTCTTCCCAGGGCAAACAAACTGCTAAATGGTCTTACCTGTGTACCTTTCCCACTGTTTTTTTCCTTCCACTACTTCTCCTCTACTTGATGATGTCACAAATTGACATGTCTGTCTGATCCCATCCTTGATCTCTGTATTTCCACTAATTCAATTCCATTTTCTGACCTTGCTCATTCTTTCCTCTTGTTCTACTCTTTCATCTTCACAGGCAGTTTCTGTTTCCCTTTCATTCCCCACCAGACTAATGCAAAAACTCAATCTCCCTGTCCCAATTACTGTGTGAAATAGGCCTCTTCCATACGGCTTCTCTTGCCAAGAGACGCTCTCCATAAAATACCCATCATACCAGTGATGCATTCGCATTCTGTTTCCATCTGTCGTGGTTTAACCCGGCTGGCAACTCAGCACCACGCAGCCGCTCGCTCACTCCTCCCCCTCCCTCAGTGGGACGGGGGAGAGAATCGGGAAGAAAATAAAAGGTTAGAGCTGAGGGCTGAGATAAAGACAGTTTAATAAGAGGAAAATAATAATAATAGTAATAATGAGAATGATAACAGAATATACAAAACGAATGATGCACAATGCAATTGCTCACCACCTGCCAACCGATGCCCAGCCCGTCCCAAGCCGTGATCGCTCCCCGAGCCGCGAGCAGTCCCCCCGCGACAGACCGACCAACTAACCCCCCCCCAAGCATGACGTTATATGGCATAGCTCTTTGGTCAGTTTGGGTTAGCTGTGCTAGCTGTGCTGTACTCCCAGCTTGTTATGCACGTGGCCAAGCCGGAGAAGCTCAAAAAGTCCTTGAGTAGTCTGAGCACTACTTGGCAACAGCTGAAAACATCAGTGTGTTATCAACATTCTTCTGGTACTAAATCCAAAACACAGCACTATGCTAGCTACTATGAAGAAAATTAACTTTATCCCAGCTGAAACCAGGACACCATCTTAAGATTCTGACACCTACGCCAAAGAAAGTAAAAGAAATAACCTAAAGAGATGTTGAAATGCTGTCTGCCAACTTGTCTGTTATTGGCCCCTTGCCCTTCCTCCTCATCTGGCTATACTTGCTGCATACTGCCTTGTGAGTAGCATAGAGGCCAGTTTTTCTGTTCTGCATCTGTATATCACCAATGCAGCAGAGTCCTCAGGCAAGTTTAGAGCTTCTGAGAAGTTGGACAATGTTGATTACACCTAGGAAAACACATTATAAGGAAAATGCTGCACAATTAAAGCTACCTAATAGGCTCACAGAAGTCTTGTAGGACAGACACAACTGCTTGAGAGCAGTAACTTGAGAGTTACTGATTTTTCCTAGGTAAGTATATTTGTTTAGTCCTAGCTTTGTGTGTCACAACAGATCGGTGGATGAATCACATATAAATCAATACATTCTCTTTAATTATTTGACTTTACAAAGACGACTTCCAGCTAAGTCATGAATGGTAACACAAAGATGAACTGGACATTTTTATGTGAATATTTAAGATGACTAACACTTATTTTTGTTCCAAACACATATGAATTGCCATGTCATTTATTTCTACAGCACATTGACAATATTTCAGTTTTTTACCAACCATCATCTTTTTTCTTTTTTTTCTTTCACGCAGTTGAAACAAAAAAGTTTCAATTGCATGAAACATTCACTTACAATTTCTAAGGCAGATGATGACCACTGGTCTTTTGAGATCAGTAATACAAATCTGAGCACTAAGTTTCGAAAATGTATCTGTTTTCCTGCTTACAAAGAATGAAGACAGGGAAAAATAAGAGCTAACACACTCCTATTGGGATACTTCTAGTTTGCAAAGTATATTCAACTTTTTCATCCATTTTCCCCGATACAGAAGAATTACAGCATTTTGAAAACTAAGCTTACAATTCAAATAAAAGTAAACTAAAATATTTTGATTGCCTGCCTTTATAATAATGATGACATATAAAGGAGAAAAGATTCTTAGAAATCCACAACTGATCTTCTCCAGTGATGCCTCCTGACCCTGAAGTAGGAAACAACAGGCATTACTAAAGGAAAAATCCTGGTTGTGCTTTTATTAAGGCACATCTGATTATACAGGTTGACCAGCAGAGAGAGCTGCGTGAACTGGAAAGCCTGCATCTCAAATAGGGCACTAGTCAACACCGACTATCTGGAACAGCAGCAGGGACAGCATTTAATTAATAGCATAAGAAAAGGATATTAGGTATGCATGTGTAACACACAAATAGACAGTCCACAAGAAAATTGAACCCACACAAACACATTCAATTCTTATACACAAATGCTAGGCATCTTGCTAACATATGAGAAAGAACGCAGACAGTTCTGGAAAGTTGGAGTTCTAAAAGAGTTCTTACACAAAGTGGCTTCCATGAAATCACCAACACAATTTACGGTACCAAAACCAGTGAGCTGCTGGCAAAGCCGTGGAAGCAGGGGAGGCGAGCGTTATCATTATTGCACCTTCAGATAAAATCTCTTGAACACATGGGGGATTGACATGTAATTTATGAAGTCCAAAGAAACCTCACCTCATATTCTCTATCTTTCAGGATGTGTTCCTGATTACTCTTCTACATGCTAGCTTTTCAGTACATAAACAGATCCATTTAACCATTTAAACCCCATGAAAAAGCAGAGAAAATTCTAAATAAATAGAAGCAAGTATACTTAAATATAAGGCTTTTATCACTAAAAAGAATTGCCTGTGTTAGCTTTGGATATCCATGATTTCCACCTCAAATTACAGAACTATCTGTAACAGACACAGCCAAGAGCTGACACTAATCACAAACCAACACAAACTAAACTACAAGTGGCAGCAAGACTCATACTAGTCTGCTTCTTCTCTCAGTTTAAAGGGTTTAATAAGCTACACATATCTGAGAGATACCTATTGTATAAACATGCCACAAATAAAAATCCAGTGAACCAAGTGCATTTACTTGCAAATTTTCCTGCAAGAGACAGCTACATTTGAGTTCAACAAGCAGCTCAACTGATTTTGAATGCCTACAAAACCAGCCACACTCATTTTATCATCACCAAAACTTCCTTAACATTACTCTGATTATTTAACTATTAACTAACTGCAATACCAAATTTACTTTAAAAAGTCTCTAATATGAAGGTTAATGCAGTCTAATTTCTCCTTGGAGGAGCATGGTTTCACACTAGCCTAAATCTGTGAAAATCTGGGATGTTGAAGTCGCACTCTCACCTGGTATTACTACTCACTCCCTTATGTCAGCACTTGTATTTGTACTGTGACAACATTCAGTAAACCAATTTCAGTTAGGACTATTTCAGAGTTCTCAGCAGGAGCAGTTCTCTACACTTTTTCACTCCACAGACACAGGATTGCTAGCACAGGTGCAGAGAAATGTACGTGAACATGCCCCAATCTAACACTGGCATAGGACTGTATTCTCAATGAATGCACCACTGAAAATCAAAGTTTCTCTAAACCTACAGAGAAATCAGCAGTTAAGAAAAAGCTGGTTCATGGCTGGAAATTTACATTCTCTTAGAAAGAAACTCAAGGAAAATATGAAAACATAAGATTTCATACAGGAAAAAGGCTATGAGCACACTTTTTTTCCTTC
>NW_009258711.1:87829-106088 GCF_000687185.1 Egretta garzetta
CCACTTCAATAAACAAATGAAAGATATACTTTAGAGAGGTTGTTATACATACTAATTAGAGTCTCAAAGTAATTGTCAAGGGGTAATCAAAACCAAGCAAGGTTGTTTACCCTGGGGTTATGATTATTCATACACAGGTGCAATTCAAGCAAATATTTTATTTGGTGTGAGACATTACACTGTTTTCATATAGCAACAAAAACAAAAGTCACAACTACTACATATGAAAGTGACAAAGGCTGATATAAATTATAATTAAATAATAGGAAATCATAGACTAATACAGTTGGAAGAGACTTATAGTGGTCATTTGGTCCATTATGCGTGCTCAAAGCAGGATCAAATTATGCCAGGCTCAAAGCCTGCCTAGTGAAGTTTTCACTATCTTCCAGGATGGATATTTCACAACCCCTCTGAACAGCCTGTTCCAGTGTTTGACCACCCTCCTGCAAAAAAAAAAAACCCCATTCCTTAATAACTAACAAAAATTTCCCATGTTTTCACTTGCGTCTGTTGTCTCTCATCCAAACACAACGTACCTTCAAAAAAAAGTCCAGCTCCATATTCTTTATAGCCTCCCTTTCAGGTAGCTGAAGACAACAAACAGATATCTCCTCGCACTTCTCCAAATGGAAACACACTGTTCTCTCAGCCCCTTCTACATCATGTACTCCACCCCTGTTCATCTTTGGTGATCCTTCACTGCACTCATTCCAGCATGCCAGTGTCAACCTACTATAAAGAACCTCTGAACCAGACAAAATGACTGCCCTTTCAAATAAACCGTTCTTTCAAAAGAAATGTATTTTAATGATACAAATGCAAAGTTAGATACCCAAGAAAATGCAGGCTACACCTAGGAAATGACTAAGTATGCCCTGAAAAGTAGTAGTTGCAATAACAACTGGCATAGTGAGAATGAACTTTCAATATAATTCAGCAGTAAACATATAAGCACCACCCATATATATGGATCAGACTATGTCTTCTTTATACATACACACATAGAACATTATGCACATTCAATTTTACTTACATACTTTATATATAAAAACGTATATATATATAAAAATCAAGGGACTTGGTCATCAAGGGTGAAGACAATTTTACCTCTACATACCACCTGGCTGACATCCCAAACAGGAACACAGTTCTGTAGTCTGGCAGGAGTGGCATTTATTTAAGATTATTCTAGTTTGAAGACTGTCTAGACAATAAATTACAATTATAAAAATGCAAGACTAAATCAAAGAATAAAACTGTCATTTATAAACATCTGTTGTCACTGTTGGAAGTTGTATATATTTGACACATCACTGAACTTGCTGGAGCAGCTTCTGTCTCACAAAAGTCTGCAAAACAACTGCAAGACCTGCGTGAGAAAGAAGGAACAGTAACCCCAAATTTTCCTCTTACGTAGGAACTTTGCTATGCAACAAACACAAAGTGGCTGGTTCAGTTTTAAACTTCCTTTGGGCTAACATGATTTTTTTTTTTTTCCTAAGCAGCGCAGACCAAACTTTACAATGAGACAATCCCTTTCCCCAAACTTGAAGGATATTTCATAGTAGTCTACAATAGACTTTGCTACAGTACACAAGAGAAACTAGTATTTTACTCCATGTACTGTCAATGACCAGCAAATTCAATCTGTAGATGGAAAACAAATTTAACACGGAGACATGGATTGATTCCTGAAAATGCACACTACCTGTTCGGATTCTACATAGAGGAAGAAGAGGAGTCAAAACCACTCTTTTTGCCAGTTCAGGTAGTGGGATGGTTACATCAGCCAGCAAGTAGATACTCTCAATTTGACAATAAAATGGGATAACGTCAGAGAAGAGCCATTTCAGTGAGGAAGAGATGTTCCTAATTGTAAAGTGTTTGGAGATCAAAGAATCTTCTTCCCTTTGCAACTGCAATAAAGATTTGCCTATGTCTGCTATCTGGACTGCCAATAAATACAGGCAGGGCTTGCTTCATGCTGTCCACTCTGTCCTCCTGCCTCTAGCCCTCCATTACCTTTAGAAAGTTCAAGTCAAGTGGAAATTGGTATGGGAGTCTTCCCATACCTCTTCTCAACACTTAACTTACATTGCAAGAAAGATCTGGGATATGAAGCTTGTTAAACAGAACTTCAAGGCGTTACTAATAAACAACAGGACCTGCTCCACAGAAATGTTCTCAAAGTAACAAGTCCAGTGGATGCTAAATGTACTGGTGGTTGCCTCCAAAAAGCTGTATCTTCTCTTCTATCTAGGAGAACAACCCTTCAATTACCGCAGCAATAACTCAGAAATCAACCTTAATTAAAAAATAAACTCTTGCTACATAAAACCTGCCTAGATTTATTCAGCTACTAGCTGAGTCACTTATTACTCAAATATTTTTGTTTATCATGCCCACATAGCTCAGAATGAAAATGGAGAAGCATTCAAATTAATTTTGTTGATTTGATAAGGCTTTGACTGAAAGCCCAAGCAATGAAACAACATTTGAATCCTGACAGCAAAAAAATCAGAAATCAAATTAAACATGCTGCAGCTCAGTCAGCTTAAAGGGTCTAACATGTTTGATTGTTGACTTGCTTTTTGCATATTAATCTAACGCTTTTTCAATTTCAGTCCCAAAAAAGCTGGGTACTTTAAACTAGGCAAATATCAGAAGCTAGGTTTCTAGTGATAATACTGAATCTTTTGAATAGAGGTGTTTGGCTATTTTTAAATGTACAGGAACAAAAAAATATGATCTAGCTGCAGATCTTCTTTAAAGGCACTTGAAATTTGTCTGCTTCAAAGGCTGTAATCACATATGCAGTTATGATTTTTCTTTTGTTCTTGACAATTTATGGACTTTATTTTATACCGAACACAATGAAATAACAGAATCAGTACTTTGACAGAAGCCACCTATATGTATCTCTAAAATGGGGGAATGGGGGTAATTCCTTCAACTACTGTAACAATACTGTACATCTAGATGCAAGGATTTTGTCAGCTTAATGCCCACCCCTTATCACTGCGGCAGCAGTACTAGAAATAAAACAGTGACAAATTCAAACCTACTAGCCTTCTCCATCCATGTTACTCAATTGCAGTTAATTCAGTTGTCCTTTGACTCAATCAGCAGAGGATCCTTGCAGCACCGAAGGCCCCATCTTGTGAGGCCCATTAAGAGCAGTAGCACGGCCTTTCCTGTCTGCAAGGCCCATGACATTAAAGAGTGTGTCAGTACTCAAAACTTTTAACCCTTGCCCTTTTTTATCCCTCTCTCTTCTCTGTGCTTTCTGCTCAAGGACCTAATTCCTCTTGTTTATCAGGCTTGTTTACAGGGAGCATTGATAACAGGGACACAAAGCTTCCACATACCTTCTCATCCCAGCCTTCCCAGACCTCTTCCCCTGAATGCTGTCTACCTCACCGTATTAGCAATTCGACCCTATAAGCAAACAAAACCAGTACACACTCATGCAATTGTTCTCCCTTATACTCTGCTTTTCTGTCTTTGTAACTGACACATGGGATGCGAAACTTCTGTCACATCACTAATACAGGGAGGCACAGCCAGACAGCCAAAGGCTTCACATGCCAGTGCCCAGATCCTGGTGAATGGACAACACCCTCACTGAAGCAAGTGTATTTTCCACTATGGCCAAAACAGCTGAAACATCATTACATCTTTTTCATTTTTATGAAATCAAAGCTGTCGCACATGCAGTTCAACTGACTTCTTCGAGCTGCAGTTGCTCTCAAATCAGTCCCTTCTGCGTTGCCTTTGCTCAGCTGCCGAGGACCCCCTTTACTGGCCCTTCATTTCACGAGCTTTTCTAATGGGGTAGAATGACTCAGACAAGCGACTAAATATTTCTCCGTTTACCACACAAATGCAAATATATTGCCTATACTGGGCCTGCAAAGCCTCAAAATACCTCTCAAGCTGAGCCTCCAGTCCAGCAGTACCATAATTATTCTGGCAGCTAAATCCCCTTCAACTTTTTCCTCTGTTTTCATGTTCTTCCCTTCTCTTCTATACATCATAATTCTCTCCCCATCTTCAAAAAGACAAAAGGAAAAAAAGGAGGGGAAAAAGAGGGGGGGAAAAGAAACCCACCCTCTTCTGTTCTTTCCACTGTAATCAGTTCCCCTGCTTTACTCTGTATTTTGTGAAAGTTCCCCACTTTAAATTCCTTTCCCTTTGGTTAGTCTGGGCATTCTCCATGTCCCATTTCCTCCTTCCTTTCCTAGCAGCAGGACTCCTCAAAGAAACTCATTCTGCCCCTTAGAGAGGGGTTTTTTTTCTTTTCTGTAGAAGACAAAAAAGCCAGCTCTCCCTACTATTTCGTCTCCTTATCACTCAAGAGCATACAAATTGTTTTGGAGTTGATAATCTGCAATGTCTTCTTGTGTAACGGCTCTCAAGTCAGTAATTAGAAATAATCCATTAAAAGAATAAATTATTGATCAGGCTATTTATGTGTCCACTGAACTTTGTAAGACGGGATTATCTGCAAACAGGCTGCACTCAGAGACTGACTTCTAATGGGGCAACAAGTTAATGTAGAAATTTACATAAACCCTAGAAATATACATAGAAAACATACCTAGAAAAAGGTTCTAGAAAATTCATTTTTATGCTATCATTAAGGGTAGTGTTGCCAAATTTTTCTTGCTCCTGTGCTGCAAATGACTTCATTTCTACCAAAGCACAATCAAGTTTAGATTACAGCGTTGTTTTCATTAGTTTCATTAATTCCAGCACTATTGGTGACTTAAAAATAATGGGGTTTTTTGTCTTCTACATGTGTGTAAGAAACACACAACTGCAGGTGTCAAATGATGTGATACTGTTATTGAGTCTAGATATCATGCATTCATTCCATATAAATAGTCTAATTATCACAGTAGTCTTGACAGTAAACATGATGTTCTTTACTCAAACAGGATTTCCAGGTTACAAGGGCAAAACCAAAAAGGCAGACAAATCAACAAACTGACACTCCCACATACAGTCTGTGTAATCCATGGCTGACCTGCCATTTCTTTCATTACTTGTATACACCATTTAACACTTTAAGTATGGCTGTAATCATATAATGAGATTTGCTAAAGCCAGACTTTGTGTGAACTAGTCCAATAGTAGCATTTTGATGATCTACTTGCTAGACACTGGGAATACTTTTTAAATGTTTTGAAACCAGCAGAAACAATAGCATCAGTCATAAAATATTTGCAATGCTGTAATGGCATTTTGAAAGCATGTAAAATTTTCTAATCATGACCTAGATTACCTCCCATGTGCCACAAACCAGAGGCAGGTTATAACTGCAGAGTGATAAACGCATATTTATGCATGCAATGATAAAAGATTCCCTCTCATAAAAAAAATCAGAACTGTGTTATGTTTTACTGTAAACACTGTATGTACAATTATGTATTTATGAGTATAAAATTGTTTCAGTAACTTAGTTCTAATTTTATGTTGCAATTCACTATCCATTGTTAGTACTGTGATCTGATACTTTAATTATGCCTTCAGAAGGACCTCACCCATTACACAGATAAAAGAAAAGGAAATAAAAGTATGTAGGAACAAACAGGAAAGGAGACATCACCAATTATGATTGCAAAACTAATCCTGTACGCCATCTGTGACTGTAAAACAGATGTGATAAAACAAAAAGGTTTGTTAAACTGCTACTTTATTCCACCACACGCTCTAAATAAGGGAAGGACCCTTAAGAAACCAAAAAACTAGTGGTGAAAAGTAAGTAAGAAATGTGCACGTGTATTAGATACAGCATTTGCTGGGAAAATAAACTCCAGTTTATTTTAAAGATAATTTTAGTTCAAATTATGAATTCTTTAATGCGCATATAGCCAGAGTCTCTGGCCCTCAACCATGGTGAATCAAAAAAGAGCAAGACACTCGAACACAGCATGAACAGCAGCCCCAAAAACCTGCTAGCATCAATCTTTTTCTAGATTGTCTATACTAAGGTTACAAAAGAAACTTTCCAGACGTATCACAAGAAAGGACTTCTCCATTCTCAACACATCAGCCACACTGAAATTTGAAATTACACAGTACTTTCCAACAGCTGTTAACCGCTGGTTAATAAACAAACATGTACATTAACAGTTAAGGTTAAAAAGACGTATACAAGGACTTGCACTGTCTGCATTTCCAGTACAGAACCACTCATCTACCCACACTTTCTGGCACCTTTTTACCCATCTCTGTCATCTGGTTTTTTTCCCCTCATTCATAATACATTTTGACTTCCTCCCATTATCCCTGTATTTCAGACCAAACATCAGTTCTCTTCCAGTCTACTGCCAAGCTGCCTGCTAGTCTCTCTTCCTTCTAGACAAATATTGATTCTTCTCATTCCCCACACTTCAGAATAAATTCTAATCACAATACCACACCCCTGCCCACTGAGGCTAACAGAACTGAGACCTCTCATGATCTATTTTTCACAAGCAATTTGTTTCTTCCACTAACAAATCAAAACTAATTTCCTCTTCAAAACCAGCAACAGTTCTCCTCCAACTGCAAATCAATTTTCCAACCTCCCAGACAATTTTAATATAGTTTAGCCCAGCTTGCAAATATAACTGTATTTGGCGTACAGTTTCTGATCTTAGTATTTCTTTTATGTAATGTGCTTTTTGGTTATTTTATTTTCTTCCCATTCTCCCATCCAGAGGCACTCAAAACTTAACTGGGAAATTTGCTCTAGGAAGTCTGAGGACAATAATGGATCCAGAAAGACAAAAGGTTGTTTCACCAACACAAACTGAAAAAATTAAATACTTGGCTAGACCTGGGACCTGAAGTCTGGTGCCAAGTAGATCAGACCTCAACTACTGTCAAGATCAGAAAGCGATCTTAAAACCTGCTTGACTCTGAGAACAACAGCACAAGCTAATGGCTCTTTTATTAATAGGACTGGAGGAAGGAATGTAAGAAAGCAACAAAGCCACAACAGGAGATGTGACTGAACATGACAGAAAAGTTCTGAAAAAGAAGAGTAAAGAGACAGTACGAAGGTAAAGAACAGAGAGGCATCTGGAGGGATGAAGAGACGAAGCTGTTTACATACTTGCGCCATCCTCACTTTAAGCCATTTTGTTTCCAGAATCCTATTGAGTTCCTGCTTCCACCTGTAAACCCACCTTCTGCTTCGCTACTGCTAGGAAGGAGAGCAACAATATTTTTACTGTTGTGGCAAAAGAAGAAAATTCCTTTTCTTACAGCACAGGAAGCGTAACTATTCAGAAGCAGTAAGGATATATTATGCTCTCCCCGCAGTGTCTTTGACTCCGACAGTCTTTTTATATTTGTAGGTTCAAAATAGTTATCTTGTGTGTGGTGCAGCACCATTCATATTAGAAAGTCCACTTTTACAATTTTAAAAAACTTATTTTTTCTACCATCTGCTGTGTAAGCCTACCAAATGAATCTGCAAGTCCATTTAACTCTGTTGCTGCATCTTCTATGTTTTTGTCAGGGAGGCTTTTATATTGTTGTTCCCTTAGCCTCACTTTCTTCTCCTTATTGTGTTATCAGGGAGGATGATTTCCCATCTTATTTCCCTGACACTAAAAGGATGTCCATCAGTTTTGTTTGCTTTGTTTCCTGCTCCAAAGGCTCAGTAACTGGAAATTATGTCAAGACAAGAAAGATACTGCACCAAACAACAGATAAGAACTCTAAACTCATTGTAATGGATTATAACAAATTAACTATTAGATGAGAATTTATATTGGCTTTTGAACCAGAAATAAGCAATGATAGTTCAACTAATAACACCATAAAGGTAATACATGCGCGCTTACTGCTTCCAAACAGATATATTTCTCAAATAGAGGAAAAAAATTAAGACAAAGATATTTTGCTTAACAATTTGGGATTTCTTAAAAATTTCTTCATTCCGCTTAAATAATCAAGAAAACAGCTGATCTTAATTTGATAACAGAGGCAGCAACATGAAAAATTCTGGAAACAGAAGGCAAGTGTTCTAATGTTACATCTGTAACTAGCTTCTCAAGTGCAAGAGTAAATCTCAGTAAGAGATGACAGAATTTTAGGAATAAATAATAACAAAAGTACAAGCTCTTATTAAACAAATTTAGATATCATTAAATGATGCAAAAAATGGCATACTGATTCATCATAAATTTATGTTCCTCAAGGGAAGAAACTTACATTCCACAATTAACTTTATTAGTAAACAAAGAGGTTACAGAGCAACTGTTAAGAAAGGCAAATATTAAAACTAACTTTACTCGTGAACACATACTCAAGAATCCATCTTGGTAAAAGAATCAAATCCCACCAGCATACCTTTGTAACTAGCTCTAGAAGACACTCCAGCAAAACAACGCATTGGTCTCAACTGCTTGAAGTTTAATGACTTGACATAAACAAAAGGCCGTAAATACTTCAAAAGTTCCAGTTGGTTTAACAGTGTATCATCTTACAGAACCAAAGGGAATTAAAAAAACCAGCCAACTATAAATATACGTATCATATGTATACAGACTACATATAATTAAGTACTTAGCAATCTGAGGGCAAGACATTGATTTATTCAAATTAATTTAAAACCTCTTCTTGAAGTTAAGATTGAAACTGAAAAGAACATTTACTATAAATCACTCATTTTGCACATTTATTTTTCAAGCTGTTGTTCCACATATTTAATCACTGAAGCAGTCAAATAGGTTTTTATACTAATTTTTTTTCATTAAGCAAGACACAATATGTTGCATTTTTATGTAAGAAGCGATAGAACTTAATATGTTCCATCTAGACTTTGAGTTTTAATTAATCACATTATGCTAACAAGCACGTTGGCTATGGTTTTCAAGACAGTAATTATTAATTTATTTCTGGCATGCTGCATTTAGAAAATTGAAATGTAACAAAAACATATACAAAACTAAAGAAAAAAAAAACAACAGTTGACATTACTAAATACAACACTTCAAAGAAATGCTACATAAATGAAAAATTTACCAAAACACGTTTTACATTTCAAACTGAGCAGTTCATTAAAGAAGGGAAACACTATAATTACATGAACTGAACAGATTGTTTCTGGCCACAATGTCCTTCAAGGTTTTAAAACCAATGTATCTCATCATTTTATGGTTATTTTTATACATAATCTGGGAGAAGAAAATGTTTCCAGTTTGGTTATTGAAAAGTCTCTGACTGCCAACTGTCCTGGCTTTTCTTTAGAACTTTGCCAATATTCAGATCTTATTTGAATTTAAAATTCAATGTCCAGGCCCTATCCCATCCCCCCAATACAGAAAAAACACTGACAAACAGGAACAAGTTCACAGCAGACGCAACCAGTGCAGTTGGGGATGGTAGCACAGACCTTGTGAGGATAGACCAGGGAGCAGGGCCTGCTCCACCTGGAGAAGAGAAGACTTTTGGGGGGAACCTAGCAGCAGCCCCCAATACCAGCAAGGAGGTTATTCAGAAGACAGAGCCAGGTTCTTTACAGGACAAGAGATGACCGGCGCAAATTGAAACACATGAGGTTCAGAGAGGGTATAAGGAGAAAGTTTGTCATCCTGAGGACAGCCCAGCAGCAGATGTGTTGCCTCCATCCTTGGAGGCTTTTATGACCTGACTGGATACAGCTCTGATAGCTGTTCTGGCCTCATTACTGACCCTGCCTTTGGCAGGAGTTTGGACCAGAAATATACTGAGGTCCCTTCCACAGTAAATTATTCTGCAATTCTATGAATATGGTATCTCTGTTTAATCAAAAGTTACGTTATTTGACTAAATTTAGGCCTCAGCAGCATTGTAATAACAACCTCCAAATGGTTTCCTGTAAAAAAACCCAGCAATTTCAAGAAATCCTTTTCATCTCTATGGACCCACCTGTCTACCCAATATCAGGGATTATATGCTCTTGTCTTCCTTCTTTGTGTCCCCTTAGCATGAAAAGAGACCACCACTTCTCCTGGCTCCGCACATATTTAACCTATTAACAGTATAAAGGGCACTCGAGGTCACTTCCCCTTAGGCATTCTCAGTCAGAAATACTTCAGCTTCATTGTGCCAAGTCAAAACAATAACCGGGTTTCTTAGCCAAGACAGACTTCAGATGTGGGCGAAGGAGAAAAGTAGTTTGACACATTAGCACACAGCACCAAGTGCCCTACATGCTGTTTAAAAGTAAAGCTTTTCCATATTCCCAGAAATGCCTTCAAGTAATCTAATTATAAAGCTGCTCAAAGATATTTCACAGAAGTTGGTAGAGCAGTCCACAAGGGTACTGTAGGAATGAGACACTAGACAGAAATGCCTTCTAGCATATTATGGCATGAGGTTAACTTGCTGTAGTATCAGGTAAAGACAAACTTTAAATTTCCTTCTAAAAAGTCTGGCTGTAAGAAATGTTATTTCACCACCTTGCAGAGTCTTCTAATGATGGTGTAGTACCTTAAATGATAAAAAGGGGCATCATACATTACCAACTTACCCAAAACTTTCTACCTCAGGTTCAAGAGTTCCAAAAAACTATGTGTCAAAACTCACAGAACCACCATAAAATTTACAATTACTACAATCTGTTTTACAAAACAAAGTAAAAACATTTTAACATTCTAAAGTTAGTTTAAAACTCAGTTTTGTGAGGCAAAAATATTGATAGGCTATCAGTCTGGGCAAGTGATAGAGCTCTTAGAAAACAGACTTGGAAAAGTACCAAAGCCCTAGAAAATTATGGCATGGCTTTAGTCTCCCGTAGTGTAAAGATACCCTTCTAAACACTGTTCATATACCTGAACCACCTTGGATAGCAAAAGCAACATGATATTTTCAGTGTTCTGTGCAGTTTACACTGCTGTGGCTTCCAGCTGCTGACATACGAGCTAGTTCAGGTACATCCATGTGTTACAATCCCACATGCAACTATACTGCAGACAATATTCAGCTTCAAATTTATTTGGTTCTGACTTATACTGCTGTAATTTCATTATTCTCAACCAAATAAACCTCCCAGTTTATTTATTCTCCACTTTGACCTGAGTCTATTTCATCACACTGCTTTTAAGTCTGCTGGTGCACAACAATGAAAAGTGAAGATTCCAGCTCATTTTTTACACCCACCTTGCACCGGGCCTGTTAAGTCCTACGAACAGTTTTGTGTTCTCATTATCACAAACTCAAGTCTAACATGCTTCTCCCAGCTTCTGCAAGCATGGTTCCAAAATACTTATTGGAATCCAGTGCAACTCCATCACCCTTTCAATGCCCAAAACACCATTTTAGTGTGCTTAGGCTTCAGTTTTAGGGATCAAGACTCATAGGAATAGAATGTCCTAATGTTAGCCAGCTACCTTGAAATCACCTTTAACTGAAGCCAGGTTAAGATAAAAGCAACCAGAAGTATTTATTCACAAAACCCAGGATAGACAGCATAGTTACAAAGGTTTACGAAAACCCAGGTATAGAGCAATTAAAAGATAACCATGCACCTATTTACACAGTTGTTAGAATAGTTCCAAAGTCTCAACCTTTTGGGAGCCAGCTGTTGGATTGACACATGCTTTATTGCCCACAGCTGAGGATCTGGGTCTTGTGCAATCCCCATGTCCTCAGATTCCACTGGGAACCCAAAATTTCTTTTGTAGCTCAGTCCATCTTTGGGGTTATCCAGGATGTGGTTACACAACATTTTCTCTGGCACTGCAAACCAGCTTAAGAAGTTATCCTGTCCATTCCCTTTCCCTCATGCCACTTGTTCCAAAAGACGGAAAAAAAAAAAAAAATTAACTTAGGTCACCGTTGTCATACGGTTTACAGCACAGCCATACAAAGAGCTGTTGTGTTTACAAAACCAAGGGAGCAGCAAATCCCAGTGTTTGTGAGAGGCTGAGGAAAGAAACATCTTGTGCACCACAGACAGTTTAAGAGGACACTTCACACACATCATGAAACTACAACCTCTACCTTACTCTTAGATCTCTGGGACTTCACGGTTTATATTTCCTGACAGAAAGGCCAAAACTCTTGCTCTGCTTGGATTCTCACCCGTTTTCCACAGCGTTAGGAATTCTCCTGACCCTTGGCCATCAGTTTCGAAGTAGGTAAAGTCTGCTTTCTACTGCTCCACAGTGCAAAACCTCAAGGTATCAAAATATAAAAACCCTGAAAGAGAATCACGATTTTACTCAGTACAGAAATTTGAAAACTATGCATAGCAGACAATTTGTCAAAATAATAAAAATAAATCTGTTGCCTAAAAACTGCGTATTAACACTGATCTTAATACACAGAAGATGGCATTCAAAGCTCACATAATTAGTCTGAGACTCTAAAGAATACAATCTCATAGAACTGGCTCAAATCTGATTTTACAAGACAATAAAAATGGAAGACATTTCTATGGACACATTATTATATGACTACAATATATTCCATATTAAATAAAACTTCTATTGGTTCAAAAAAGAATCCAAAGAGAGAACCTGTACTGCTGTGAAGTATGGCAAAATAGCATCAGGAATAAGATCAGAAATGCCAGTTACAATTTCCAAAATCAGTTTGTATGAGAAGCAGTTCTCTCCATGTGAGGTACATTTCATAGTGAGAGGAAATGTCTTTAGTATTTTGATGATAAAGTTGAAAAACATGCAAGCTTTCAGGTTCACCAATGCTCTTGGCAGTCTTCACGCAACCTATAAAATGGATACAGTTTGGCTTTGTGTCCAGTTTTGGTTCCTTCAATTATAAGGAAATGGTTTTAAAGGTTTCACTTAATTCAACCCCTTTTACTCCCTCTATTTTCTGAGGAGAACATCTTGCCACCTTTACTTTTGTTAACTATAAGACTAGAATGTCTTTGATTCTGCTTGTCCATGATGCCCCCTCATACAGACCAGCTGCTATTTGACCCCAGGTCCTGCTGTCTGGCACACAGGAGTACTCCTTCATATGGATGGGATGCAACAAACACATAGGTGGCTTTATTTCCCCTCTGCATTGTGGCAACCTTTTGCTCCTTTGATTCAGAGAGAAGTATAGAGTGAGCTGGGGATTGCTGTCCCTTGCAACTGTATTACAGTTAGCTTATGAACAAACTTAATACAGCATCGCTACATTTTGCAGAACCAGCACCAAACATTAAAGAATGTCGGAATTCCCCACAACAGGGAAATGCTGCAAGAGAGAAGATTTTTGCTGGCTTATACTGTCTACTGTAGTATGCACTACACCAGCTATACCCCACACATAACAGACCTTATATTTTTTTTCTCAACATCACCTTCCAACATGAACCCTCACTTGAAAGCTGTATTTCTAAGAGGCTTTTGTCTTTACAACCTCATAGCCTCCTATGTTATTCAGCTATCTTAATAGGTTTCCAAAGCACATTTTTAACTCACAAAAAAGCCTCTTTTATTAAGAATTAATGGTTGTTTTCCAATAGCGTTTGTCATCAAATGCTCTTGCATTAGTCTCATAGTGAAGTTTTACCCAATATATTCAGTAAAACTCAGACACCACCTGCGGCCCCATCTCTGTAACTGAATCCATGCAAGCAATCCCATAATTTCATGTTGAAGTTAACAGGGCTCCCAATCGAAATGCACTTGAGCAACTGAGGCCTCTAAAAAATCGTTTTGAGAAATACAGGTACCAAATGTACTCTATATTTATATGTAGCAAGACTAGACATTTAAAAGTCAAAGTTTTTTCCTACTTCAAAAATATCTCACAGTGCTGGAAACCCAGGCTGTAGCACAACACATTGAAGACTGATGAACATTTTGCTCTTAACTACGACATCCTAGTAGTCAGCCAAGAGTAACACAGAACAGAGACAGAAAATACTCATTTAAATCATACTAGACATGTGCTTAAAGATCCATTTTATATATGAAAGTATCAATGCTAGACTAAGAAGTGTTAATACTATTCCTCTAAAATATTAAAAAAAAATTAATCTCAAAGTTCTTGTCCCTATACTCTGTTTTTGGGAAACAGGATGACTTCATTTGTGCCAAAAAAGTCTCACAAACTGATTTCAACTGATTTGATAATTATTAAAGGCTACAAAAAAAGAAATTAAGACCAATAAAGTGACATAAAGAAACATTTTTTAATTCTTAATTATGCATGCACATAACTTTAATCACATCACTTTGAACATATAAATTCATTTAATTCAAAACACTCGTAAAAGACTTTCTTAAACCCCGAAATCTACTGCAACTGCTCAAGCACATAAGTGAATTGATAAAGGGAATATCAGCTATGGTATTTCCACTAGACTGTCAATAAAAAAATTTTACATCATGAGTTACACATAGTTCAAGAACTGAGGTAAATATCAGAAAAGTTGCTGCACAGAAAACAGATGCACATGGAGCAATAACACACTATTTCTTGCTGAAGTTAATAGGGCTCCCAGTCAAAATGCACTTGAACAACTGAGGCCTCTAAAAATTGTTTTAGAAATGCAGGTAGCAAATTCACTGTATGTTTATATGTAGCAAGATCAGATATTTTAAAGTCAAAGTTTTTCTTACTTCAAAAGTACCTCACAGTGCTGGAAACCCCAGCTGTAGCACAACACATTGTGGAAGATGTGATCAAGAATGACAAACATTTTGCTCGTAACTACAAAATCCCAGCAGTAATCCTAATACCAGATCTATTTCCTAGGCCTGGCATTCAATGTGTTTTCCAGCTTTCCAGTAAGTATTGAACAGCAATGAAAAAAAACTTTGGTGATAATTGGTTAATGTGAGACTTGAGCAGGATCAAAACTGAGAGCTAGCCAAGCAAAAAAGACGACAGATAATATTTAATGTCAACAAATACAAAATAATAAACTCCTGAAAGAATAACTTGCAGCAATTCCCACATGGCGTGGAATTTTAAGCCAAATGTAAGCAGGTAAACAAAATAAACACACACAGGATGTGCAGCTCAACAGAATCTCTGCTTAGTACAAGCACATGCAAGGCAAGAAACAGAGTGTTGCAATGAACAAAGAACAGGATTGAAAACATTCTCATTTCACCTGGAATACTGCCTCTTGTGACATCACAGAAAACCAGAACCAACTCCTAGACTCCTAGACTTATCTGACCTACGGACAAATACCAAAGAAACAATGAAAAAAGAAAAAGCTGAAAAAAGCCCAGAAGAAGGGACAGAGGTACGGAAAATCAAAACATCAAAAGCTAATGCTTCTCTTCCCAATACAAGGAAATGTCTAACTATGATTAAAAAGCAATCTACTAACAACAAAAGGAACTTGTAATACTACTGTGGAAGTCACTGCCAAAGACACAGATGCAGAGACAACATCATAAAAGTACAATGCTTGTATTGATTTTAAATTAAGTCAGCTGCACCTCATTGGATTTTTTTTCTACAAGTCAGATTTAAATCTAGTCATGTTTGACTGATCATGTGTGATACAGTGACTGCATAACCAAATTTAGGTGGACATTTATCTTCCAGGCAAGTCATTCTACTTGTCTACTCAAGAAGTACTTAGATTTTCCTCCACCAAAAACTGCTTTCTAGTACAAGTCAACAGGACAGAAAGTAAGCTAGGAATTACTTTTAAAGATCAAATCAGCTGTACCTCAATACCCATGATAACACAAGGGGATTATACCATTGTCCATGCGAACCAGATCTCTCTGCATTCAGTACTGCATGACCCGGAGAGCTTAACACTGGAGTAAGGCATCACCTTTTTTCTCCCAGCATCTCACAGGTTGCAACTGACAGTGACCAAGATACCTTACACTTGTACCTTGTAGCTCCCACCGTATTGCAAGGCATACAACCCATTTAAGTGAGAAATATAACGTGCTCTCTAGATCAACAAACGCAGCATGCAGCAAAAAGCACCTATTTGTATCTGGCAAATAAAAAAAGTGATTACAGTTCTTCCTGCAAAACTCCTATAAAGAAGCTTCATTGTATTTACACATTTTTGTTTTTCAAGTCTCCATAAAGACAGATCTACCTTATGGAATAATCTGCAAAATGTCATATCCAGAAACTCAAGAAAGCTCCTCATTTACCTTCTAGTAAAGAAATCGCATCTGAAACAAATTAGAGAAATGCAAATGCAAGCATGAGCTCAAATGTTGACTCAGATCTTGCTAGTCTTACTCATATTAGTCATCTTTCTGGGCTCATGCGGAGAACACTGTGGGTGGACATATGAATTCATATGGAACCCACTGAAATCAGTGCACAGCCAGGGTCAGAGGCTTTGAAACAACAGCTCTGTTAAGTTAAATGGAAAAAATATAACGGTGTATTGCCTAATAACAGTGTTAATACTTGCACACAAGCCTAGGTGAAAAGAAGGGAGGCTGTTAAAACACATGCTAGCCTATAATAGCACAGGAGCAACTATGACAGGATAATTGGGGTTGAAAGGCACCTCAGGAGGTCATCTAGTTCAACCTCCTACTCAAAGTCCCAGTTATTTCTATAAAAAAAGCCACAGGGTTTTGGTTGCCTTCTTCCACATAAG
The DNA here is from genome assembly GCF_000687185.1 of Egretta garzetta. Lineage (NCBI taxonomy): Eukaryota > Metazoa > Chordata > Aves > Pelecaniformes > Ardeidae > Egretta > Egretta garzetta. The sequence goes on from NW_009258711.1 coordinate 104,379, forward strand.
TTGTTTTTTTCAAAACACTGTGAAAACAAGTGGGTTTTTTAATTATTGCATGTTTAATTATGTTAATCTGCTTTTTAATGAAAGTTTTGTAACTTTGGATAGTAGTTCCCATTTATCCACAACTAACGCCACTTCATTCATGTATCTGGTTAATATTACTACAGTCCTGAATCTTGTTTACCTCCCTCTTCAGATTCTTTCAGCCGAGATGCTACATTATTTCCTGTAACTGCACATATCATCACTTAGCTGTTTGTTTACGTAAGGTCATACTGTAAAAACGCCCCAGAGCTGAGATAGAGAGACCAATGGCAAAAACGACAACCCCCTTCAGTAACTGCTTTTCTTACAACTTCAGCAGGGGGATGCCATTGCTAGTACAAGATGGCAGTGACATTCGCTTCAGTAGTATTCCGTGGTCATGCATCACATTAACTCCACACAGTTTGGAAATGGCTATTCTACAGAGATTTCAACTTTGTTTTTTATTAGTCCAGTCACCACTCTTAACAGCTACCCATGAGAAGCAGCAGCAGTCTCCTTTCATTTTCCATTCTGCAGTTGCAGTCAATCTGATTTGATCAACAAGAACGTGGAACCATTTTTCTGCATTGTGTAAACTTCTTGCTCGTTAAAACTTCCCCTCCCAGCAGCAAACACCATTTCCCTATGTTGCTGTCGTTGGCACTTACGAAAATTAAAAACTCTGCAAATAGCTCAGATTTAAGGTTTCTCTGGAAAGCACACTGCTGCTTAAAATCCCTATACACTTCACACTAGAGTACTGAAGTTGTTTATTACAAAATTGTCCATTTACACCACTGAAGTCACTTGGGGCTTATTCTCATCAAGCAGAACACAGTGATGGCTACTGTGTTCCTACTGAATCCTCACATTACTGTCACCAACCCTAAGCAGGGAAGATAAACAGGCATGCCTGGAGACCACCACTAGGGTATTACTCCCGTATCAAGTACGAGGAAGACTGGGCAGGGGGAACAAAATAAAAGTTAATCCATGTAACTGATCCAAACTACCCTTTTTAACAGTGCACATAAACTCTCTAGAATCTCTTGTCAATACTGATTTTTTTCCATAAAATACAGACTTCAGGAATATTTCTCTCTGACCTAAACTACATATACATTAAATTTGACTAACAACAGAACCAATGGAGAAGCAAATGATGAACTGAGAAGCTGTACAGGGCTAAGATGTCAGAAACTATGACCATGAAGCAACTGATCTCAAGTGGAAAAATCACATCTGAAACTGGGAGTAGCCATGAAATCTTCCCAATTATGTTTCCCTCTGCCCAAAAACCAAAAATAATACAACCTGTGTCTCTCTGGCAACAAGTAATTTAGGAATTGCCAAAGCAAGGTGTTATTTTCTCACCTGTCACAGACTGCAGAGGTTAGAAGAGGAACTTTGAAGGCAGAGACAGTCAGGTTCTAATTAAACTTCAGTCACAGAAAAAAAAAAAAAAAAATCTGAAGTTTTAGCCGCAATTCTTTTCTAAAAAAAAAAACAACCAAAAACCAAACCAAAAACACTCTTGTGAAAATAAATGAAATCCATTAATTCGTAACCCACATCTAAGGGAACACTTCCCCACCCAAAGCAAATTCAGTACAGACGTATAGAGAAAAACCGCAGATGCTTCTGTGACTGCTTGCCCTCCTTCTGCAATAAGAATTTTTTTTTTTT
>NW_009258711.1:106954-126128 GCF_000687185.1 Egretta garzetta
GCCCGCCCCCCGGTCCCCGGGGGAGCGAGGGCTGCGCGCCGCGCACAGGCCTGCCGTCAGCCCTCGCCAGCGGGAGCCGCTGTGAGGTAAAAACCGAACTGAAGTGAGGCAAAGGGCCTCGGGCCAGCCAGGCCCAGTCGAGGGACAGAGCCTGCCTTGTTCAGCCGTGGTAAACAAAAGCAGTGCATCTTCGCTGTGGTCTCACCGCACAGTGGCCTGTGTGTGCGTTGGGCCAAAGGAAAAACGCGTGGGTTGTTTCGCTGTGAGCCGTGCATGCGTGTGGTAGCCCCGTCCCAGCTCCCAGGATTTAGTGCACAGTTCTGACCTTGTAACTTCTGATGTGATGAGTTTGTGCCTTGATTTCTCTCTCGTCCGTGCCAAGTGAACGTGCTTCGTCTGAAAGCTCTGGAACTAAGTTGTCTGTTACAGACGTGCAAAAAGGGAACGAGCTTGGCTGCTGACCTGAAGAGGTGGCGAGTCCAGGAAAAAACGCCAGAGCCAGAGGGACGGACCTACAAATACATGCTGTGAAGTCTTCATCCAGGAGACAGGAAGAAGAGACGTTGGGACAGGGAGGAACTAAAAAGCCATGTACAACTTTGATAGGACAGTGAGTCTCAAAACTGCCGACAGGCTCATGCTCATAACTTTCAGTGATTTCCAAGCAAGCTGCCAGCTGACCATTTGATACTGTCAAATACAATGGCATTCTTTAAGGACCAGCTTATCACTGTCATTTCTACGGGGGTTGTATGTGGCTTTTTACTCTTTGTGCGGAAGAAAAGAGTATGCCCGTGTCATGTAACATCATCTTACGGAAGGCAAAATCTAGGCCAGTTCAGAACTAGAATTCAGCTGGGTGCATACATTGCGTATTTGGTTTCCTTGAATATAAATGATAAAAGTCAATTACGGCACATTTTCTTCTAGTATACTCAGTCCCTGATCTCACTGAAAGTTTCTGTGGTATTACCTCCTCTAATAATTCGCTTTCCCTTTTTAACGTCTCTTTCTTTCCAGGCTGCAACGTGGAAAACTTCACACAAGCATGTACTGAAGTGACGCTGAAAACTTCTCACAAACGGAGGAAGGAAGCAAACTGCAAAATAAAATTTTCCGATGCCTCCCAAATATATTCATCGCCTAATACACTACCGGCATCCAGACCACTTAAAAGGCTGGGAGGGTAGTGTGCTATGCTCGTTGTGGTCACTACCTATCTAAGACTCTGGTCATCAAGATCTCTGTGGGCAGAACCCTGCAAATGCAAAGGATTCTACTGATCTAGGTGGGAAATCCTTGTATTACTAAGTTTCAGCATTTTGTCAGGGCCGGGTTTAGTTGGACCTGCAAAACTTGCCAAACCCCTGACTGATAAAGCATGCCATCAGTTGACGAGATTTGGGAGTCCCATCTACCTTAAGACTCCAAACGTCACGGCTTATCTAATGATGCCAGGCATTTTCACTTTTGTTTGTCTTCCATTATCATTAAACGGGTTTTAGCATGGTCTGGCAAGAAACACTGCTGTCCTGTGGCGTGCCCCTTTTCACCCGTCTGTTCAGGAGTGTCCATTACATTCAACAGTGTTCCTGCTACCCTTGTTAATTTTTAGCAAGTCCTGTCAGAGGCATCCCCACCCAAAACCTGCTAGCATCTCAGATTTGCATCTTATTACCATTTGAGCATCCTCCTTTCCTTTTTCTTCGCTACATGGCTGTACGCAGTCGCCACACATTTGCATGTTAATGCGCTCAGGTACAGGTGTCAGCCTGTGACACGTGGGACCTTGGAAGGGCTGAAGTATCATTTACCTACGTCCTGTTTACATGTTCCATTTCGCATATTCACACCGTGCCACACACAAATATGTGTAGGGTGTAGTAACACAGGCGTAACCACAGGATCCTAAATTAAACAGAGATGTAAAACACTAAACTTAGTAAACATACCTCCAAATAATGGACAAAAATACCACTAATTATACACAAAACGGGATTTTTACAACTGCTGCAAGACCTTCCCTTCAGGGTTGGTTTACTTTTCAGGTTACAAAGCTTGCCACCTCTGCAAAAGGCATAGTTTTCCTTTGCTGATTACTTTGGTGTTCCAAATTCTGAGAGTAGCACACAGACCAGGAAGTAGGTTTTGTTTCATTTTCATGCACAAAGAACTAAAAGTGATAGAGGTGGTTTTGCTGTAGTTACTTCAAAAATTCTCGTAGTTGGGTTTAGATTTATCATTTTCAGCTGAAATTCAAATCATAGCACATTCTGTGTTCAAGGCGGGGGGGGGGGAGACTATTTGCAAAATCTTCACCAATTAGAACAAGGCTAAGGAAGTTAGTCATTTAAGTCAAATCTGTGAGGTCAGACTGTCTGCGTGTGTTTCACTTTTCCTACGTTTGGAGTAGGATGTAAAATGCTTCATGTTTAACTACATATGTTTTAATAGTTTTTCGCTTTCTCTTTGTGGAGGCCCAGCCTTAAAGAAAAACATATTTCTGTTAAAAAATACGCTTTTTTCTTTAACTATATTGCACAAAGAACACTCTTGACAGGAACTCTTTCATTATTTATAGTCATTCTCTGAAACCTGTTTCTTTTGAGTGATGTGAGTGAATACCTCCTTCCCAGAGGAGAAGAACAAGCACCTGTAAATACAGCTTTGCATACGATTTGGCTCCTGAAAGGACACAATTCTAATACATCCACTTTGGGGGGAAAAAAAAACACACAACAAAACCCCCAACAAAACTAGGAAAAAAAGCCATCTCTTGGCTTTGAGGGACCCAATGGTAAGGGTCAGTTTGTCCCCTTATAGACATTCACTTGGTAACCATTCCCCTGAGAGACAGTAGCGAGCACCTACGCCATAATGCATTTCTGCAAAGACTGCTTTTGGAGCATAGACCTGAGAATGCAAAATACACTTCCCCAGACACTGAATTCGTACCCTGAACACTGCTCCTGGTGGAAGATGCACTTCTTTAACTTCTTTTCTAACAGCCCTCTGTGTTCTTGATCAGATACAAAATGCTGCATCATACAGCAATCCCAAAGAAAAAAATTTTAAAAAAACCTAAACCCCACAGAAAAAAAATCCTGTGAGAACAAGCATCAGTTCAATTGCTGAGCAACTGAAAAGCACTCAGACAGTACAGTGACTGACGTGGTACAAGGACTTCTGTGAAACAGAGAGGAATAAAATCAGGTAATGCTCCCCGCTCTGCTCCATCGTAACTGCCCTATTTCCCCTCCAGTGCATTCTCCAGGGGCCAGGTAAGCCGCTGCTTTCCAACAGCTCTCTGGGATTCCCTCCAAGCGGTACGAGGAGAAGAAGGTGAAGGAGTCATCTGTACAGCTGACAGCGGGCAGGAATTGTTCTCTGCCTGACAGATTAAAAAAAAAGGGGGGGAGGGGAGGAGAGGGGCGTACAGTAGCAACGAAACTTGTATTACAAAAAATGACGTAGTGGTACTGCTGTATTGCTTACCTATATTGGTAGCAGCATAGATCAACTGCATATAGCGCGTAAGATTTTCATCTGTATCTTTCAAATTGAGTTATTCTGGTTTTGTTGGTTTCAATAGTTTCTGATAGGCTTTCTGCACATAGAGAAAGATTAAGTAATTCTTTTTATTCTTTCTTTAATGAAGCTGATTGCCTCATGTGAACAGCAATTCCTGCACTGATCTCCACTCTGACCGTGGCTCTGTTAAATGGTCCAAGCCTTCAAACCCTCTCGTCCATGTGGCTCAGCACAGGTTGGTGTGGATCTGATCTGGAGATGGAGTAAATGCATTTCTTGCCAAGTTAGTTGAGTAATAACTGAGCAGCAGCGTGGGATTTCCTTTTAAGGAACATGCTCCTTTCTCCTACTATAGGATAAAACCTAGCGTGCAGCCAACAGTTATGTAGCTGGAAAAAGCAGGCAGGCAAGTGAGTGCAAGTAATTGTCTTAAGTGTAGAACTTCTTGAAAATAAATTTTTAAATACAGCCCACTGATGGGAAATGGCTTGGTATAAACAGCATTTCAGGGAACCACAAAATTACTGTCACTCTGTGACTTTCAGAGCTTTTTGCATCGTGTCGGAGTAGACAGATACATATGCTAGCACCATCTGGTAGGAAAAGTGTCAGTAAGAAAAGTCTGAGGTTCTCCTTCCTTAACAAAATCTGTTAACAGAATGAAAGAAAACAAAATTAATAAACCTGAAACCTGAGCTGAAGGAGGACCTTGAGGTCTAGACACTGCAAACCTCAGCTTGCAGCGTTTGCCAGTGGCCCTGCAGTCAAAACTCCTAGTGGTTGCAGTGTAGGTGCTTCTGGAGTCCATAAGTATCAGTCTCCACTGAGTTACGCTTTACTTCCTAAGCAAATTTTGCTTGCACAGGTTTTTTTTTTGTTGTGTTTTCCCCTAAGACTATTTCATCTTCAGAGCAGGATGTCCTCTGTGTTTAACTGTTGCCTGAACACAATGATACGTGATTTCGTATGGGTTCTGGTTACACTGTTATACAAATTGAATGTATTTGTATTCATAATAAAGAGGGGCTAAAGTTGTGCCTTCCTGGGTCTACCTATCACCAGGGAAATAGATTGTAACTCCCCCAAAAACGTATTTGAATATCTCTTGGCAGTAGGGAAGTCTACTAACTTGAAAACCTGTTACAACAGATTTTGGAGGGACCAGGGTTCGTTTTCTTTCTTTTGAAAAATCTAAGCAAAATCACCTCAGCCTTTCTTACATTATCAGGGAACCACAAAATTACTGTCACTCTGTGACTTTCAGAGCTTTTTGCATCGTGTCGGAGTAGACAGATACATATGCTAGCACCATCTGGTAGGAAAAGTGTCAGTAAGAAAAGTCTGAGGTTCTCCTTCCTTAACAAAATCTGTTAACAGAATGAAAGAAAACAAAATTAATAAACCTGAAACCTGAGCTGAAGGAGGACCTTGAGGTCTAGACACTGCAAACCTCAGCTTGCAGCGTTTGCCAGTGGCCCTGCAGTCAAAACTCCTAGTGGTTGCAGTGTAGGTGCTTCTGGAGTCCATAAGTATCAGTCTCCACTGAGTTACGCTTTACTTCCTAAGCAAATTTTGCTTGCACAGGTTTTTTTTTTGTTGTGTTTTCCCCTAAGACTATTTCATCTTCAGAGCAGGATGTCCTCTGTGTTTAACTGTTGCCTGAACACAATGATACGTGATTTCGTATGGGTTCTGGTTACACTGTTATACAAATTGAATGTATTTGTATTCATAATAAAGAGGGGCTAAAGTTGTGCCTTCCTGGGTCTACCTATCACCAGGGAAATAGATTGTAACTCCCCCAAAAACGTATTTGAATATCTCTTGGCAGTAGGGAAGTCTACTAACTTGAAAACCTGTTACAACAGATTTTGGAGGGACCAGGGTTCGTTTTCTTTCTTTTGAAAAATCTAAGCAAAATCACCTCAGCCTTTCTTACATTAGTCAAACATGGGAAACAGCCCACTTCCCTCATGTACACAAATATTTCTGCTTTCAGCCTTGGAGTTTCCAAACATTTAGAGTGACTCAGAAATTGACGAGAAGTACTCTAGTGCAAAATTAAAAGTTTCCAGCCCAGGTTCATGTAGATACCTTCTCCAGAACTTCATGCTGTGCAGTGTTCAGGACTGGATAATGACTTGAATGGACCTGGCATCAGGTTGTGGAAAATAAGTTTGTTATTTGAAATAGGTATTTTTACATGTATATTTCACATCTATAAGATTTTGTTTCTTACGTTTCAAGGTATCTGTGGACATTTAGATGGAAACCTCTGTTAAGCATTTTTCAAATTAAGGTTTCTAGAAGTTAAATATGCACTGATTAATGATACATGATTTTAAATGCAATGAACTGTGGCTCTGTCATGGTGCTTTTGCTTTGCATTTTTATGGAAAGTTAACTTCCTGAACTTCTTCAGCAGCACTTACCTAGCTGTGAAAGTCAGGAGGCTGCAAAAATTAATGTTGATATAAATTCATTCCAGTCAGTAATTTCTTATCCTTCTGGGGTTTTTTTATTATTATTTAATCTGTTCATGTAATTTAATCTGCCTTAGCCAGTGTGACAGGATGCAAGTGTCATACAACTAGAAACTAAAAGGACAAAAGACAAAAGAACAGGGTAACTAAATCCCTTTAAGGTCAACTGTTGGAACTTGGGAATTTCATCACTGGAGAGCTCCACTTTAATGATATTTTTAATGGGTCTTTTTTTTTTTGCACTTCTATGTATGATTAAGATAGAATTACTACACTACTTGAATGCATGGAATATGGAAGTTAATGTGATAAAACTGAACCAAGTCTATCTTGTACATTTTCCAAACTGCCTACTGTATTCACTTCAATCACCAGAGACCTTGAAGAGGAAGAACCTTTAATACACACACAAATACGTGAATAAGAACGTTTTATGAACTGTTTCTAAAACTCTTCAAATTGCTTACAGTAAATTAAAAATAAAACATTTCATTTGTTTTTAGTTCATTTTTCCACTTGGTATTCACATCTTAGTATTGGGAAGTGAAGCAAAGACGCTGAGTTTCACTTTTGTTTCTACTCAGTTTTACTTCTGGTTGACAGTACAAAGACATAGCAAGCTGTGTTTTGATTCACAGCTCTGGAAGAGGATGAGCAGAGTTTAAGCTCAGAAACATATTTCAGTTTGAAACAAAATTATAAAAGTATGCATTGTGCTGATTTTTTGAAAGCGCTAAGTAATTATTGATCAAGTGAGGGTCAGTATGAGATGCTTTGCTTTATCAATATTTCTGTTAAATTAAGCTACTTCAGGAAGCATCTCGATATGAATGTTGGTATCAAATGTGCACACTGGCAAAACTGTAACACCAAAACATTTTAGGCTAAAAATAAATTATTAAGTATTTTTAGCATAGCTGTTTTGCTTTTGAATCTTATGGCCAATTTCAGTTAAAACTAGCAGGAGCACAGGGATTTCACAAAGAAGTAAATTGCCCTGTCTGGATTCAAAAAGGTACCCTGCTAGGTAGCTGTGTAAGCCAGCTAAGAAACACTTCTTATAGAGGTCTGTCCTGCAGGCCACCAATGGGGTAACTTGCTCTAAATTAATTAATTGTTAGGTCAGGCTCTACCTAGTTTTAATTAACTAGAAGCTTTCACTGTTGCCGTGGAATTACATTGGTACAAACAACATCAAACCTTTGTCAGTCGCTCTTCTTTTTCTCCTTTATTTTTGGACTCCAGTCACATCAGTGAGCTCTCTTCTTTGTAATTAAAACAAGGAATCAAATTCAGCTGTTTTCATTTCCTATTTCCAAAAAAAATGGCACCCAGCAACTATTACGTTTAAAAAAATCAGTTCCTCATTCCACTTTTTGTAGCGTAATGGAAATACACCATGCTGGAGCTCTCAGGGAGAGCATTTCAGGATCTAGAAATAGCTTCCACAAACTCCTCTTCTTGGAGGAGGAAGATTATTTTAGATAATCAGTTCCAGCTAGTGTTCCCCCACACCAAGGCAAACACGCGAAATGAAGGATGAAATTTCTCCCTTAGGCAAAGGGATGTGTATCACTAGCTATCGAGCCTCCTAACCTGCCTTCTGTGGGATTATAAAAGATACCACTGAGGTAGTTTTATGTGAGGGAGGAACAGTAGTTAACTCGGTTTGATCCTTGCAGGGAGTAGCTTCAAAGTATGCCATTCCCAAGGTAAATTTCATATGAAGGACCAAACCAATTAGAAGTGTTTACCTAATTGCTTGAAAAAGTACAACCAGTTCTCATCCACAGAAATGAAGGGAGGCTGTTTTTCATCATTTTTTGCTGAACGCCCGATCCAGTGCCAAGTGCTGTCGAATCTGTCGGGGCCGGAGAAGCCACGAGAATGCCTCGCACCCCTGGTGCCACCTTTGACACAGCAAGACCTGGGGGGCAAACCAGGTCCTCTGAGATGAGCCCTGTGAGTCCACCCCTCCCAGTTTTGAATGTCTTCACTTCTGCTTACTCTGCCGCTACGCAGTGGAGTCAGCCATAGGTGGAAAGCCTGGAGCAACCAGCAAACCCAGCTGGAGATATTTTTGGTCAGCAGAAATTGTGAAAACGGGAGGCAGTTTTCTGTGGAAGAGAGTCTGCAGCAGGCAACGGAAATAAATGCTCTGCTGATCTGCGGACAGGCTACCGTTCACTGAATGGCAGAGGAAGCAAGCTGAAAAGATTGCAAAGGAGGCTGCTTTTACTTGGAACCGCCACTTTTCTGCTTCCCTCCAAAAGTGAAACTAACGTATTATGCCACACACGCAGCTTGCCGAGTGTAATATTTGGCTAGCAGCTGCAGTAACACCAGCAGAGGGGATTGTTGAGAATGGTGGGTGAGATACAGCTACTGAAATCCTTAGCATCTGCATTTCTTGGTTTGTTATATGAGCTAGTGCTGCAAAAATATTCTGGCAAGGGTTGTGAATTTTTTTTTATTCCCTGTAAAATGTTAGCGGGATAAAGAACAATATCTTAAAATAGTTTTAAGTATTTTAAACATAAGGAGATATTTGACACACTAGCACAGTTACATTCGTTTCTTCCATCATGTGCTTTTCTCTCTCAGTGACTTTTTTCCCCACTTTTTTTCTAACTTGTACTCCCTGCCCTGCTTCTTTGAAACGTAAGGAGCTAAAAAGTAGTATCTACTCCCCAGAGCTCCTGATCTTAAGCCAACGCTGCCTTTGTGCTGGAAATAGTCTTTGTAGTAGCAGTGGTAGACACCTTATTAAATGAAGCATAGTCAAGGGCTCTCACCAGTGGAAGGTGAACGAGAGAAAAACCCACAATATTGCTAAGTAAACACAATGCTAGGTCTGCTTCCTTACCAGGGGGTCCTAAAAGAATACAGTCTCTCAGCTTTGGAAGAGTGGAGCTGTGTGTCAAGATTTTCTCTTGTGCAACCCACAGGCCCAGACACTTTATTAGAACATGCCCATTGTCCATTTAGTAGCATGATGTGCCACCGGTTTTAAAGCAGCCCCTACATTTTAATGCCAGCCAGCAAGAAACTTTGAGTGTTAGTAAACGGTTTGCTTTCTTGCTCTGCTTTAAAACTCAGAGGATTCAGTTGGAAGAGCATTGCTTTTCCTCTGTGTGTCAGATAAGGCTTTCTGATCCCAAAACAGAAATCTTTTTCCTTTCAGGTCATTCATGTGTTACTCATGTGGTGGAAACATTGCTGGATCTCACAAGGCTCTCCAGCACTGTAAGAACCAGGACCTGAAAGCTGACCAAGTAAAATAAGTACTTTTGTTTTTAAACAGCAAGTGATAAAATGCTAGAACAAATTCACAAAAATCCATAATGGAAATACCATGTCTCAGTTTTCCTGGTGAAGACTGGAGGCCCTTCTGAAAATTGTCATTTCCCTTGAAGAAGGGAGAATGTACTCATATATAGGAGGTCAGACTCTGTGTAATTAGTAATACCTCTTGGTCCCAAACTCTCTGTCTTCCAGATAGCAAGCCTTCAAGGAGACCTGTGAGATGGAAGAGGTGAGGACAATGCTTTGTTTCCACAGCAGGGACTATAGGGCACATTTAAGAAGAACTCCAGTGTATCTACTTGCTTTTTTATTTTATAAACCCTGGGTGAAAGTCCCTGCAGTGAGGCAGATCAGTGACTGCTGGACAAAAGAGAGGGAAGTCATCTGGGTGAGTGGCCAGGGAGACAGCCTGCAGAGAGATCCGCGTACGTGCCAGGGAGCAGAGAAGGGAAGTGGTCCAGCAACTCAGAACCCCACAGCAGCATGGTGGGGGCTGTTCGTCCAGCTTGTACAACAGAGGAAAGGCCATAGAACTAACAGAAGGAGGGAGGACAGGTCAGCTGAGAAAGCTATGTGCCACAAAGGAAACCTTTCTCAAGTAAAAATGGCAGGGTTTAGTCTTTACAAGAATCTAAGGTAGATGAAATAACCCAAACAAATCCTATGAAAAAACCAAACAAAACAACAACAACCACAAACAGGAAAAAAGAGCAGAAACAAGCCAGGGAGATTCAGGATTATAGAGCTGCTGCATGCTTATAGCCCTCAGAAGGTGAGGGAAATATTTGCACAGACCCGAGAATCTGTGGATCCTGAGATTTTCTAGTCCAGCTCCCTGTGGGATACAAATGAGTTACTTCATTTTTCTGTACCACAGGCAGAAAGGCAGTTCTCCAAAACACAGACTTTGGAACAGAGGATAAAAATCCATAAAGCCAAGAATTTCATTACCTGAATGCAAACAACACACCTCTTTATATGTATCTGCCTAGGACTTGGCAAAACCGATTCAAATAGTTTATTAATTAATAGCATTGTTCTCACCCGGGGAAGACATAGGACAGAGGAAGTCAATGGGAGATCTTACTGAAATCTGAAAAGGTGTGAAACCAGAAGTTTCAGTCAAGTTCTCTCATAGCAGCTCTTTCTTCGAAAGCTGGGTCAGTGAAGAAAATGCCATGAACATAAGCACGGTTAAGTTTTTGCTCCATGTTTCGGTCAGGCGAGTGAGGATTTTTGATAATTTCCTGTGTTTTCCTTACAATGTCTCAACAGCCATTGAGCAATTTCTGACCAAATTGCTCATTTCTGTGTAAACCTGTGGGGCTGGGGAGGGAAAAGGGTAATGGGATTCTGTAATATCCACCTTCTTGGCTATTAGTTACACCCTCTTCTCATGAACACTTCTTACTGTAAATTTCAAGCCTTAAAAGCTATCTGCTTACAATGCTTATTTAACTCTGCAAGCTGAAACAGATGTTCGTTCTTTATTTGAACTTCGAAACTGAAAATTAAGAAGAAAAACTATTTCGGCAGCTGCCACATTCTTCCTGTGACGAGGCCAGCCCCAGATGGTGTAGCTTTAGATTAGCACCCCCGCCCCCGCCATCACCCTCTTGTTGAGTAAGAAGCTGCTAAGGAGCCTGTGTGTTGTGTAACACCCTGTTCTTCTGTGATGCTCCACATACTGTGGAAAAAGCCAGATCTTTTCAGATCAGCTCTTCTTCACTTCAGAACCATACATCACTACTTAGAAAATACGAGAACAAGATCTCGACACTGTTTCAAGGGGAAACTCACTACTGACTTTAATAGTGAAGGATGAGGAAACAGTATTTTTATTAAAAACCTGACAACCACACTTCCAAAAGAAAGTAGAATAACATTTTTCTAGGCTGTCTTATTTAGCCCATGACTTACTGTGGATGTTTTCTTTAAAAGTACATTACCTGCATTATTTAATTCACGAAGAACAAGGTGAAAATAGTGGATAATACACTTGTGGCGTGAATTATTAAGTAAATTTTTACATTTCGTGCTCAGAAACATTCCGCAGTAGAAACCCTTTCCCGCAGACACATGCTGCATCTGTAGATGTGCTTTTAAATACACATACTTCAACAAATCTCTCAGGAAGCCTTACTGAATCAGGCATCTTCTGAACCATAAGGTTTATCTTTTTTTTTTTACTTTGGTGACGTTAAAAAAAAAGACAACAAATAATCAAAACATATATATTTGGTCTAGATTCAGCTTGCAGATGCATAGTATTTTATACATAATCAAAACTACATTTCCACACACATGGAAGAGAATTGCCTGCCTCGATGGTGTTGAGGGATGACCATTCAGAACCAGAGTCTTACCTTACAGAACATACCTACATTCATCACTGGCTAAAGCAACTTTTTTTCTTATCCATGGAGACAGTTTAGGATTGGAAAAGGTGTAGGTGGAGCACAACAGCTGCAGATTAGAAGCAAGGTAAGAAGGAGTAAGATGGTGTGATTTCCAAGGCAGCCCGCAAACACGCGTGCCCTACCGAGCCTGTCACACTTTGTGTAATGGGATGCGTCACTGGCATGTAGTGATGATTGCTGGAATCAAGCCCTTAATCCTACTAGCTCACCCATAGTTAAGCACCGGGTACCTCACATGGACCAGTCCCCATGAGGACCCCACAGATTTTCACCATGGGCTCACTGCTGAAGGAGTGTTGATGGTGGCTATGGGAACAGCACAGTGGAGGCTGCTGGGGAAGCATAGTGGACAATCTGGCAGACGAACAGTGTGAAGGCAAATGTACGAAGACATCAGCCTGCCCCGGGTGTGCACAACAGGGCTGCCCCTCCACAGCGGCACAAACACAGTTGTTTCTGTACTCTGTGGTACGCAGGGAATATGGGTCTGGGCACTCTTCTTGGTGTGTGTATATAGTAATCTTACTGTTCCAGAAAAGAGATTAGCACTCACACCTAACATCTGTTGCTACAGATATAGTACAAATCATCCTAACAAATCTGTTTTACAAAGTTGTGCCACAACTTAACTTTATCTAGCACAAGTGCTATTTGGACATTTTGATGCTCTGATGCAGCGCATGACCTATGTTCATTACACATACGATGCTGTCGCCACAGAGTTCAACCCACGCACTCTCCTCCCTGCAGGACTTTCTGTCTTTTTACCCCTCCTACTGACAACAGGTAATAGGTGTTTTTCAGAGCTCAGCAGTGCTGCTCCTAGATCAGGCACAAGGAAAACTATCTAGACACAAGTAAAACTGTACATATCCCACCAAGAATGATCTTTTAAGACAGAGCTTACCGAGACCTAAGTAGTAACTGGTAAAAGATGCCCCTTCCACCTTTTTCCTTTATTTAGAGTTGCCCTGACACAGTTGCATGTCTCACTTGGTATCCCCTAGGCTTTCATCAGACACACAAAATAAAAGTGTGGAGATGGCCATCAAAAAATGAGAAGGAAACTCATAGGCAAAATTATGCCTCCTGAAAGCTGGTACTTTTCTTCTTTGTCCTTTTTTTCTTCCTGTTGCTGTCTCAAGGGCATGATTGTAAAATGGGGAAGTGAATGTCACAGCTTGCAAGCAGCAGAATTATGCCTCAGTATCTTGAAACAAAGTCCATTTGACTCATAATATCACCTGTGGGGAAGAAGAGGGAGAGTATCTATGCTCTAGCAGTAACATAATCACCATTTTGAAAACATTACTCAAGGCAGTCATGTACTTACTGTTTTGGCCCAGCTAACTTACCTACTATGTGCTTCCCCAGACAGTTATTGCGCTGGCTTCTACTCATATGACTTCAGTGAAGTGCGCTGCTTGGACTGAAGCAATTTAGCTTTCCACATAATCGCTACTACTCCCGAACCTGTCCTACAGCAAGTTAACGTGAACTTTCTGATGTAACCACAGAAGGTGCAGTCAAGTTACTGTCATAGCTTAGAAATGGAAGAGTTTGACAATAGATATTTCAAAACTGGAAGCGGGTGCAAGGTAAAGGCACATTTTGCAAATACTTTTCACATCACCACTGTAGCAGCCTTTCCTGTTGGGCAAGTTTAAAGGAACAGATTCTCCATTTAATGAGGTGTTCTGATTAGTTCTCCCAAAACCATTTTTCTGTGCGTTCTTCACCCTCTCCCCATGTTAAAATTATTGCAATTTAAAGGCACATTACAAGATATGTTCGTTAATTAGTCCTGTCCCACACCTGTACCTCCTTATGGTCCAGCCATAAAGATTTCTGCAAGTAGAAGTTTCCAATCACAGCAGTAGGGTACTACCAGAGTTGTTCACCCAAAGGGATTAGCTAAATTGCAAATGGACAGCTCAAAGAGTGTAGGATTATTCACGTAGAGCTAATCAGTTCAAATGCAAGTAATCTGAGTATTAAATCTGCCATGATGGACTGAGATGAAAAATGCATCTCCTTGCCATAAGGTCTGTGGCTACAAAGAATATAAACTGACTTCAAAAATTCATTTCCTCTGTCCAGCTCTAAAATTGAACTACTTTACTGCTTGTGAGATCAGTCCATCAAAACAGGTGTTAATCACTGTCCTGCCAATAAAAAAACCAGCTTTTATCAGCAGGATTTCCTCCCAATAAGTACTTTCCACAGAATATGAAGGTTAAACAATGTTAAGAAAGCTCTTACCTAAAATCTCCTCTGAAATTGTTTGTTTCTCAGAGACTGCTTCATAGAATCACAGAATCATAGAATTGTTCAGGATGCAAAAGACCTTTAAGCTCAAAAAAGTCCAACCATTAACCTAACCCTGCCATCCCACCACTAAACCATGTCCCTATAGCACCTCGTCTACCCATCTTTTAAATACCTCCAGGGATGGGGACTCCATCACTTCCCTGGGCAGCCCCTTCCAGTGCTTGACAACCCTTTCAGCGAAAAAATTTTTCCTAATGTCCAACATAAACCTCCCCTGGTGCAACTTCAGACCATTCCCCCTTGTCCTATCGCCTGTTACCTGCGAGAAGAGGCCGACCCCCACCTCGCTACAGCCTCCTTTCAGGCAGTTGTAGAGGGTGATAAGGTCTCCCCTCAGCCTCCTCTTCTCCAGGCTGAACAACCCCAGTTCCCTCAGCCGCTCCTCATAAGACTTGTGCTCCAGACCCCTCACCAGCAATGTCTTTCTTGTAGTGAGGGGCCCAAAACTGAATACAGTATTTGAGGTGAGGCCTCAGCAGCACCGAGTACAGGGGTACGATCACTTCCCTACTCCTGCTGGCCATGCTCTTCCTGATAGAAGCCAGGATGCCATTGGCCTTCTTGGCCACCCGGGCCCACTGCTGGCTCATATTCAGCCGGCTTTCAACCAGTACCCCCAGGTCCTTTTCCGCCAGGCAGCCCCCCAGCCACTCTTCCCCAAGCCTGTAGCGTTGCATGGGGTTGTTGCGAACCAAGTGCAGGACCTGGCACTTGGCCTTGTTGATCCTCATACAGTTGGCCTCGGCCCATCGATCCAGCCTGTCCAGGTCCCTCTGCAGAGCCTCCCTCCCTTCTGGCAGATCAACACTCCCACCCAACTTACTGTCACCTGCAAACTTCCTGAGGGTGCACTTGGTCCCCTCATCCAGATCATTGATACAGAAAATGGAAAAACTTATTCCTTTCACATATGTATCTTTTTCTCTGTAAGGCAACAAGCAATTTGGAGTCACAGCAAGCATTGTGCTGTACAGCTATGCAATTTGCAGCAGGGCTAAGGGTCTGTCTAACTTTAACACTGAGGTTTAGTTAAGCATGGGTAATTTTATGACATAATTACTCTATTGCTAAAGAATCTGCTACCTGGGCAACGCATTGCCCTTTCTATGTTTGGTGCAACTGGAA
This sequence comes from Egretta garzetta, assembly GCF_000687185.1. Classification (NCBI taxonomy): domain Eukaryota; kingdom Metazoa; phylum Chordata; class Aves; order Pelecaniformes; family Ardeidae; genus Egretta; species Egretta garzetta. The sequence continues at coordinate 122,151 of NW_009258711.1, forward strand.
CATTTGGAAAAGCTGTCACAACAGCTTCAAAGTTAAGAGCTTTAAAAGTTTAAAGATAATAAAGCTTTTGATTTTTGAAGTTGTGACAATACTTCCCAACTTTTACTTAGGCCAATCTTGGAAATCTGAGCTGTGCTACAAACTTGTATCTTTGATTAGTGTAAGCTTTGTATTTTTATTCTAGTGGCTATTAATGTCAGGCTCCTTGTATTTAGGATAATTTTAATCCAGGGAGTTTCTAGCTTTTTCATTGCATAGGTGACAGAGGGGAGCAAGGCAAATTCTTCCTTGCCCACATAATTTTTCCTAATATAGCTTGAAATTTAAAAAATATTGTGAAGGAACTTTATTTCACATTCTACTTTTTATTTAGCGTTTCCCTAGCTGCGAATAAGATTTTGGAAAGCTAGTAAATTGTAAGAAGGGCCGTACCCTCTCACTTCCTCCCACCTAGCGACTCCCAAAGCTGTTCTTTTGATAGCCATTTGTCTTTTGAACTGCCATCTCATAGGGCTGGGAAAAAGGTCCTGGGGTTTTGTTTGTTTGTTTGCTTGTTGTTTCTTTTGATTTACAGGGAAATAAAACCTTATTTAGGAAAAAATACTTTATTTTTCCAAAACACGTTTAGACAGATTGCAACAAGAACAAAATACAGTACAAAAATGACTCACACAGCCTGCAATAGTTAATAAAACACTAATCAAATATCTAACTTTTTGTCAAAGTCCTTTTGGGTCCAATATACATTTTTCATATTAGAGGTAATGCCCACTTACAGTGGCATCAGATAAAGTTTGTAAGACCATTATAACACAGTCACTAGTATTTGCTCTCTCTCTATACCAGCTTTTGACATGGTTTTATTTTACTCCAGAAACATTGAGTGTAGTCTGAAGTAAAGTATAAATTCCTTTCCTTGTTGTCAGGAGTTCAGCATTAACTTCACAGGTTTGTCCAGAACCTACCAAAAGTCTTTCTTGGGTAAATATTTATATCCTGGTAGAAGCTTCTTGCACCTGTCCATCCAAGCCAGTGCCCATACACCATTTTCCCTTCTTTCAAAAGGGAGCAGCTGCACAAAACGTGATGGCATAACTAAATATATTTTTCTCCCTCAAAGCCTACAGCTTTTTTTTGTTACCTTTCGCAACTAATTGTGAACTGCAGTGTATGGCATGCCAAAAAAACCTAAAAGGAATATATGTGATAAGTCAAAAACTGTCTAGGAGGTTTCTCCTTCCATGCCCATCTTTGAAGAGGAGGCTAAAACAAATCAGTACCGACTGTGATTTCTTCTGCAGTATTCTAACACTAAGGAAAATTAAAAGACACTTTTTTTTCTTCCTGTGAAACTGTAATTTAGTCAAAGCAAGCAGGAGTGAAGCACTTGACAAATTCTATACACATGCAGTGTGTAACAAAACATTGTCACACCTTTACTTTTATTTCCAGGCCAATATTGTCTCCACAATTACCTCAAGAACCTAATGTTTCTGTTGTGATCATTTGTTTTGCACTGAAAGTTAATTTTGGTCAATTTCGTTTTCTCTCTCTATCTAAACCTTCCAGAAAAAGCTAAGAGTGAAGTCTGTAGATACACAAAACTAGAACACCCACTGCATTAAGGCTTGAAGGTACAGGGACGTGAGGCACTTGTGTCCCACGCAGTGGAATACAGTGCAAAGAGTCCCAAGCTGGCTGAGACTGCAGCCAGCCAGCTGTTCCATACAGTGCAGAATACTGGCATTGTATCTACTACAGCACAGGTCTAAATAGCCTAAAGTCAGCTTTGTTGTTTACATGTAGCCAGCTTGGGTACCTCCGCACTGGAATCATCACTGGTTTCCCTGTGCCAGAATAAGCACACGGAAAGGCAGGTTTTATGAGATCTTTGCAGCGTTTTCTGCCACCCCATTTCATGAAGTCTGCAGATGTTTCTTATCTTATAGTTTTGCTAAGGTTGGAAAATCCAATGCCAACACACGTCATTAGGACTTTCTCCCCGCCCACGTGCTCTTCCTCAGGGGTCTTTGTTTCAATTTTAAACATGATCTGGAAGAAGCTTCTCAGGTGCCGCAGAAACTCAATTCTGAGGGAGAGAAAATAACAGAGTTTAGGAAACAAAACAGAAAGCCCATTAGCAGTATGCACTAATGCAGATTCCAGCAATAAGCACAGTGAATAGACCATGAACATATTGCTTAGTACAGAGATATAAGCCTACAGGCTCCAAACATTGTTCTCACTTGTGTTGCAGAAGTGGCTAGTGACCCCTGCTGAAACCTCTGCACTCCCTGTATCAGCAGAGAGAGAAGGAACAGCTGGTAACACAGCAAGACAAAATGGTGAGGGAAGGAAAAAGAAAGGAGAAACAAGAGAAGTAGCCAGGCAAGGCCACTTACTCATGGTGCTCACTCTTTCATCAGGGCCATACAAACCCCATATGGACCTGTGGCACCCCTCCCCACCTCCCACTGTTTAAAGCAGAAATAAAAGATAAACAGGGATAGCCAAAAGGTTGGCCTTGGGTGCATACTTTAGGAAAGGCATCAGATCCTAAAGCACATGTTTAATTTGTACTACTAACTGGTCCACCTCTTAATCAAATGTTTTGTTAGAATCACATTCAGACTCAGAACTCTTTCTGTCTTCTCTCCTCATTTTCAGGGGAAAAAAGAAAAAAGTAGTTTTCCTTTCATCATTTCAGAATGAGAGGCATGAAAAGACTAAACAGAACACAATGCTCCTAAATGCACACTAAGGGTAACCCATGCTATGTACACCTTTCTACCTCACCTTCCTGGGCTGGTAACTGGCCTCAGCACACACAGACACCAGCTCTCTCAGCTCTCAAATGGGTTGGCAGTTGAAAGAAAGAACTGAAAAGCGCCTTTTCTTCCATGCCTCCCCAACCGCAAGGTTTCTGGTTGCTGCTATAATAGGCAAACGGGCACATGCTGGCACAAATGCTTCGGTGAAGCTGACAGGCAACAAGCTCTGTACCAGCCTCCTCCTTAGCTGGGTCCTCTCCCAGAGCTCTGGCAGCGTGACAAAAAAGCAGCCAAGCCCAAAACAGCAGGAGCGGCATGCTGAACTGCAAGGAGGGCACAGAATAAACTGTACTGATGCCAGAGGCAGAGTGGAGCCAGCAGCTCAGGGGAAAATCCTAAAAGCTGATCAGCAACTGCAACGTGTTAGTGGGATCTGTTCAGTCCATACCACTCTTTGTACCTGTGTGGACTACCGTGCTTCACTACGTCTTCTCCCTTTCGAATAAAGGCAGAGTAAGAAAAAGCAAGAGGGCTTTGCCACAGCCCCCAGGTACCTGGGAAAGGCTCATGGGAGTGGGAGCGAAGGGGAGGCTGCCTAGGGTTATCAGGGAAGAATTTGGGAGCACCAAGAGGCCAACTCTCTGTCTTGCAGCAGTAGAAGCACAAGTGTTAAGAGCCCTGGAAATAGGAGAAAAAGAGGGTGGAAAGGCAAGGGTATGTGACAGAAGTGCACCAGAAAGTGGGTTTGTATTAGCTTGAGGCTGATACGGGTTGCCTGTGGAAAGGCTGGCACCTCAAGAAATAGCGGAGGCTGCACCAAACATGCATGTATAGCCTGGAGGACTGAGGGAGGGGGTGACAGGTAAAGAGAAGTCTTGTTTTGCTGGAAATTTAGACTGTGTGTTCAGGCAAGAACAAGGCAGAGCTAAACACTTTTCCTTAGGTCCAGTGCCAGCTACATGAGCCACATGGGAGGTTTTCCTCAGGGCCAGCCACTTTCAAATAAAAAACCATTGTACTACAAAAAAGAAAAAAAAACCCCCAAACTAAAACCAAACCGCCAAAGAACCAAAGAGTGAGAAGTCAGTCTGTTTATTTAAGTGCTGTCTTCTCCCAGAAGCCTGCTAAGCAGCACTGAAGGCACACAACCACTTCACACGCCTTAGCTCGCTGTCAGGACAAAGCGACCGGCTCGCAGATCGCTGCG
>NW_009258711.1:126415-151686 GCF_000687185.1 Egretta garzetta
GCCTGAAGGGCTACACCTGGCCCCATCTCCTCTGCTCGAAGCCCCTAAACCCTTGCGAAACCAAGGGCCAGGGCGCTCAAGCGTTCCTGTTGCCCTCCTTCGTGTACCCTAGCTCACGCCAATTCACCTGTCAGGCTAGCCTGTCCTGCAAGGCTGTGCGCTGGCAACAGAGCCAGCACCCTGCATCTGATTTTGAGCTCAGTGTGACAGAGGGGCCCTTTGCTTCTGTAAAATCTGGGGCATAAAACAAGGAGGTAATCCAGATGGCCACAGGCCAAGTGGCCTTTTTGGGACTAGCATCCCCAGCGCCCCTCAGGACAGCCCTGCTCATGGTGTTGCTGGGGTCTCCCCACCCCACCCCACCGGCTCATGCCATTAGCAGGGGCAAAGGATGTCTCCCGTGGAAATACACAGATCTGGGAGACATCTCCTCATTCTGATGGCTGTGTTCCAAAGCACCATGTCCCCTCAGGGTGGCTCTCACCCGCCAACTGAACTGTCACATTCACAATACATTGTGCTTGACAGGGGAGCCAATCTCGCGTAACCCGGCCTATAAATAGCTTCAGATTCTGCAGGGTGAAAGTGTTAAATGCAGAGATGTCACAGCCTCAAGGGAGAATAGAAGGGACAATGAAGAGGACAGAACTGCAATTTACTTCAAAAGCCTGGGCATCCGTTAATGAGTTGCTCGGGAGCCAGATTTCCCAGCCCTTTATGAGCTGCCCTAGTGAGGGCACAGGGGTGCTACAGACAGAGCTGTGTAGTCTCTGAACAGATCCTCATAGGCCTGATGAGTCACAGATTCTCACAGAATCACAGATTTTATGATCTCGTGTGACACACGCTGAGTCAGGATGTCTGCTCCCGACCTTCATCTGTGCCACATGCCCCTAGTTTGGAACAAGTGGCAACCCAAGCATTTGAAATCAGCCTGCTTACAAAATAAACTAGTGCACTTGCCTGATGGCATCAACAAACGAAACAACAAACAAAAGCCTGGACAATGACAAGTGATTGGTTTGCTTCACATGCTTAACTGTGCACTTCAAACACTGATCTCTACTCTTTCTCAGCCTTTCACATGGATACTTACTTTACAGGGGATTACTTTACCCCTGTGCAGTGGCAAGCTTCCCTGTCTTCCCTTCAAAATCTGATGAATGTTGTTTCTGAGATATCAGGGGCTGAGAATAGCAGTTAGGCAATTTCTAGCTCTCATGTGATGGCACCACCATTCTTCAGTTATCACAGTACTGTACCTTTCACATATACAGCACCGGTACCATGATAACCGAAAAAGGACAGTTCATAGTCTTACTATTTGATGCCATTGTCAGATAAACAACCCTCCCTACATTTGATTAAACTGTTCTATCTCTAGGAATTAGTGTGATCTAGTCAATCACCTGTCAGTCTGATAGAGTCAATGAAATTTGTGATACTGGATGCCCTTCCCCTAACCTGTGTGTTGCAATTAGCAATGTAAGCAATAGTCTTTTTCTATCCTCTGAACAGCTACCAGCCACAGACAAAGCTCTAATAAAAATCCAGACTGAAGGACTAGATAGAAGTCCGCTGCCTGATAGGGCTAAAGCTTTGGGGTTGCACACAGCTCCATCAATTGAACTCTTAAGCTGTTTCCCATGGACAATCACGCTTTAGCATTTGGCTAGCCACCTGAAACATGCCGTTTAATGCCACAGCTACAGGGAGATCACTAGGAAAACATGGCAGTGTACGCTAGGCAACAAAAAGCAAACTGATTTACACATACAATCTGAGAACGACAATAAACCCCATCTCAGCAATTCTCAGAACCAGGAATAATACAGAAGAACAGTAAGGGAATAATCTTCTGATGTGTAGAAATAAACACTAGGTAACTTACATCACCTGCCTCATTTGAAGACAGGTACAAGTTGTTCTATTCGTAGCCACAGGCAAAGTCTTCCATATACAAAAAATAAGTGCAATAAAGTCGCAAATTAAACAAGACTGGGTAATTAAACAGAACAAAACAACTTACGTGTATGGAGACAGAGGTCCCAACAGGACTTTGGAAACATCCCGTTGTCCAAGGGTCATGAGGAGCAGAGCAAGGCTCTGATTTGTTGAATCTACACAGCCTCCCTGCAAACCAAAATGTTTTAATAATTAATCTCTGTACAAACCTGATATTGGGATGGGAGGAGAGTAATGAAGGAGAAAGACACACTTAAAAGGCCGAATTACTGCTCCCAGATTTCAAGGGCCAAAAAGATAAAAATCTAGGTTTTGTAACAATGACAAATTAATTTCACATGGCAGCTGGGGAAGGAACAGAACTAAATGAAAACCCAGTAACAAGGTCGCATTAAAGATCCCTCCCATCTCTCCCAACCTATTATCTTCTAATATCACAGAACATAAGCACTGAAGGATTTCTCTGGAGTAAATTGAAAAGAGGTATTAATTATAGTTCATGTGCATCTGAAGACACCATGAATTGCAGCACTTTATGTTAACTAGGAGGTTACATTCAGACAAATAGTTCAGCATTAGCAGATGCAAAACAGCAAGTTAAAAGTTGTTTGACACACATCCGCCTAAGCCCTTGCCAGTAACTTTTGTGGTTTTACATTTGTAAAACATTTTTCTCCCATATTTAAAATGGGATGTTCTTGTTTTTTAATTGCTATGTGAAAAAGCCATGCATAACATTATGTAGAACTACACATACATATTTGACTGTAGTAAGTCATACATGCATGGTGAATTGTTTTTTATATGGAAGGTGTTAACTACAATGCATACATAAATTAGAATTGGAAGGCTTCCTTTGTGTACAAAACTCGAACATAAATTAGAAGGGATACTTTCAGTCAAGACTGCTGTAGAGAGAACATACCAACTATTACTATGCAAACACATTGAAAATAGAAAAAATATCTAGCATAACAATTTTGGAGTGTCCTCATGTTCATCCTAATCCACAGCCACATGAAACCTGTGAACAGTTTTCTGCTGGATCAGGCCTCATGCTAAGCCCTCTGAATAGGCTCTCTGGAGAGAGCAAAACTAAACAATCATCCTTTTAAAAGCAAATTCTCTAATGAGGTAAACTGACCGTTACCTTTGTGGGCAAGGAGTAACCTGTCATCATTTTAAGAGGTAACACCATCCACATAGGCAAGGGAGGCGCAAAATAAATTTTGGACTACATAAATGAAGAAAACACAACGATGTGACAACCTCAGCACATTTACCCAGTAAGAGTGCAGAAAGGAGGACCTTTCCAAGGAGTGTAACTGAAGGCTTAATTTTCAAGACGGCCTTGCTTCAGTGTGACGAGTCCCAGCTCTGTTCTTCTGAAAAAAGCCTCTGCACTTCGTGCAGCAAATGATAACACCACAATGAAGGAAACATCTTCATTACATTCACTACCGCAACCAAAATCATAGCAACATGCTTACAGCAGCACTTGCCCTTTTAACTGCGTGAACATGCCGAAAAGCAGCTCATGCGCTCAACCTAGTGCCCTCTATGGGACTAATAAAAATTGTGCTTTATCGTGAGCGAACAGGGTACCTGCAGAATTTGCTGGTGCGATCTAGAGCCACAGCTCTTGCCACCTCTATTTGCCAATCTGAAACACGTACAAGAAGCAGATGAGTGTGGTAAGGAGTATTTCCTGGCACAGAACTTTCTGTATTTGTAGTTTGGTTAATAATTCAAAATGCTCTTTACCACTTGGATGAGAACTTTACACTTTCTGAGCTTGTTTTTGTTTTCCTAAAGCTGAAAATACTATAAGACATCTATTTTTATGACCAAATTCATAGAAGAGCTTCAGTCAGCGTGGAGACAACCATGTGCTAAACAATATAGCAAAACATGATGCATCCATCGCGTCCTAGCTTACATAAACTCTCTTGCTGCAGTGAGTCAGTCGTCCCCACTATTGTTGCACATTAGCAATGCGCTGTTATGCCCATTCCCACATAGGCAGTTGCCAGACAGGGAAATTAAGTGATGTGCTTGTAATCTAATCATGACAAGAACAGGAACTTGTGCCAAATGAAGGACATGCCACTCCCAAGAAGGCTAGCTTTTTTCTCTCAATATACCTGCCACTTATTCAAGAGTCCAAAATAAAAAAAAAACAACAAAACCAATCCTCCCAAGAGAAATGGGGTGGACAAAGTCAGAGCCAAAGTACTGACATTTGTTCAAAAATAGCTGGCACTCGTTACCAACCTAGAATGCAGCTTCTAGTTCATATTAATTCAGTTTATGGCAGTTTCTCTATTATTGTTCCCATTGACAACAGAGCCAGATCCAGCTGGATGTGACAATTAAGACACACAGATCACTTAAAAACCCCACCCATCTTGAAATGCTGTTATACAAATACCACAGTTGACATCCACATGCAAATATCACAGCTCCGGGTATTGGATAAGAGTGTTTTGAAGAGGATTATTCTTCTGAGCTTGATCCCAGCTTTGATTTAGTCTTGGCTATGTTTTGACATTCACACAATTTCCTCCCTTAGCTGTGCTGTACATAACTTGCACGCCTCAATGATTTGTTACAAGGAGTGCAGAGGGTTTGTTTTTCTTTCTTCTTTTTCAGAAGAATGGAGCAGAGCCTTGTCACACTGAAGTAAGGCCATCTTGAAAATTAAACTTTCAGTGAAATGCTTCACACATTTTAGCTCTAGTTAAATAAAACAAACACCCTTACCCCTCCTGCCCCTCCAGGCCCCCCTAACAACTTGACCTTTCTTTGTTAAAGAACTCAGCCTTAAATAGGTATCGCATCCTCCCCCATTTTTCATGATTGCAAGGAATATAAACATTCAAACCTTTTCCAGTACTTCCAGGCCTTTTGATCCTGCCAGTCACCTGCTATATAAAGCTCCCATAACAAACGCCTTTCAAACACAAGAGGAAAATCCTTATTGGCTTTCTACAGTTAAGCTTAGGTAAGAACTGCATATGAATTTTAAAGACAATGCTAGCCAGTCACTTCATGACCCCTGTTTCAGGCCCACTGTAGTTGAGCACTGTGCCAATCATTAGTCAATTAGCTCTGACATTTTTCGATCAGCAAATGTACATTTAAAAAGCTCCACTGAATGCAAGAATCACACAACCTCTTTCATTTCTTTCTGAAGGCTTAGTAAAAGGGAACATTTAGCACTTAACGTAGCAAAACTCAAATCCTTAGACTTCCAAGGTGGTGAAGTTCACATAATAGCCAGCACTAAGCAAGCACTTTAAGAGATGTCTCTGGGCCGCTTTAAATAGCAAGGAACTCCGAGCAGATTTGTGGGTGACCCTGACAGCTAAAACCTTTCTATAAAGAATTATCTCCAGTACTCCCAAGATGCCCTTTTCTGGACAGCCCTCCTTGACTCCTGCAGCGCAGTACCTACAGGCAAGGACACAGATGGAGAAACAATCACATAGAGAAACAATGTCATAGAGAAAGAGGATCTAAACACACAAATTCTCCTTTGAACCCTGTATTCAGGGAGTAGCTGGCATAGAGAGTGGGACTTTTTAAAAGAGTGCCTGTTCAGAGCAGCTTATTCTTCCTTCACACACAGCTTTCCCAAATTTTTACTGTTTGACTAGACATCTTAACTAGGCCAAGAAACTTAAAAAAAAAATAAAATAGTATCTTCAAACTAAACAAACACTGCATGCTTTGCAACATGTTTTCATATCCTTTCTGGGGTCAACTGATCAAACTGACCTAAGCTCAAAAAAAAAAACAAAAAAAAAAACCAACAACAACACATCAATGAGAAAAGCCCATCTTTACAAATTCCCAGATATTTCTGTTTGAGCATGCATGTCATATAGAAATTCAAGTGCGCATTCTGAAAACTACAGAACAAAACCCACCATACTGCCTATGGCAAAGGGCGCAGCAAATTCATGATCACTGAATAAGAACTGAGCACTCCAGTGGATCAGCAGCACAATAGCCAAAAATGTTAACAAGCACGAACTTTTCCACTGCAAGCTGCTGCAGTGGAGGACCGCAAGCAAGTCCGTACACTGCTCAGCACTTGTCAGTCACTCTTGGACTGAAGCAGCCCACACATAAAAGAGCCTTCCAGAAGCACCACTGGTACCACAGCAGGCCACAGCCAACAACCTCCCTGACTCAAAATCTGATATTCAAAGACGTTGAAACCTCATGGCCTATCATTTTTATTATTGAAAGACCTGCCTGACTCTGTTTCCTCCTCAAATGCTTTTTTCCTGTCATCCTGAGATCCTCAGTATGCTGGTGCTTTGCAGAATTTGAGTCATCACATTCAAATGGCTGCAGTACACTCAAATCACCTGTTTCAGGCCTTTCCAACCCTTTCCATTTCTGAAGTTCTGACATCTGACCCTGAAGGAAGTATAATACCAGGACAAATTCCCTCACTAGTTTCAATCTGCCAGGTGCTAGATGGTTTTCAAAGGAAAAAAAAAACCTACTGCTGCCAATAGAAGTACATGGAAATTTGATTTTTGATGCCTCCAATCATCTGACTACCCAAAGATGTTGTCCAAGAGCTCTACACAAAGAAACAAATATACCAAATTTTAGGTTGGTGGGATTTTTTTTGTGTGTGTGTGTATGTGTGTGTGTAAGAAGCTGAAAGACTTTATAATTCACCCCTCAAATAAAAATAGCTACCTGTCACTACATAACTGTAGAAACAGACAGATGTTTCAGTCACTAGTTGTGACTGCATTCTCCATGCATGCTGGGCTTTCAAATGCAAGGGGTCTGGACTGCACCCAGGAAGAGTATTTGTTTGTGGTGTTTCTATGAGATAAGAACCCTGGGCTAGAAGGGGAAAGTCCTCTAGCAACACGGTGCATATACTGAATAAATGAAGATGAAATATTAATGGAAGACTGGAACAAGTGGGCAAGTTGGTAATTCAGACAGATGAAGGGTTTGCAGCAAGGAAAGGAAAAGATAACACATGCACAGATGAACAATCTACCATGGGCGTGGATGTGATTTATGAGGTTATGGGGTAATTTTGTAATTGACTACATTACCTAATACAGAATCTCATTAATGGCATTTTTTAACACTTTGCAAAGTCCTGTCAGGTTATTCCGGTTCAGAGCAATTTTAAGACAGTGAGTACAACTTGTGGATGACTGCCTCCTAAAGGCCAAATGTGTTTTGTCAATACTAACAGCTACTTATTTTAACATCTGTGGGGATACACAACAAAAGCAGGTTCTTTATTAAATCAGAAACTCGCTATGATGCTAATTGCCAAATGATTTGTAAGACAGAAAGTTGGTCATCCACTAGAAGTCTCACCACAAATGAAAAACATTTTAATACAAAAAATATGTAGCTGCAGAAGACTGTGGTGCACTTAAGATTCCTACGCAAACACTGTCCTAGGTCCTTTCCAACAAAGCGTTCAGTCAATTCCTCATATAACCAACAGATCTCGGCACATTTGGCTTTGTTGTCATCACCATAAAGCAGCCACCATTGAGGCTAGCTGCTATTTTTTCCCCTTCTTCTTCATATGTTCTCCCACTCATAATGCCCCATTCCAACCACTAGTTTAGGAGCACTGACTGTTGCACCTCCAGATTACTATTAAAAAGGTAACAGCCGATGCGAAGCCAACTGAATTATGTTGCAGATAGAAAGCAGCAAAAGAAAAATTTTCTACTAGTATGATTCATAGTAACATCTGCTGGACAGGGGAAACAATGTGGCCCAGTAAGTCACTACACGGTTAATGGAACCATTCAAAACCACTCCTTAGGTGGATGAAGACGACACTGGCAGCATCAGATCATTTCTGTTGTTTGCGTATGAGCCTGTCTGAGGGTGGCCCCAAACTACCTCTTCCTTTACCAATATGCCACTACCTTCTTCCCCTACAGCTATGCACACAAAACATATTGGCTTCTTACCCTGTAGACCTCTTCAAGCAACAGCTTAGCACAATTCTGGCCAAGTTCCTCGGGAAGCACAGCTGCTCCCTGGCCCTGAGGGTTTGAGGCCAGCTCAGCACTGAGAATAGTGCCATTGATGGTTTCTGCAGTAAGACACATGCCAAAACCTGGTGACCTGAAAGAAAGGGAAAAAGTGCATTTGACTTAAGGACAACAATCCAGTAAGCAGCCAAGAATTACTCCCAGACAACTTCCTCCTCGAGTCACAAACAGCTCCTCTCATAGGACAATACTGGGAATCTGGTCTTCCTGACAATTTTCCTGTTCTATACATCTGACTCACCCTGGAAAAAAACATTAACGACAGTATTTAAAACTCAAACCCAGTACCACTTGCCCCAAATCTACTGTGCCGGCTGTTCCTGGCAACAACTCTTTAAAAAGGAAAAAAGGAAAGGAAAAAAAAAAACCAAACCATCTAAACTTCAGAAATATCTTTCTCTATTAAAAAAAGTGTCTTCCACATTGTCCTGGTTTTGGCTGGGATGGAGTTAATTTTCTGCCTAGTAGCTGGTATGGTGCTGTGTTTTGGATTTAGGAGGAGAAGAATGTTAATAACACACTGATGTTTTGGTTGTTGCTGAGTAGTGCTAAGACTAGTCAAGGACCTGTCAGCTTCCCATGCTCTGCCAGGTGCATGGGGGACTAGGGAGGGACAAAGCTGGGGCAGCTGGCCCAGGGGCTTTTCCATACCATAGGACATCATGCTCAGTATATAAGCTTGGGGAATAAGAAGGAAGGGGGGGGACGTTTGGAGTGATGGCGCTTGTCTTCCCATGTCCCCATTACATGTGCTGGAGCCCTGCTGTCCTAGGCGTGCCTGAACACCCGCCTGCCCATGGGAAGCAGTGAATAAGACTAGTCAAGGACCTGTCAGCTTCCCATGCTCTGCCAGGTGCATGGGGGACTAGGGAGGGACAAAGCTGGGGCAGCTGGCCCAGGGGCTTTTCCATACCATAGGACATCATGCTCAGTATATAAGCTTGGGGAATAAGAAGGAAGGGGGGGGACGTTTGGAGTGATGGCGCTTGTCTTCCCATGTCCCCATTACATGTGCTGGAGCCCTGCTGTCCTAGGCGTGCCTGAACACCCGCCTGCCCATGGGAAGCAGTGAATCAATTCCTTGTTTTGCTTTGCTTGCATGCCTGGCTTTTGCTTTCCCTGTTGAACTGTCTTTACCTCAACCCACAACTTTACTTACTTTTACTCTGCCGATTCTCCCACCCATCCCACCATGGGGGAGTGAGCAAGCAGCTGTGTGGGGCTTAGTTGCCAGCCAGGGTTAAACCATAACACATTTATTTAATTAATATTTGATGAACAGTTCAAAGGTATCTAGAGTTTCTTCTCTGCAACATTCAAAACAAAAACTAACTTCTTCAGGGATCAAGCTCCTTCTCTGTAAGCTTCAATATTTAGCAAGATTAGACCATAGCCATGGCACCAAGCAGGAGAATAAAAAAAAAAGTTTGATCCTCATTACTTGTATTTCCAATCTTTTCACTTTCAGTTCAATAGCATCCAAACCATTGTAACCATGTAAGAATTCTGAACATATCATTTGAAGAAAGGAACAACCCCCCCTATTTTCCTCAGAGCTTAGGATCCTACAGAATGCTATTGTGAAAGTTAACAAACATTTTTGCTACAAGAAAGTCACAGATGGCTGAGTACAGCTTGCTGAGAAATCAGAAAGTTGTAAGGAAAATTAAAAAAAAAGTCACAAGATCCTCTTATTTGTAGGCTCTGGAAGAACACCAATAGCTAGCCATTCACAATAAGGTTAACTTAACTTCCCACAGTTCTGGACTCCTGCTGCCTCCACCACCCAAACTTTTTAATTAAAATAGTCACACTGACCCAAAACTGTACGGAATGTCACCAACATCAAACCACAAAAAAAAAGAAAAAGAAAAAAAAAAATCAAACCCCAAACACCGATACACACAAACTCTCCCAGTGCAGGAAAAGCAACAGTTCCTCCAGAGGCATTTCAGTAGGGCAGGAATGAAAAGGTATCAGTGATTCCCACCAATATTTAACTGCCTGCACTTGCTGAGCAACAAAGAAGGTACGTTAAAAGACACTTCTCTTCTCCTTTCCTTCCTCTGAGAGAGATCCAGACAGCAGAACAAGAACAGTGTCAAAGATGATGGGTTTTGGACAAATATCCTTTAATACCTATACCCATTGGCAGATTTTGTTAGCGTTCACATGCTTCACATGGCAAATAAAAATTAAAATCATCCAGTGCCTCATGTATGTGCAGACAGTATTAGGAAGCATCTGCACAAACCTGCTGCTTCAAATGCTTAAAACAGAACCGGGAAGTTTGTTTAGAGAGACATTATAGGTGGCAGAAGATGTTCAAATAATGTATTCCCCAAAGCTTTTGGCACTGTGGAAGGGATATAGTTCAATGCTTTATATTCTGAAATCCAGACTTGGTTTGGGCTGGGCACAGATGGGCTGAACTAGCCCTTGCTGGTCCTACTCATCACCAGAAGTAGCACTAGAAACAATGAGGCATGTTGTTTTCCTCGTTTGTCCTGCCGAGACACACACACACACAAGCACTGGAAACCAGGTAACAAAAAAGCTTTGCCAAAGTGGCACAATGTTAGTATCAGGTACACTGCAATCATACTGGTGCCACTTAAAGCCGCATGCACCAGCAAGGTGGAGAGAGATTCAGTTCCTGATGTATCCCTCTGCGTGGGCTACCCATGCAAATGGTAAACGTAATGCTGCTGCCCCAATTAATTTGATTTGACCGCTTCATAGACAGATGAAAAACACAGTAAGACCCCAAAGACTCACAGCTCCCAGAAAAGTTTGGGCAGTTCCAATTGATCACTGTTAACAGTCTGGAGCCACAAGACTTACTAACCTGGGATAATAAATATTATGAAGGATTGGGAAAAAATACTTATAAGTGAGTCAACAATTTTTAGATTTGTAAATTTGCAAATCTACTAGGTTTTCTTTAAGGTAATATTTCAAAAAACAGAAACAGTGAAAGAAAACGTGCATGCTTGGATTTGTGCATACAGACAGAAGACAAACAAATTAGTTATCCAAAACTCCTTCAACCTCAATGAAAAGTGACAAATAGGACAACAAAGCTGATGGTTATCAGTAAAATTGTCTGAATCACCTCCATCACTTCTATGCTCTGCTGGCAAACAAAATCTGTGGAAGTACAGTATATTAATGTCTCAGTTTTCCAGTCGTTGCTAGTGAAAGGACCCTCTTTCGCTATTTATGTAATGGTAAAGCAGAAGACAACCCATACAGCTCAAACACTTTCTAGAACGGTTTGGTCCCATCCTTAATACTACTGTTTCCATCAGAAGGGGTAGAGTCAAGTTTGAATGTTAGCTTTCACAACATACCATGGCACCTCTGATCTTAATCTTACTTCAAAGCAACAGGTTTAAAACTGAAGAGAGACCAAGTTGCCTTTAGTGGCAGTAACGAGGTATTACATTCCTTGTTTAAGAAAACACACAACTACTATCCCTGTACCACGAGTAAAACAAATGTATCTAGCGAATCATTCAATTTTTTCCCTGTGAGGAATATTTATTTCAAGTCAGCAAATAGAAGATCATGGTCTAAAACTCAATAAAATTACAGATCAGGATACCCCAAGCAGATGAACAAATGCAGAATTACATTTCTGTTCCCTGTGAATACTGGATACTCACTTTCCAGAGCTGACCCCCTTCATATGATCCGTGTAGATATAAATGTCTGGGAGGAATTTATTCAGGATGCTCCTTGCAGATTCCACCATTCTGTTTGCCATCTGTGGTGACACTCTGACCGAGTATCTACATTTCTGAGCTAAGGAATTCACTGTGGTCACAAAAGAAATTTAAACCAGAGACTGAAAAAAAGTGGTCAAGGGGTCCCAATGCATTATTTTGGAAAATGTGGTTTTGTCCTACACATCCATTCATGAGCACTGGTCCTTTTTCCTGTACTTAGAGAAGCACACGTGCCTTAGTGCTTTCTGCAGTCTTTTCACTGATACACCTTGAAGTGAGGTACACAGAAAACGTGCAGAAGAACAGCATATTATGACGAGGTAAACATCTACCATAAAAATGCCCTTCGATAATTTTAAATTGCTGTTCTGTCATCCTGGGCTTTCTTAGGATGGAGGAAGCTTTGCATGCTCCGCTCCTCATATACTATTAAAAGATAGTGACAGGTGAAGTTTCTCTCAATTCGCAGAAAGAAATCCTGTCTTTCTATCAGGGAGAAATTGAGTAGATGAAGTTAAAGACAAATGTTTTAATGAAACAAAGAATTAATTTTACAAGGCTAAAAAACCCACCTTTGCTCTATTCAACTATTCTGCGGTGCTGTAAGGCTATCAAGTTCACTGGTTCTCTAGTCACGTAGTTATCTGAAGATAACTGTTCCAGGGAAGAAGAATTTACCACCTTCCTGCTCCCCCTGACCCACCTCCTCATAGTACACAAATGATGAACTGCCTTTGTGCCCTTTTACTCAGGTGCTGCTTCAGCAATATTCCTGACAGATCTTCAAATGTACAAAGCACACTGTGCTCCAAATTCCATCCCAACTATAATGCAGCCTCACGCTCTGCACATTTAACCATCCATCTGCACCTAGATGTGTGCAATGAAACACATTCCCAAACCTTCCAGCTGGCAGAAGGTCATTTCCTTTTCTACAGATTTCTATTGCATGCTCTTCTGGAGTAGGTAAACCAAAACTTTAAGCTCTTAAGGGCAAAACCAGCAAATAATAATCAGAAAACTGATTGTTCTCCACAGTTAGTACACTCAGTATTTTGTATTACTATAAAAGGTTGGTGCCACACAACCCAGCTGTGAGGAAGCAGAATTGCTCAGTTGAATCTTGGAAAGGACAAAAATGCACATATGAAAGACCGAAGCACTTAACCTTCCAGGTGTTTTGGTTTTTACCGGCTTGAAGGACACTTAATGGCCAGACTAAAATGAGACTGCCTCTCATCAGACTTACTAAAGGCAAACCTTTATCCCTGAGAAAAAGCCCCGGAAAACCTAAAGGGAAATGGAAGTTCAAAACCCTGTAGTTCACATACATCAACCAAATCCAGTCAAAGTGGCCCAGAAAGGGGCTGTGTATTAACATCAACTTAGAATGATGGCACTAAAGCTGTGATGATCGCTTCCTCCTTCACACAGAAACAGAGGATCAAACTACTTACTACAGAGGTGGACGGTTGCATAAGGAAGTTACTTTCTCTGTGGAAAGAACATGACAAACACCACCAAAAGCACACTGAACTGCCTCCTTTGTTATTCTACAACACATGCAACCAGTAAAATTGCTCTCACTTGGCAATGCTGCACTCCTCCAAATGCCACAGTTGGAAACAGAGGTCAAGGTGTGCTGTTCTCACACATGATGATGGTACACCATAAAGTAAGAGGAACAGGCTGCAAGCCTGCACCGAATCAAAGCCAGATCATGTTTGGGACTCTCATAACTACAAACTAAACTACAAGCTGGCCAATGCTCAAGAGAGAGCAGGAGCTCATGAAATACAACCTTTAATATGCCTTGCCTGTAAAGGATTTCTGCCTTCTTCCTATACTGACAGCAGATTCATGGCAGATACCACATAAAAACCACAAGAGAAAAATAAAGAAAAAACCACAATCAAAACATTAACTATATGTGCAGTTCTGTTTGCAAAAGTGAGTATTCCACAATATTTTGTGCCCTTTGTGGAGAAGTAAAATCTCCTCCACTTCCATCTTCAGTGGTACTACTGAAGGTGAAGAGCCAACAAACAACTTCTCATAACACAATAAAAAGCTCAGTTCACATGTGTGCAGTGAGGCATAAACTAAACTAAGATTTCGTCTCCCATCCAACATTCTGCTAGATTCATTAACAGCAAAGACGCCACCCATTCAAGGTATAACAAAACTACGTTTGTTACTGTTGGATTTACTAAGATTCCTTCTAGTGCTGCTACATTATGTGTTGGAAGGTATTTTAACTTCTTGCTATGAAAAGACTTTAAATAGCACTCTTCATTTTTAAATTGATTTACTTGTCCACTGACGCTTTTTGAACAGCAATGTTCTGATCACAACAATTTTGAGACACGGTTCTGGAATCTAGTTGCGATCCCTCTGTGTGATGTCACCCTGTGTTATCTGGATATGTGCTCAGCAACATGGGTGCACTGCTACAACTTCAAGTTGTGACACTTTTTTTTTTTTAAAGCAAACTCATTTAAAAGACCTCAAGAGAAAAAAAAAAAAAAAGAAAAAAGGATACGCAGTTCCTCTGATACGCTTGATTTTGCCAGGGTCTGTGAACTGAACAGGCTGCAAGACCTTTCTCACCGGGCAAGCAAACACTATCTCTCCACCCCCTTTGGGAGGCATTCCTCTCCGGTTAATCTAAAAACAGTAAGGAGGAAAAAGGCAGGTTAGTAAAGAGCACAAATACTGTACTTACACACTCAAAAATGATAGATTTTATTTCACATATAATAAAATGTTATCAGTAGGGGTATTATGTGAACACAAGCAAGAAAAAGACATCCTAAAGGCAGAAATGGATTCTGCACCAAAACTATAAGCAAAAATTGATTTTTTCCCCCCTCCTCTCTCTCAAGTACAGTCGGGCATGGCTTCTGAATGGAAAACAAAACAAAACCAACCAACCAAAAAACCAACACCTTTAGCAGGAAGCCAACCTTGGTTTAAGACTAATCTCTAATAGCAAATCTGTACCTCACTGCTGAAGAAAGCCTAGAAGTGTTTGATGCTTAGTATGTACATGTGGGATCAGAATGAACTCAGTTACACGAACAGGCCTGGCCAGCCCGAGTCTGTCCCACTGCCCCAGCCAACACCCACAGGGATGGGCCCGTGGGTGGGTCTGGCTCAGGGGGCCCACAGCCAGGCAGGGGCTTACGGTCATAGCAAAGACTACTAGTGCAGCTAGGGCCTTCACACATTTTCAATGAGCATTCTTAACTTTGAAAGGCTATAGTTGCTTTCTGCAACCCAAAAAAAAAACCCAAAACAAAAAACCAAGCTGTCTACCTTCAGATTTAATGGGCCTGTGAATGGTGTAGTCATTGAAGAGAAATTTCCTTCCTGTATTTTCCAAACCAGAAGCAAACCTCAATCACCAAACACAGATCCAGCTCCTCTACCAGTGAAGAAGGCAAAAGATTCTACTGTTACTCCCTAGCCCTAAGCACAGATCAGGAAGAAGCAAGTGGAAGGAAAAAGGATTTAAATGAACTGAAGAGAAACAAGAAAGCAAAAAGGTTTCTTAGCTTGCAAAGATCTTGGAGACTAAGAAAAGTCACTACTTTCTTCTTACCCTCACTACCCACAGCATTTGCATCTTCTGCCACATCTTCAATCACTGTGTGGCTGGTATGCCATTTAAAACATGCCAAGAACAAGAGGCAATTTTAGAAATGTGTGTAGCTTCAACTAGGTATCTCCTAGAGACAAATACCAGCAGCAAGCATATGGCCCTGTGAAGCAGTGCTACAGTATCATTTCCACATGTGCTAGAAAAGAAAGGAACAAACTGTCTCACCTTGATTTCCAGACTTTCACCATCAATTCCGAACTTCTTCAGTAGGGGTAGAGCTGTTGCCTTAAGGACATCAACCTATAGAACACAGAATGAAAAAAGCAGATCCCTTATTGAAAGTCACAGATGTTAGTAATTTAAAATCTTTCCCTTGTGAGGTGCCTAACAAAGACAAGGCTTCTCCATACTAGGGATACTATGGGAAAACATGGGAATGCAGCAGAGAACACTTCTGCTACATTTAGACTACCACAGTATCTAATTACTCAAAAAATGCATTAGAACAAATTACTGGGAGATGGAATTTCCTATTCTGGATTTCTTCCTCAGCCTGATTTTTATTTCTATTATGGTTCAGCTAAAACAGCTCACTTGTTTCTCTGAGCACAGATACCGAAAAAATTATATTCTTCTGTCATTGCTAAAAAATTCCTACAGCTAAATAAACGATGATTGCAAGAACTTTTGCATTTAGGAGCAGGCCCTTGTTTCGGCAGGAAGAACCTCATCCTTCTGTCAAGAACTTCTTTTCATCTGTTTCTGAGAAACAGAAGCTCCTAGGTAACTTCTGTTGAAATACTTAAAAGAATCTGAAGTGTGTGACACATCATCCATGTACTCCCTTTGAGCCAGATGCTCACCAGATCCAGGTCTGAGCAGGATTTTCCTTGCCATTGCTCTTCCTAATTGCTGACCTAAGACAACAGTGACTGCCATCTTTTTCCCTCTGCTGAAACTTCAGTAGCATTGCCGAAGCTGACAAAAACGATTTAGTGGTGCAACAGCACAGGGAGTTACCCAGGACAAGCAGCTTAGGAGAGACAGGACCAGGACAGCACGACCAAAGAGGAACTAAATTAAGGTGAAGGAAACAGGCATGCAGTGGACAGCAGTTGAGGAGGCAGAAAAAAAGCACCCTCCTTCCCACGCCTTCAGCCAGAATCCACAGTTCTTGAGTTTCATTCTCCCTGCTTTGCAGGGGGTGCAAGCCATTGACATAGCAGCAGCACATACCTCACCTACAAAGCTGTGAACAACCTGTCATAGCTACAAGCATATGTTCTCATTCTTCAAATCCGCTGGTCAACATACTTCCTTTCTAACAGAGAGGCATTTGGTGTTGTTTTTAGTGGTAATATTAGTATTTGAGTATCTTCATTTAAAAAAAACTAAGTCAATGATTGATTTTTTTATATGTATGTATTTTACATTTTTTACAGCCAGGCTACTGTTGGCCCCTCAGTAGTATTCATTAATCACAGAAATTTGACTTTTAGAGCAAAAACCTTTACTAACATGCATGTGCGCACACACACAGGCACACGTGAGTACCACTGGTAGAAGTTCCAACAAGCTGATCTGGTTCACATTAAAGTTAAACAATATTTCTCCCTCTTTCTTAGGAAATAAAATATGGCAGTAAAAAAAACCAAAAGCTTCACTGTGTAGATTAGGAACTCCCTTTCCCTCCTCCATTTCCACTTTTGCAATTCTGGACTGAAGTCTGTATCTCTGGAGAAAGGATGTTACACCAGCATTAGGAAGCTGGATCAATTTTGAGTCGGGTTTGTCTGTTTCCAAAAAAAGTTCAAGACTTGTCATAGTTTTCAGTCCTCAGACAAATTCCAGGCATGATACTTATCAGGTACCAGACAGACAGACAGAGAAAGAGACTGTCTCTGTTCCAGATTTGCAGCCTAAATGGAGAAGGTAATTGGCAGTATTTGAAGAAGTGGAAAAGGCTGTTCTGCTTTGCAGACAAGTGGGAGTTCAGGCAGGAGAGGTTAAGTACTTCACTGGAAATCACAAGACGGTAGCAGAACTGAGACCTAAAACCATATTTCTAGTCTCTTGCCTACTCAGCCATAAAAACATCCTTCTGCTCCCCTTGAAGGGCAGTTATTCCATCTCCAAAGCAGACAACGCAACACCAAGTTGTGTCAAAGCAAATGCATCATACAACTGAGGGCGTACCGCACCTCAAAATCAAAAATCAAAAGACATTGCTTGTTCACAAACTACTGTAAATACAGATCTTTTTCCTTTAAAGAAATCTACAAGGATTAAAAAAAGAAAAAAAAAGAAAAATAACTTTTAGTGGTTTGCAGAATCCCTTAGCTAGTGCAAAGCTGCAAAAAAACAGACACAGACCCTACAGCACATGGCTACCTAAGAAAGGGGCAAGCGTTAGCTGGCCTGCATAGCCATTACCACTGCACAGAAGCGCTTTTATCCCTGCCATACACAGAGTGTTGTTTTGGGGACAAGGACCTAGACTCAGAGGTAGGGGAGAAGAGCAAAACCAGAGTTTACAAAATTTAAAAAAAAAAAAAAAAAAAAAAAGAAAAAAAGAGACAGAAAAGTCAGTAGGAAAAACTTGTTTTCCTGGGCTTACAGACAACTGCTGAATTTTGATTAACATTGAAGATTATGGCTCCCAAGGTCAAAACATCATATGCTAGTCTCATGCCAGTGTGAAAGTCATTTCAGTTGAGAGTCCCACAGCATAGCTGTGAAAAAATCTTCAAAACTTGCAAACCCAACCGCTAAGAATGATTATTCTAAAACCAGGTTACTGCAGCACTACATATTTGTCAGAATAACAACACGTAGAGAAGGTAAGGAAAATAAGAGCTATAATTCACATGCCACCTCCACTCCCTTCAAAAAGGCACCTTACAAAGACACCCCCCCCATACATACTCTCTACACAGAGAAACTTGAGACTACCTCAACTCTATATGCTGGTCCCACAAGCTATCCATGGTCAGGTCTCATCAGTGGTCACGCAAAAAAACATAATGCAAATGTAAACTGCCAGCAAACAGTTCAGGCTGGTACTCCAAAACCATGTCTCTTCCTGACAAGTGCAAGCAAAACAGCATCCCTCTCACCCATAGAGGACGCATCACTCACACACTGTGCTCACATGGTCCAACCTGGAGCAAGTGCACATTACCCTGTATTTCAGTGGCCACACTACTCTTTTGGAACGGTGCCAGCTGTCAAAGAGCTTTCCACTGTGCCCCACTGGAGGGCTATTAATATATATAAACAAATGCTAGCATAAACACACACAATTCACACAGCTTCACCTGTGCCTTGCTGAACTCAGCTGAGTCCTCCCTTCCACAAGCCATCTTTTAGAAATGCCCTTCCTCTTGCCTTGACCGCTCCCACTCTCCCCGTGGCAGGAGATCTGCCACATTCCCTTTTGTCCTCCTGACAAGGTGGACTCTGGAAAAGAGCAACCCCAAACCCACACCACAGGAATCACATCCAACAGATATTTCTGAGTCTGTGTAAAAGCTGAGAGCTCAGTGGGTCAGCCTACCTGCTCCCTTCTACCGTGAGGGAAAGGTCTGTCTTTGGCTTCTCTCGCTGCACACACACTCCTACTACTTACCTCATGGATGCCTCCATGAGAAAAATGCAGGGGTACAGCTCTCTCAACATTTTGCCAATAGTTGAACTGGCTTAGGGAAGGCTCTGAAAAGTGTCCAGGGTGTTGGAGTATGCAGTACTGTGTGGCTGAAAGCAGGAGATATGGAGGGAGGATGGGCAGGACTACTTCTCCTTCCAAGAACAAAGGGGGTGCTACAGGATCATATATGTGTATACACATATAAATTTTCACACACACATATATGAATTTGTACATTTATCTGCATGCAACAGATGTTGAATACACTCATGCAAGGACGCATCCTGCAGAGTTCCTCTAGCTCCAAAATAAAGACACATAATTACAAAACATGATATGCCTTTTACAAATAAAGCCAGGAAAAATTCTCCAAAGCAGATGAGTGGGTACCTTCACTACTGTACCTACTAGGTTGAGACAGAGAGGTTCTAGCATAAAAAGCAGCAGGGAAAACTCCTAGCCCATCTTAAACTACCCACAATATATTTACATTGGTTTGCCTTTCCCCTTTCTCCTTGGAAAGCCAGAAAGCGTACAGATTAATAGACAAATTTAAGCATCCCTTTTGGGGTAAGCATAGGTAATAAATGTTCACCCAGTTTCTAAACACCTTCTGCCTGCTGAAAAATAAAAGCCCAGATGAATTTAAAACCAAGTTTCCATTTACTTAAGCACATAAATCACTTAGGGTAGCACTTAAACTTGTGGTTTTAGTCTCAGCAACCTGCAGAGCCATATGCTATACAAAACATCTTGCAAAACTCCTTAAAGTAGTATATTGGCGTGCACCAGGTTGGATGTTTACTCAGGCAAGTTAAACAGACACAAACCAGGTTTAAACCAGGTTTAGGAACTGTTATTTAGATATTGTCACTTAAAAAGTTACTATATACATGAGCTGAGTCACAGCAACTACAGTTGTGCTTCTACAGCACAATGAACTTAAGGTATAACTCCTTCTCATGCACATCTGCATTTTATTTACATTTAGCATCAGGTACTGTGATTCAGCTGATGTATGCCAACAGCCGTCTTTGTCTGAGCTTTGGCCCCTTCAACCACAATCTAACTGGCTCAAATTCTCACGCTCATTTCAACAAAAAGTTTAATCTCTATTGGCCCATGTGGCTGATGCCTGAAAAGAGAATTTCCAGAGTCAAAACTCAGTTGCTTAGATGAGTGTCCAAACTTACTTGAAAGCAACATTAAGATTGGACTGCTCTTCGTCTCCAAGTTCTTCAAGAATTTCTTAATTGTGATTAAAAAAATATAGTCAACCAAAAGAGATTTCTTTCATTCTTACTACTTACCACTTCTATTTAGTACTTTTAATCATGGTTACTGAAAGGTTAGCAAAACATGCTTCCCATTTTACATTTTTTTTTTTTCTTTTCTTTTTTTTTTTTTTTTTTTTTTTGGACAGTGCTGTGTTTAACCCACTTCATCATCCTTTGACTCATGTGGGTGTGTCACAGAGCCACAGGTGAGAGAACAAGTTTTTTTAAATGACAAGAGAAGCACCGTTGAAAAGCCATAAACACCAGCAGGACTCAGAGGCTCATCTAATATCTGAAATTATACTTCATGGTATTTGTATTCATTTAAACTAGTTAATTTTTCAGATGACAATGTTTCCTTAATCTGCGCAGAGGAAAAGAGGCAGTCTCCAATCACCAAAGGGTAAAGAGCAGTACTGTTCTCAAAAAAAAAAATAAATTGGCGTAACAACTAACCATTACTTCAGTGCTTTAATTCCATGCTACCCAGAGCTCATTTTTGTAACAACACTATTAAAACAAAGGACTGTAAATCAGCAGTAATAGAAATCAAGGCAAGCATCTACCATCTTTCTGAAGAATCAGACACTATGTATTTTTGCTACTGTAATTTTGTAACTGCCATGTGACTTCTGTTTTAACAGAAATAAGGCTTCACAGCAGCATTGGTATATCTACGTTCAACATCCAACAGAAGAGAAAGAGTCCTTCCTTGTTACACACAAATTTTAAAGAGAACTTCCTTGTTGTTTTTTTTTTTTTCTACAGTAAATACGTGTGTGGGGTAGGAGAAACAACCCATCTAATTTCTAAGAGAACAGGAGGAGCAAACCTCACATCGCCTTTACAGGGAGTTTCCAGGGCAGAAGGGAGAATCACTACAGAACTGAAAGGCAAAAAGTGGATTATGAACTGCGGTTTGGAGTGTGATGCAGAAAGGGAACAGCTTAGCAGATGCTTGTTTGATTCAGAGAGTTTGCTGGCAGATGCAGTAACATTGGATACTTCTGGATGTGAGGGATGATAAAAATGCAACGTTTTAGACATTTCTTCCTACCCTTTTTTTTTTTTTAAGGGGGAAAAAAAATAAAAATCCTCCTCTGACCCTTAAAATTTATTACTTACCGAAGGATCTACTTGATCATTTGTTACTCCCCTCAGGACAATCTTCAATGGGTGTTTCATGAAAGGTGCCAGGCAGAGCAGACTTTCCAAATAGTAGCCAATACTACGACTGGGGCTGCAGTCATGTTCCAACGAGCCTCCGTACAGAAGACCAGGCTGATAATACAAGGTAGTACCTGGGGAAGATGCCAGGGGAGCAAACCAAATGAAAGCGCTGCCAGCTCGCTGGCCATTACTATCGCATAAAGACACTTTGCAACAACGTATAGAGGCAAACTGGAGACAGAAGAATTTATGAAAGATGGTAGCATTTCCAGCATGCAGTTAATAAATGGGCTAACACACAAGTGTCTGTCTGTCTTGCACATCATTTCACCTCTTTTCCCCTTCTCCCCCAAAATCAAGGATCGCTTAGCAATCCCCAAAATGCTGATACAAGCAACTATTTCCTCTACAGCAGTTAAATCTTCACCAGACCATCAGGTCATTGCTCTCTTGGCATATCTGGTGGTTATTCATCTGCTTTACCGATCAACCATAATCCTTATTAAAAAAAAAAAAAGCACAAGAATCAGATGAGATTTTTATGTGGGATGCTTCTTACTCAAACCAACCCCTTTTCTGAGGATGACTAGGCAAACGTTGCCTTCTACAAAAATCCACTCTGGTTCAGAGGGACCTTCCACTGCTATGAAACCCTGCATACCAAACAAAATACTGATTTTAATTCTTGAACAATACAGTTTCCTTAATTCTCTGCATTATGGTGGAGCACTGATCTTCTTGCATGCGATCAATTGCTACAAAACTTCTCAGCTTGGTTATTTCTGATTTTCTTCAGTGACATCTGAACACCAACCTCTGCCGAGCCAATAATTTGATTTCACCACAGTAACTGATAGAGCCTGGAAGATCAGAACAGAAGAATAAAAGAAAACAGATCTCACCTGTTTGGTTTATTTCAATCCGAGAGCCATTGGTCACTTTGTCAATCAGGCGAATAAAACTTGCTTCAAAATCTAAGGAGTAGAACAAAGACAGAATTTTAAAGTTCCTCAAGTTTATTCCTGGAGAAAATAAGAAACTTCAGTGTCATACTTGTACGTTTTCCCTTTCCTGCCTTTCACGACAGTAAGGCTACCGTCATTCTTCAACTTGTGGTTGTGCTGGGTTGACCCTGGCTGGAAACCAGGTGCCCACCAAAGCCACTCGATCACTCCCCTCTTCAACAGGACAGGGGAGAGAAAAACATATCAAAGGGCTCGTGGGTCGAGATAAGGACAGGGAGAGATCATCCGCCAGATACCATCATGGGCAAAACAGACTCAGCCTGATGAAATTAATTTGTTACCAATCAAAATCAGAGTAGGAGAGGACAAAAACTGCGGAATCTTAAAACACGAAGCCCCCACCCCTCTCTTCTTCCCAGGCTCAACTTCGCTCCTGGTTTTCTCTACCTCCTCTCCCCCCACAGCGGCGCAGGGGGACAGGGAATGGGGGCTGGGGTCAGTCCATCACACGCTGTCTCTGCCGCTCCTTCCTCCTCAGGGGAGAACTCCTCACACTCTGCCCCTGCCTGGGGTCCCTCCCACGGCACAGTCCTTCACAAACTTCTCCAGCGTGAGTCCTTCCCACAGGCTGCAGTTCTTCACGAACTGCTCCAGTGTGGGTCCATCATTCCCACAGGATGCAGTCCCTCAGGAGCAGACTGCTCCAGTGTGAGTCCCCCATGGGGTCACAAGTTCTGCCAGCAAACCTGCTTCAGGATGGGCTCCTCTCTCCACAGGCCCACAGGTCTTGCCAGGAACCTGATCTGGCACAGACTTCCCATGTGGTCACAGCCTCCTTCCTTCGGGCATCTACCTGGGTCCTCCCCGGGCTGCAGGTGGGGATCTGCTCCCCTGTGGGCCTCCCTGAGCTGCAGGGCCACAGCCTGCCCCACCATGGGCTGCCCCAGGGGCTGCAGGGGAATCTCTGCTCTGGCGCCTGGAGCACCTCCTCCCTTCCTGCACTGACCTGGGGGTCTGCAGAATTATTCCTCCCACATATCACAGAAGCCACCCCTGTAGCCCCTACACTACCAAAACCTTGCCACGCAAACCCAATACATCGGTATAATTCTACCACGTCAGAAAAAGCAATTCATTGTAAAAACAGCAATGTTAATTTGAGCCTTCATGCTCACAGCCACCTCAAATCAACTGAGATGACCCAGACATAACCGCTGGACCAGCCACACTCCTTTCCCTGGCACACAGTGATCCAAGTCAACACTTCTGACCACTGTGGCCTGAGGGATCACTCAAGCCCAGGACAGAACCTTTTGACAATTTACATTTTGCTCAGTATGAAGTGAAACACACAAATCCTAGCAAGCGGGACCCTCTGGCACAACAAGCTAACAACGGCTTCCCACTATTCTCTGTAAGAGTCTTAGTTTAAAAGAAGGGGACGTTCAGATGCGAAGCGCTGCTGCTGCACAGCTGTTCCATGAACACAATTAGCTACCTGCAGACTTCCAAATTTTCCACTTCCAAAACTGCCATTGACGTAACAAAGGCAGAGGAACACAAGTCTCCCGGCCACCTCTTTTCTTGCTTACTGTGTATACTACAGCAGTTTGTGTGGAACTAATTCCTCACTTTCTCTGGTTTGTGTGGACTGGAGGTCAGAGACATACAAAAGGCCAGGCATACATACTGAATCAAAAAAAAAAAAAAAAAGAAAGGAGGAATATGCTAGTATTCTAGTATTTAGGTATCCCAAGCTAGTACAGGCTCAACATCAAGGAAAAAGTGTGAACATATGCAGAGTTCAAAACCCAGGTAGTTTGAAGGACCAGTAGCACCTGCACAACGGTTGGTAGGTTGCAGAACTTCCTTAGTGATAACCTTGTGTTACTTCTTAAACAGTAACCAGATTTTTCTTTCTATATAAGCTCCTAGGGTGCAATAAGCATTCAAACCAAAAGAGCTACCTGGAGAAATTAGTTTGTTAAATTTGTATAATACAGTTGATGACCCAGTCACACAATGCTGGTTCTGCTCTCTGTTATGATAATTTCTAACCTTAAAGTTTATGTGACAGCACTGGGACCAGTACAAGCGTGCATCCTTGCAAATACATGTTTCCCCCTTGAAGAACAAACCTGTAGAACAGTTTTCACTGCAAATGTTCCAGTCATGGAAAGCAGAGAGAACTGCATGTCGAATCATCAACACAAATCAGCGTTTGTTGTTGTTATTCTTCTGTTACAGCCGCAGCTCACGTTTTAACCCACACTTGAAAAAGTCAATTCATACACCTCTTAAAAGAAGATGGCAAAACCCACAGACTTCATCGCCACCAAATATCCCAATAAATGCTTTGGGTCATGATGTTAAGTCAAGCACACAAGAATGTTTTGACAGTTTCAGAGAATTTCTAGCTATAAACTTATAGCTAGTGGCTGGGTAGTGTCTATGCTGGTCCTACCCCTGTCCTGAACTTCACGCCTCGCCTGAAAAATAACCGCACACCACAATGACATTTCTTCCTCAATCACTATCCTGTTGTCTTCTCACTTCAGTTAAACGAGGCAGTTTACTTCAGGATGCCAAAGGTGCTGTACAGGAATGAAGAGGGTGCTCCCCAGTAAAGGTGTCCCTCAAAAGGTCTCTGCAGCATTGGAGGTTTTCGGGAACAAGAAGCAAACTGATGATGCCTTTTTCACCTTTACTACTATTGGGGCAAAACCCAGATGAAAAAATCAAAGCATAAACCCCCACCCACTAAAGCTGTGGGAACCTGGGGTCCCACAAAGGGGCGGAGAGCCGGCGAATTCTGCCGCTGCTGGCGAAAGAGCCCGCTCCCGGG